>NC_056744.1:1089931921-1090051921 GCF_019279795.1 Protopterus annectens
TGGTTCACCTGTAAATCATGCACAATCAGCTGTTCAAATGTTTTAACCATACTATAGTATGAAGGTTGGAACCCCAACTTCATGAAATGAAATGAATCACCTTCAATATTATGTACATCATCTTCACTATGAGCAAAAAAATGTTTAAGATTCAAAATTCTAGAAAAACTTTTAATATCCTTTATTGCATCAAAATGTGACACATAGAATGATGGTACATATCCCAACCCTTTATTTAACACACTGAGTTCACTGTCAGTAAACACATACTGAGTAAGGTTAATAACTAGCTGATTTACATCAACATCATTAATAACTTCTCCTGGTACAACCATATTTGCTAAACCTGTAGACTAGCCTGAAATAACTGTTCCATTTGTTCGTTTTCAAAGTTTCTCACATCCCCTTCTAAAGGGGCGCTTTGTCTTTTCGGACCAGGTGATACAAGCCCACCCAAGTACACAGTCTCTGTTTCTGTATCAGTGTTGGAGAAACTTGAGGAACTCGCCGAGGCACTAGAAGTATTATTAGTTTTCCAAAGTACAGACCTGACTCTTTTCCTCTTAGGTCTATTAAATTCTTTATTAGCAGAAAAACGTACCCCCATTTCTGTTACTTCCACGAAAATACTGTCTCCTTTTTAAAGTCATTCACATCCCTCTAATATTTTTTCATCTTGTGGCCTTGTAATTCTTTATCATATTTGTCTGTTTCAACCATGAATTGGGCATATAGTTCCTCATATTGGGCTGTACCAGCAAAAGTAATGGTGTGTTCGTGGCATACTTCTAACTTAGAAAAAAGATCAGGCAACTGCTTTTCATAATGTTCAACCAACAATTGTATAAACAAACTAGATGCTGTTGATTGAACTGCTCGCCATTTTTTCATGAATTCAACATCCTCAGTACCCAACCCAGGTTCAACATAAACCCTTAATCCATGTGGCGCAATTTTAGCCTGCAAGTAAGCCTTTAATAGCTTAACATGCCAAACCAACGAACGTACCTTTTTTGAAATATCCGTAAGCTGTTTGAATTGTTCCTGCATATCCAAATGTCCAACACTTGCCACATTAGTCCCAGTAATAATTTTTTTAATAAAACACAGTCATCCTTGTCCACTGCTAAATTAGCCATAAACACCTTAAATCAGGGCCGACCGCCATGTTATAGCAGAAACTGTTGGTTCCAACTCCAAAGCAAACCTGCTGTCTGGATGTCACCTCCTCGCAGATTACTGTAGTAAAGCCAAGCCCTAAATAGGCCCCTTCAATCGTATCAGCACTCACAAACAATAAATATAAAATACCAAACCACTCCGGTGAGTGATACAATACTATATATATATATATATATATATATATATATATATATATATATATATGTACATATAAGTATTATATACATCAACACACACACACACACACACACACACACACACACACACACACACACACATATGTATATATATATATATATATATATATATATATATATATATATATATATATATATAGCTCCGCTTCTAAATCTCAAGATCCCACAATCTCGACTTTCAGAATCCTGAAGCCATAATGTCAAGATTGTAGAATCTTGAAATTGTAAAAAAAAAAAAAAAAAAAAGATGATAACAACATTTAAAAACATGTTTTTGCAGGGGGGGGGGGCAAGCCTTCCTGCACCCACCACAATCCCTACAACCTAAATATACTAATTCTGAGATCGCTGTACAGTCAAGATAACGGTAATGTGGATCTCTATACAGTACAGAACAGGAACATTACCATTCTCTTCACTGCAGCGCGATCTCGGAGTTACTATAGTTAATTTGCAGAGGGTGTGGGGGGTGCAAGGAGGCTTGACCCCTGCAAAAACATTTTTTAAAATGTTGTCATCTTTTTTTTTTTTGTTTTACAATTTCGAGATTTCACAATCTCGACATTATGGCTTCAGGATTATGAAAATCGAGACTGTGGGATCTTGATTTCATAGTGGATCAGTGCTTGCATCTTCAATCATTCTCACACCTTCAAATGATCTTGGAGATTCAAGAAGTGAAATATGAGGAATAAGAAGATTCATCAATTACAAGTTTGATGGAACTTTTATTTAAGGAAAAGGATCTGAAGTTTTATATAAAATGGACTGAATATTTGTTCATGTTGGTGTAAGCAAAAAAAAATCCTTTTAGATTGCTAGCAGCAAACAATGCAACTGACAGTAAAGATAATAAAAATACTGGTTGAAAATATTTGGAGATAATGGAAGATGCCATCACTACCTGCACACTGAAGCAATTGACTTGTCTTTCTTTTGTATAAATATGAGATAGAATGCATTCCCAGGGACAGATGTTGCACTATAAGGAAGATGCAGACTAGTGGTGTTATTTTTGATCATGTAAATTTACTTCCTTGCTAAATTATACTCATATACAAACAAAGCAGTGTATGTACATGGTACATGAAACAGTACTAGCTAAATATTTTGTGAGAATCCAAAGTAGGTCTGAATATAATTACTGGATAAAACTGAATATGTAATACAGACATACTATGTGTAATTATACTGTTTAGCTATTTAATTTTAGTAATGTACATAGCAAGAAGTGATGTAGACACACAGAAATTATTTGTTTTATTATCTTAAAACATTTGTTTTGTTGATAACATTTCAATAAATGCTTTTAAAAGTGTAAAGTGTAGGTTTGAATGAATAAGAAAACTGCAAAAAAAAAAAAAAATATATATATATATATATATATATATATATATATATATATATATATATATATATAAAATTAAAGGAGTATCGCCCTTCCTGTCACATTAAACCAGTGCCCTCAGTAACCTTTATAACCAGACTGATGTAAAGCAGATTGTTATCGGTTATATGTAGTGGTAAGTAAAACCGAGGCAGGTCATTCAAATGATTTTGATAATACATAGAATGCATTACACAGACCACCACCTACATTTTAATGCCAATACTTTGTCTGTAGGACATATTAATGAATGCACAATAGCAGAAAGAATTGTGATTGGTGATATTTTAATGATAACATTTGGATTATGGTAGGTTGGAGAATTCTTCTTACTTAAAGAGTACAGCAAATTGTGAGCCAGAATATATACATACATATATATATATATATATATATTATATATATATATATATATATATATATATATATATATATATATATATATAAGCACCAGGGGAACGTGAGTACCAAATATGGTTCAAATAATTGAGAAAAAAATTCCCACAGCAGATGCATATAGGATCAAGCAGAGAGGCTCTGCAAAAACACAGAAATCTCTGTGTAAAACTGTCTGCAACCTCCCCTGATCAAGGCACCATGCAAGATAGAAAAAATATCTCTGAGGACATAAAATTCTTTCAGCACACTGGGTCAACTTGAAAACACAATGACATGGAAGTGTTGATTAATGCACAGAGCCCTATATGCATTTCACCTTATTTGGGTTCATCAGTACAGAGTTAGTAGGTAGTCCACCTATGTTCTCAAAAACTTATCTTGTTAAATCTTCATTTTTACCATCTGAGGACTATCACACAGACTTAACCCTTGATACTATGCAAAACTCTATCACTGAGTGTTGATAGCCTAGTCTCCATCCCAACATTGTTAACACCCTTTACTGCACATTCTAGACACCAACACTGATTGATTTCAGCTTGTGCGGAGCTCTTCTGCATGGTTATTTATGAACATTTATTATTATCAGCATATTACTCTGTTCTTTATTTCAGTTATGCATGACCCTGAGAATGATTTTTCTTTTTTGATCTACATAACATGGGTCACTCATACTTGAAGATGTTGACTGTACCACACTGTACCCCTTGTGTTGCATGCTTTGCTACCACAGGGCTGTTAGTGGTTCTAAATGTGTAGCTGGAAAATTCAGGGTGCATTCTTTTCCTTGACAAGGGTCTCATTTTTGGAATTTACTTCTGCATTAGCTTTGTACTGCATCATATGGTCCTTAACTCATTAACACCTAAGTGGTGTGGAATGTCACACCTCTAGCTCCCTATACACATCTTGCATTCTAGAGCAAATTCTGAAAATAAATTTAAAAAAGATAATGTACGCAAAATAAATATTTTGTGAACAACAAAAGCTGTGAAAACTGTGCAAATTGCAATGTTATTAATAAGAAGTATTCTTTCCATCGATATAGTCAATGTATCCATAGTCTTTTCTTAAATGTGTAATATATTACAATGCACACAACCCCAACATTATATTTTTTGCTTAACTTTCACAACCAATTTGTCATATCTTTGGAAACTGTATAAACTAGACATATTGTTAGAATCTGTTTGCTAACCAGACTTTTCACATGACAACAATGCTTTCTTCAACAACATTCAAGGTGTCATTCAACAGTTTGTAAGTCATTTGTTTTTTGAAGTAATAAGTACATATGGAAGTATTGTTTATTTGCATAAATGAGGTTTGGGAACAAACCAGTTTGCCCAGGGACATCTTTGGGTGAGGGTCAGGTAGGACAGTAATGTGAGTTAAGATGGTACTGGATGAAAATTAGTGTGGTGGTGACTGAAGGGTTAAATCGGGAAAGTAGGAGGGTTGGGAGAAAATGAGGTAAGGACAAGGAGGGGCTTAACTGGTTTTGTGTGAGTATAACTGGGCAAGGGATCAGATTTTGGTGTGAACTTGCAAAAGCAAGTGCTACGTCTGTAAACTTTTTTGTGCAGGTAGGTCTCGGGTTAATACTAGAGAGCATGGTGGCTCATATTAATATGTGTGTGTGTGTGTGTGTGTGTGTGTGTGTGTGTGTGTGTGTGTGTGTGTGTGTGTGTGTGTGTGTGTGCGTGTGCATATGTGTGTGTGTGTGTGTGTGTGTGTGTGTGTGTGTGTGTGTGTGTGTGTGTGTGTGTGTGTATGTGTGTGTGTGTGTGTGTGTGTGTGTGTGTGTGTGTGTGTGTGTGTGTGTGTGTATATACACACACACACATATATATATATATATATATATATATATATATATATATATATATGTGTGTGTGTGTGTGTATATATATAGTTTTTTTTTGCTTTGTAGCAGGTGGTTCTTGGGGGGTTTGTGTTGGATTTAAAGTTGATTGGTTGATGGTTTTAAAGTTCACTGGTCATTGGTGGTTTGGTATCATGTTGGTGTTTTGGATTGTCATGGTGTGTGTTGGTTTGGGCGTGGGTGCTTCAAGTGGTGAGTCATTGAGCCATTGATTCCACATAATTGTAATCTGTGCAAATGTTATGGCATCCCTTCGGCCTTGGTTGTTGTGTGGCAGTTGCAATAGGTGAGTCATTCATACTGGTTGTGGGTCTGGTTCTTAACCAGTGGTGTATACTCTCAATCATGATGCTTTTGGACTGTTTGGGATGGGAAATGTCTGGTATTCTGGGGTAGACAGCAGTGTTTGGGAGGCCTTGGATTCTCATGACAAGTGATATTATGGTGTCTGTTTTGTTTGGGTTCTTTGGTGGTTTAGTGTTTCACAGGTCATGCATCCTTTTGTGGGCTGTGTGGAGCCGGTGTTTGTTTGCTCAAGGTTGCTTGGGGGGGGGGTAGATGCATATGCAATGGCAGTGAGGGACACTTATGGCCATTAAGGTTGGTGTGGTTGAGCGGATTTCCTCTTCTGCCTGTGATCACAGATGTTGGTCACTGTAGCATATAGTATGTTGTTCTGGCGGGTCACTGTAATCCTTAAATAATGGCATACAATTGAGTTTCACATTATAAATTCTTCAAAAAAAGCTTGCTAACACAAAACCTCTTATTTTAGCACCAGTTTTCAGAGCAAGTGGTGTGTAGTTTGTAAGAGCAGCAGTTTCTAGGGCTGTTCACAGGCTGGGAAGAAGCTGCAAGTAACTGTTCATTGCTTTGCAAGTGCAGTTGTGGCTGGAGCCACTTAATTGTTGAATCAACAGTACTGCGAGTCTGTACCTCTCACATGTACAGAATTTTACACAATGTCCAGATTTTGGCTCTTATTTTTGGTGTGGTCCTCATAGAATTTGTGGGTTTTTGGCAGGTCACTGAAGACTGGAATCACTAAATAATAGTATACAGTTGAGTTCAGTTTACACATCCTTCAGAAAAGTGTGTTAATATAAAGCCTCTAAACTTAGCACCTTTCCATGTTTATAGGAGTAATACCAAATTTGTCACTAATTTTGGTTCTTTGTCTGCCCTTCATTTTGACTTTGTCCAGGTTTCTTGAGCTGTGAGTTTGAGAGCAATGCTTGGGTTTAGCTGTTATCTAGTTAGGTTGTGAGGTGGGGTAATGGTTTTGGTGTTTTTCCTCATAGATGCAGGGTTTTGAATTTCTCAGTTGTGTAAAAGGTGAAAGGTATGGCAGGGGTTGCAAGGCACAAGTCAGCTGAGGTGGGCAACTAGGGTTAGGTAGTGGACTGGTGGCATACCTGTTCCAACAGGCATTGCAGCTACATAAGGGTGGGGTAATTTTATTTATTTATTTTTTTGGCATTGCAATTTTTCAAAAGGGCAAGGTGCTTAATGTCTTTCTTTCTCTTGCAGATGGTGGAGGTACATAATTTGAGGCAGAGGTAGGTGGCCACTGTCTCAGAGACAGAAGAATTGTTCCAGTAATTCCCAATCAGTGACTCTCCTGTGGCCAAAGAACCCAATGCGTCCTGTCAAAAGAGATAAGGGCAGGTGGTGAAGAACAGGTCAAGGACCTGAGGGAAATGGGCATGGCAATCACCAGAGTATACCACACTGGAAGCCCAGTTGATGGAACCATACACAATGCGGTCACAGATAATGATGCCTTGATAGTAGTTCAAGTAGGCAGGCCGGGCTTGGTGCAATTTGGAGCTGGCACAGATGTGGGCAGAGATGGGGACTAAACACAGTGGTTTGGGGAAATGGCTAGCATTGTGGAGGAATGGAATTGGTTTAACGAAGCAGGGCAGGTAGAAGGAGAGGCATGCAGTGAGGGTGGTAGCTTAAGGGTGTCTATAAGGAGTTTAAGGTCATCAGCATGAGGATTAGAGTCACAACAGCAAGAAGTGAGTTCAGAGTTTGGGAATCAGACTGGGAGATTGGTTATCTATGCAAGCATTAACACAAGTGAAAAAGGGGGGGGGTGGCTCTGACCCCTCAAATACTAGGTCCAGTAAAAGAAAAGACCTAGAAGGGGGAGTACATTGATATCTATGAGTTAACTGATGCTGATGGGGTTCGACTTCTGATGGAATTGGACAAGGTTAATAGCAAGAACCTACTAGCAGCTTTGGTGGTGCTGGGGCAGAGGAGCATGGGTAGGTAGGTTGCAAGCTGGAACATGGGAAAACTGGGTTTTTGGATTTGTTTACTACATGGTGGTTTGGTTGGAGAAGGATCCTTCCCTGGCATTACTGCTTCTGGCTTATCTTCTCATGATCCATGGCAATGTATGTAGGCAGGGAATTCCTGGTTATGGCATGATCTGTGGTTTTATAAGCAGAAGGAGGTGGAACAGTCATTGCTGGATAGAGACACAGCTACATGAGGGTATTGCTTATGGGTGGTGGGTAGGCTTTCACACACCTGTTTGAAGTGTGTGAGTATGTATTCAGCTGGGCAGGTGGCAGACAGGAAAGCACATTGATTAACTGGAGTTTCCAGCATCCTGAATTGGGTGGATTACCTTTATCATTTCCTGGATTTCAGGGTAGTCGGGGCAGGGGAAATTTTCAGATGCAGAAAAGGGGGGTTGTCCTTTCATGGGTCAAATGGAAGACCGGGGGATGCATTTTCCCATTAACATACAGGTGTTGTGTCAGCTGCTCATGCAGTTTCCTGATTTAACAGTTGCGGTCAAAGTAATAAATGGGTTTTTCTATTAAATCAGGGGTGGGAAGGGAGGGATCAATTTGTAGGACTCGACATTCCTTTCAAGGAAAGGAAGAGATTTCAGAAGGCTTGGTGGGAAAGGAGTAGTGGACGGGTACGTTATTGGGTCTGTTTGATATTCCTCCCTTTAACAGCTTTCATGTTTCTCTCTTGTGGTTGCTTCCTAAGAAGTTGGCAAGGAATTTCATTTGATGGACCATTTGTCTTATCCTGAGGGGAATTCTGTATATGATTTTATTTTGGGAGATGAAGTAAAGTCAGCTATGTGTCATTTGAGAGTTTACAGAACAATGTTTGGTGAAAGTAGATACTGGATCCATTTTTCATTTATTACCAGTTTGAGAGGAAGAGTGGATGTTGTTGGGCAGGGTAGTTAGGTTTAAGTTTTACTTTGACAAGGCTATGCCATTGGGATACGCGGTGGCCTCTGCTACTTTGAGAGGTGTAGCCCTGCTCTCCATTGGATTTGGCAGCAGTGGGTGGGCAACAAGGAGCAGTATATTATCTGGATGACTTCTTAAGAGTAGGTGAAGGGTTTGACAGAGCATTGGAAGGTATGCTGGTGTTTTTGGGGGTGTGTGAGAAACCAGGTGCTCCATTGGCTAGGTAGAAGTTAGATGGATGGCATTGTTTCTGGGATTACTAGTGGGATGCAGGCCATGGTTTGTTTTGATTACCAGATGTGAAGGTAACATGCTTGAAAGACAGATTCTGGGGGAAATCCAAGGACAAGTGCAGATTAAGGATGTCATGGAGCTCTTCAGGTTCCTGAATTTTGCATGTTGGGCAGTTCACCTGGGTCATTCCTTTTGTGGGTTTGTGGCATTTTTGTTGAACAGGAGGGAAAGCAAACATCATTAAGTGAGGGTTAATAAGTTGGTGCATGCTCATTTAGCATTGTGGTTATCTTTTTTCTAGCAGTTTAATGGTATGGCTTTATGGCAGATGGATTGGGTTGTTCAAGGGGATTTGCAATTATTTACAGATGCAGCAAGATATATTGGGATGGGGGGCATATTCTGGGGGTGGGGGGGATGCTTTATTGCTCTCTGGCCAGCAGGGTGGAAGGATGATTGGAGGAAGGATGTTGACTGTTTGGAGTTAGTTCCAATTTGGCTGGCATCGAAGGTCTAGCAGGAGAAGTTGCAGGGAAAAAGGACAATAGGGCAGCGGTACGAACCACTGGTGTAGCCAGATGAGGTGTGTCAGATTGGCTTGGAATGATCAGATGCTCTTTACAGGAATCCTGGGCAGCTTCTATAAGGAAGGTGTATGGTAGGGCATTGCAAGATTTTGTTAAATTTTGTGTTGCAGTTGCCTGAGGAGGAAGGAGATTGCTGGGAAGGACTGTTGTTGAAATATTTGGTTCAGGCTTGGGAAACAGATAAGGCAGTTCAGTCAGTCAAGATGGACTTAGCTGCAATTAGTATAGTTACACAAGTGGCAGGGTTACTTGACTTTACTAACCCTTGGACTGTGGTCATATGTTAAAGGATTGGGGTAGGGTTGATAGTGTGAAGCCTGGCAGATGATGGCCATTGACAAAACAGGTTTTGAAGGTTTTGTTGGAGGGATTAGCATTGGTAAATGGGGATTCACTGGACTATACTTTATGTCTGACATTTGCTTTATGGATGTATTATGGAGCTCTTAGGGTGTCAAGAGTTGTTTTGGTCGCTAGTTTGTCGGGATGTTTCAGTGTTATTTTTTTGCTTCTGACCATATTTGGTTGTGTAGATCTAAAATGGATTAGTTGGGGAAGGGCAGGCAGATAGTACTGGGAAAGGACAGGAATAATTGGCTGTGTTGATGGGTTGGGCTAAAAGGTTGCTGTGGTCTCATTCTCATGTTGGAAGTCCTCAGGACTTTGTTTTGATTGGTAGGGGCAAGGTGTTGACATGTAAGCAGTTTATATACAGCATATGATGAAGAGAGCTTTTTAGTGTGTTGATTTTCCAGGAGAGAGGTTTTTCACTCATTATTTGTGCATTGGAAGAGTATCAAATCTAGCAAGAGAAGGCAGATTAATTGAAGTCATTAAGAGGGTGGGTTGTTGGTCATCAAATGCTTTTTTATCTTATATTAGATAATTGGGTACAGTGACTGGCTTAGTATTAAGTTAATATTCTAGGAAAGGAAATCTCATTTTAGTCATTCTTATATCCATTGGGCAGAAAAAGGGGGCTGCAGTTAGGCCAGATGGCACACAATTGGGTTTGTATTGTTTCAGGTGGCACTGGGCTCCTTAGATTTCTGGTGGTACATTTGGTAGGTAATGGTCTGGGAATAATTCCGAAGCTACAGTTGGTAGTTAGGATAAGTGAGGATCTGTTTATTTTAAAGAGGTCATGTACATGGTGTGGTTGGAGGTAGTACCATGGTTATTTTGGCTTGGAAAGGGGTCATAGGTTTGTTAATTTTAGGCTAGTTATGCAACTGGCTGCTTTGGGTATTTATAGGATAGGGCATTGTTATGTCACACACAGGGATCCAGTTTGGTTCAGAGATAATGGAGTACACTGGAATGCTTTTGGTTTGGATCTCTTTAAAGTACACTTAGGTTTATTTTGGAGGGTTTGTTGAAGGTTTTGGAGTGAGTGACTGGGAACAGCCTGTGTCAGGCTGTTTGGCAGAGAAGAGGGCTAGGCTTGTCTCTCTTCTGTTCCACCTCTGGTGTTGGATGTTTAATTCAATGAGTTGAGGAATGAAAGTGAGTGTTAGGATGCTGCTTCATAAGTAAAAGTAAGTGAGCGAAGGTGAGGACAGTGTTTATTTGGTTAGGGTGAGCAAAGTTATGCTACCCTAGTAAATGGTTATATGGATGTTCATGCTGTGATCAGTACATTAAAATATTGTTCAGTAAGTTATGTTTATGAAAGTTTAATAAAGCCATCAAATGTCATTTGGTGTGGTGTGTTTATTGAAGGACACCTGGACAAATGAGGTTTGGGAACAAACCAATTTGTCCATGGACATCATTTTTATATGTTTGGTGTTTTAGCAGAGAAGAGGAGCAGGTTTTTCCCTCTTGTGTTCCCCCTCTGGTGTTGGATGTTTAATTCAATAAGTTAGGGAATGAACGTGAGTGGAGAGATGCTGCTTGATAAGTAAAAGTAAATGAGCGGAGGTAAGGATGCTGCTTGATATTTTAATTTATTGACCACAGCACGAACATCCAAATAACCATTTACTAGGGCAGCATTACTTCACTCAGCCTAACTAAATAAACATCCTCCTCACCTCTGCTCGTATAACCGCAATCAACAGAACATGCTGGGGGGACAGGTTCATAACCCAGAGATAACTAAAAGTAAACGAGTGGAGGTGAGTGTTAGAAAAATATGTATTAATGTATATGTTTAGTGCTTATTAGAAGCTAAAAGGGTTAACACATTTCATTCTATTTTATGTACAGCTTAGTTTTGTATGAAACTACAAGATGCTTTTCAAACTGCAATATGCTTTCTGAAACTGCAAGATGCTCTCTGACCTAGTATTTGCTAGCACAGCAAAATTCATGTTTATGCCTTTTGGAAATTTACTGAGAAGCAGATGATTATCTGCTAGGTCAGGAAAATAATGAATAGAACAATACTGTTTTCTATAATGTTATTGAACTTGAACAATCAGCTCTGTACGTGTTATGAGAACAGGCACAGCTGCAGAAAAGATAGATACAGTTGAACAAAGACTGTTTGAAGAAGTGAACTATAATCTGTACTTCCTTTGTGCTCGAATTAGCCATAGTACCTTGAATGGTAACATTGCATAGTGAGAAGTTGTATATCTGACTGGTGGTCATCAAGGCCACGTTGTTTTTCTTAGGAAGTTTTTTTTTGTAAACTTGATATGCCAGCAGAAAATCATGGACAAACAGCTGCTATGAAATAGTATTGAAAGAACTTTTGATTTATTACGTCAGCTTAGTAGGCAATGGCTTGTAAGAAATGTATAAGAATGGCTTCACTTCCTGATTCTAGTTAGACAAATTCTGTATTAGCACGTTTTTGTCTCCTTGCTGCAAGATTAAAGTGCCTTAACCTGAACCTGCCATGTGTTGATCTTTTTGAAGTCGTTTTTCCTTTGACAGATTGTTCCTTTGGACCGGAAACTCTCACTACACCTCAGGTCAGATGGGCAAGGTGGCATGAAACCGTACGGGGAAGAGACCACATCAGTTCTTCTGCTCTGAAAGACCTCTGACTGAATTGTCGTTCAAAAGAGGCCAGCCACTTTTTCTGATCTGCGACTATGGGATGAGTTAACGTTTTTCCTCAAACCAGGTGACCAATCACGGAGGCTCAGGTAAGGTGAGATTTACCTTTTTTCTGTTTTAGATCAGGGACTTGATTTGTATCATCTGTCAGGAGATTTGTCTTGTACAAGTCAGGGACAGGAAGATTGCAGTCTTGTCATAGATCAGGGAAACAGAATAGGTAAGGCAGTTATTCTAGATAAACTGTGAAAAAGAGAAATCATGGCACCACGTAAAAATAAGAAGGGTTACGTAACAATTTTAGCAGTCAGAACAATATGGGAAATAAGTGCACAAAAAGATCACAAGATCACAAGAACTGAAGATGCAAAATATATGCAATTACAGCGTGCCGACAATGTTAGGTACTATACAAAATGGGTTAATAAATATGAATTTGATGGCAAATTAGGAAAATCCTCACTTATTAAACTTGTCAAACAGCTTAAAACCGACGCAAAAGGTCAGGTGAAAAAGCAACGTCAATTAGGCATTCCTCAGGCACACAGGTGGATTGAGGAAGCAAACCGTAGGGAACAGAAAAGTAATAATTCAAAAGCTATGTTTCTAGATAAAAAGGACAATAGTTTAGTAATAGCATCAGCCCCTCCACCCCCTCCACTTCCCTTACCAGAATATGAAGCGAGTGGATAAGCTGGTCCACCTCCGCTATACCTGGCTGTCTCCGCCAAGCCAAGACCATTTGTCAGAGATCCCATCGAGACTAGGTCTCGAACACGTAACTTAAGAGGGGATACTGAGTTATATCAAATGAACAAAAATTCACGAGCTGTGAGTGAAGAAGTGATATGCCCGCTCATAGAATTACCAAATCCTCAGGCAGGACAGGAAGGGCAGGACCCGGACTCTCCTAGTATATAGACCGTGGACACCGGAAGACATCCGGAAAGCCACAGAGGGAATTCCCCATCCAAAAATTAATTTTAGAAAATTCTTAGAAGACTTTCAGGGCATGAGGTTAAGTTATCATTTAAATGGAGAAGAAGTAGAAAAAGTAGTTAGACAAATCGTAGGTCCAGATTGGCACATGATCAGTGGCAACTGGAATCCCCGTGACGCAGAACATAAGACACTCCCACATAGCAACGCAGAACTGGATAACAGAGTGAAAGGTCTAACAGACCAAATCTCTGAGAAATGGAAGCCTAGGGCAGACTGGACTTGCATTAATCAATGCCTCCAAGAAGGTGAAACTGTTTACAGATATTATGCTAGATTATTAGAGTGTTTTAATAACCATTGTGGAATGCAGGTACCTGAAGACCAAACACATGATTCCCCGTATGAGCAGCAACTAAAGAATGCATTTTTGAAAGGCAGTATTTTGCCTATAAGCAGCTTTATTACAAAACACATGGTAGACCATCATACAAGTAGATTACAGTCACTACTTGAATATGCTAGACATGCCGAAAGGCATGTTAACAGTAAAAAGAAAAAGAAATCCCAAGTATTTTCTGTAGAAGATGGAGCAGAAGTTTATGTAGTACAGTCCGGGAAAAAGGGCAAGAAAAATGCCCAAGGAAACAAACAATCTGATAAGCAATCAGAGGAGTTTGAAGGGAGAAAGAAAAGGGGTGAATGTTTTAAGTGCGAAAAAAAGGGACATTTAGCAAGGGATTGCAAGCAAAACAAGAAGGTAGCCATGGAAGATAAGGAGGGTGAGGACTGACTATATGATAGTCAAGAATCACTTGAAGGGAATAACCAAGAAAAGACAAATGCAAATGTGATAGAGGGAGTACAGAATGTGATAGAAGAAATAGAGGAAGTGCAAGAAATCGCAGATAGTGAAGAAAGTGAAATTTTAGACTTAGCATTATTGAGCCTAGAGCTCTACTTAGTAGACATGAAACCGGAAGTTACACTTCTGGTAGAGGGGAGGGAAGTTAAATTCCTGTGTGACTCAGGGGCATCATGGACCCTGATACATCCTTCCAAACTACCAGAAAATTCAGAATCATTTGATTACATATTAGTGAAAGCAGCTAATGGACAGCTGTATCGGGAGCCACTCTCCCATAACATAGAAATAACTGACCCTGTTTCAGGGATGACCCAGAAAAGCAAAATTGTTGTTTCTGCAAAATGCCCAGTAAACCTTTTGGGCAGAGATCTTATGCAGATATTTGGCATAGCAGTAGTTCCAACTATGCAGGGTATGGAAGCACAGTGACAAATGGATACTTTTGTGGTGCGACCGGAGGGTGAAACATTTTATTGGTACAGCCAGGACTTGGTCACGACTGGTCCAGGGGCAGTAACCGAAGAACTGATGAACTTAGCCATCAGTAAGTCCCCCTCCCTTGACACTGATAAACAGCATTTGTTGCACTGTACTCTGTATTATTGTAGCACACCAGGGCATGATAAGGAATATGAGCAAGAACTGTTCAGAAACCATGCAAACAGATTAGTATTACGTAATCTGTACTGGGACACAGAAGGGAACAGTGTAGTTAGCTGTTCATTGCCCCAGGAATTCTTTGCACTCTATAAATCTAATCGATTACCACATGTTAGTTTGACTAAGGACAAGAATGTGAAATGGGCAGACCTAGGAGAAAAAAATCACAAAGTGGGAAAAACAGACGGAGTTAGAAGTGTCAGAACAGGGAGTACAGAAGCAGAAGTTAAATTGGATAACACAGACATACCCAGCTGTACACTTGCAGTCTAGCGAGGACAGCTAATTAGCACTCTTACTAGAAGAGGAAGAAAATGCCTTATGGAGCATACCAGAAACTCTCTTGTCAACAGGGAAATCAGATGTAGGACTAATTCGTACAGACCAGTTACTATCATGCCAAAATCAGCATTTAGACCACAAAAGAGACAGTATCCCTTAAGGAAAGATGCAGAAGTAGGAATCAAACCTATAATAGCAGCTTTACTTAAGGAAGGAGTACTGGTAGAATATCCCAATTCACCATGTAACACACCCTTATTTCCTGTCAGGAAAGGAAACGGAGAATGGCATATGGTCCAAGATTTACAAGCTGTAAATGACGCATTAATACCTAGAGCACCTACGGTGCCAGATCCACACACCCAAGTGAATGATTTGAAGCCTCAACAGAAGTATTTTTCTGTGGTAGATATTAGCAATGCATTCTTTTCGATACCGATACACCCTGACAGCCAACATTGGTTTGCATTCACATTTCAGGGGGAAAGGTATACATACACGCGACTACCACAGGGATATTGTGAAAGTCCAACAATATTCGCACAAGAGATGGCAAGCAACTTGGTGGGATTTAGCCCACCAAGAGGCAGTCAGATTTTACTTTATATAGACGACATCCTGCTGGCAGCCCCCACCCAGCAAGAATGCAGAGAAGATACCATAGCATTACTACAATTTCTAGCCACTCAAGGACATAAAGTAAACAAAAACAAGTTGCAGCTTTGGAGAAAGCAGGTTAAATACCTGGGATATGTAATATCCAAAGGAGGCAGAACATTAGATGAAGATAGGAAGATAGCAATTTTACAAGCACCCAAACCGACTACCAAGAAGGAAATGATGTCCTTCCTGGGTACGACTAATTTCTGTCGGAGTTGGATTCCAAACTATGCCTTGGTGTCTGCTCCACTGACCAACTTGATATACAAGAAGCCTATGGTAGCACAAGATTTATTACAATGGGCACCAGAAGCAGAATCAGCTTTCTGCAAACTAAAACAATTGATAGCATCCTCATTAGATTTAGGATTACCAAACTATCATAAACGTTTTTTCCAAACTGTAGATTGTAAGCGAGGTTATATGACATCAGTGTTAATGCAGCAACATGGGGACAAGCAATGCCCCATAGCTTACTATTCATCACAGCTGGAACCAGTGGTGCGATCCCTGCCCCACTGTGTACAAGCAGTAGTCGCAGCTGCAATGGCAGTACAGGCTTCAGCCTCAGTAGTGTTGTTCCACCCTCTCACATTGAGAGTGCCTCATGCAGTCGCGATTATTTTACTGCAAGAAAAAGTAGCATATCTTTCTCCTGCTAGACATTTTTCCTGTATGACTATACTGTTGAGCCAATCTCATATGACAATTGAACGATGTACAACTCTGAATCCATCTACCTTGCTCCCGACCCCTGCGGATGGCACACCACACAGCTGCCTGCAGGAGATTGAGCAAAAGACACTGCCTAGAGAAGATCTAATGGATGTTCCCTTGGATGATGCCGAGGTGACATATTAAGTGGACGGCTCATGCAGAAGGGGTCCTACAGGGCAGAACTTAGTGGGGTATGCAGTAGTTTCTGATACTGAGATTTTAGAAGTGAAGTCTTTACCACACAACTTATCTGCACAAGCAGCAGAATTGATTGCCTTGATAAGGGCATGTACCCTGGCAAAGGGTAAATGTGTGAACATTTTTACTGACAGCCAGTACGCTTTTTCTACTGTACATGTTTTTGTACAACAGTGGAAGAATAGAGGAATGATAACATCTACTGGTAAACCGATTAATCATGCACAGTTTATTTTAGATTTGTTAGAATCTATTCAGTTACCTCAGAAAGTAGCTATTTGTAAATGTGTAGCTCATACCAAGCAACAGGATAGGATTTCAAAAGGTAATGCGAGAGCTGATACAGCTGCAAAGCAGGCAGCTTCAGGTTCAGAATATTTCTTTTGAGTGAGGAATTACAACCTTCTGAGATTTTAGATTTAGAAATGCTGAAAACAATGCAGGCACTTACTATGAAAGTAGAAAAACAGAAATGGATAGAATGAGGAGCAATTCTTGAGAAAGGACTGTACATCTCCAAAGAAGGAAAACCAATTCTGCCGTCTAATTTGTTTAGATATGCAGCTTTGTTGAGCCATGGGCAGTGCCATGTCTCTATAGGGGGGATGGTACAGTTAGTGAATTGAGTGTTCACAACGTATGGATTTATAAACTAAACTAAAAATTTTTGTGCGGCATGTTATGTTTGTAATAAGCATCATGCACAAGGGGCGTTGAAGCCTAAGCAAGGGAGTTTCCCTACACCACCGTACCCGTTCCATACTATCTGTATGGATTTCATAGAACTGAACAAATGCGAAAATAAGAAGTATTGTCTTGTCATTATAGATATGTTTTCCAAATGGGTGGTAGCTTTTCCGACCAAAAATCCAGATGCAGCTACTGTTGCAAAAGTCCTTGTTAAAGAAATTATTCCTCGATTTGGCATACCGGAAAAGATCTACAGTGACAATGGCACACACTTTGTAAATCAAACTATGCAACAGTTGAGCCAATATTTCGGAATTTCCTTAAAGAACCATTGTGCATACCATCCACAATCCGCAGGACTAGTAGAAAGGCATAATGGGGTTTTGAAAAATAAACTTAGGAAGTTAAATAGTGAGACACAAAAGAATTGGGTGCACTGCCTGCCACTGGCACTGTTGAGCATGAGAACTGTTCCAAATGCAAAGGGGTTAACTCCTTTTGAATAATTATTTGGGAGGGCATACTATATACCTCAGTGGAAACCTCTCATGCCTGCAGACCAGGAGGCCGACAGTTCACTCGCAGAATATATGAGATGACTTTTAAGTAATAAACAACTTTTGCAGTTAAATTCTGTTTCAGATAAAGAACAAACCAGACCATCGGAAGCAGCAGTAGTCCCAGGCACGTGGGTCTGGGTAAAAGTCATCAAGAAAAAGAATTGGACAGCACCGAAGTGGGAAGGGCCATACCAAGTGCTACTGTCAACACCCACTGCAGTCAAGATCGCAGAGCGAGCGTCCTGGATTCATCTGACACACTGTAAATATGTTAAAAACTTTGAACTGGACAAAAAACTTGTTACTGTTACACAAGAACAAAATGACCAGATATGGAGCAAATAGAAATACAGAACAACCTCAGAAGTATTGCATGATCATTCTGTTAACTATACTGATAACATTAATCTTTTTGCTGTGGCCTTTCCTTTTTCCAGCCACACGAGCTGAACTGAATAAACGAGATGCGTTACTCATAGACTGGCATCTGAACTTTAACACTTACCAAGCAATTAAATATGTGTATGCTGAAACTTTTAATGTTTCGAATTGCTGGATTTGCACAGCTATACCAACAGCATATGGGAGATTGTTAATGACTGCTGTCCCCCTAGGGGTCAATGAGACCTGGGAAAATTTGCTTTTTGATACTATGACTGTGAAATCACAAGACAAAATAGCATTGTACCTGCCTGTTACACAAAAGGGAATTGTATATTTTTACAAAAATGATACTGTTCAGGTGGGTTGGAGCAATTGTAATGTGACTGTTCCTTACAAGTGTTATACCAAAGCTAATAATGCAGGTTATATTTGTGATACAAACTATGACTCATATTTTGAATCAATGCACAAAACGGTTGATGAAGTACAACATAATCCTGTACTTTTTAAACAACTATCTATCATCGATAAGAAAATGTTTCATGCAGGGCAAGTATATATTAATACTAAAGTAGAGAATTGTTATTTTGTGTGTGGGAAAAAAGCATACAAATGGTTACCTGAGAATTGGTCCGGCAGTTGTTTTTTGGGTTACCTGGTTCCGGCCATAAGACACACTGCAGTTTTGCCTCAGGGAAGAATTCGAAATGTCAGATAGGTCACCAAGAAACCTGGAAATCCAATCAAGAGACCTGAGAATCCAGTGGGATGAATCGAAGCAGGCTGGAGAAACCATAACTCTGTAAAAAACAAAGATAAACTGACACACATGGACTTGAGTGACACTATTATATCATGGGCAGGTATAGCCCCTGCATATGGCGCAGTAAAATCAATTTGGGAGCTGAGAAAACTGTCCAAACTTCTCAAAGTAGTGAGCAATGCAACTTTTTCTGCTCTCGAATTAGTAACTGATGAACTGAACGCTATGAGAACTGTGGTGCTTCAAAACCTCATGGCTCTCGACTTCACCCTAGCGGTGAAAGGTGGTATGTGCACTTTAATAAAAGAGGAGTGCTGTTCATATTCCTGACAAGCAGCATGAGATAAATGACCATCTTGAGGTGATTCAGCAAGTGTCGGCCATGACCACACCAGGCCCAAACCCACTGACGGATTTTTTCCAGAATTTGTTTGGGGGTGGGGTAGCATCCTAATGAACATCCTGATTGCCATTTGTGCGGGATTACTCCTATTAGGAGTGTGTGTGTGTGTTGTGGTATTCCCTGCATGAAAAGATTAATTAAAGATTTTATAGACATGTCAGTTTCTGAGACTTTGCATCAAAGTACTGAAATTGAAGAACTGTTGAAAAATGAAACACTTTCATAAGTTTAAACTGAATGACTCTCTTAACTGCAAATTCTGAACGGAAGAGGTTAGGAAAAGAAGCAAACTGCTTATGCTTTTGAAAATAGAATAAAAAGTATTAACAGTGGGGAAATGTTAGAAAAATATGTATTAATGTATATGTTTAGTGCTTATTAGAAGCTAAAAGGGTTAACACATTTCATTCTATTTTATGTACAGCTTAGTTTTGTATGAAACTGCAAGATGCTTTTCAAACTGCAATATGCTTTCTGAAACTGCAAGATGCTCTCTGACCTAGTATTTGCTAGCACAGCAAAATTCATATTTATGCCTTTTGGAAATTTACTGAGAAGCAGGTGATTATCTGCTAGGTCAGGAAAATAATGAATAGAACAATACTGTTTTCTATAATGTTATTGAACTTGAACAATCAGCTCTGTATGTGTTATGAGAACAGGCACAGCTGCAGAAAAGATAGATACAGTTGAACAAAGACTGTTTGAAGAAGTGAACTATAATCTGTACTTCCTTTGTGCTCGAATTAGCCATAGTACCTTGAATGGTAACATTGCATAGTGAGAAGTTGTATCTGACCGGTGGTCATCAAGGCCATGTTGTTTTTCTTAGGAAGTTTTTTTTTGTAAACTTGATATGCCAGCAAGAAAATCATGGACAAACAGCTGCTATGAAATAGTATTGAAAGAACTTGTGATTTATTACGTCAGCTTAGTAGGCAATGTCTGGTAAGAAATGTATAAGAATGGCTTCACTTCCTGATTCTAGTTAGACAAACTCTGTATTGGCACGTTTTTGTCTCCTTGCTGCAAGATTAAAGTGCCTTAACCTGAACCTGCCATGTATTGATCTTTTTGAAGTTGTTTTTCCTTTGACAGTGAGGAAGCTGCTTATTTAGTTAGGCTGAGAGAAATTATGCTGCCCTAGTAAATGGTTATATGGATGTTCATGCTGTGATCAATAAATTAAAATATTGTTCATTAAAGTTATGTTTATGGAGGTTTAATAAAGGTCGTCAAATGTTATTTGGTGTGGTGTGCTTATTGAAGGGGACCGGGACAATTACCGCTGAACAACTAGCTATATTCCAGGTATAGTATGATGTAACTGGACATTGACTATACATTTTCATGTCTTCCACCACGGCATATCTCATCATATCCCTCAGTAACATGTAGGTCTCTCAGTTATGAAACTATGAACATAAATATAAAAATGTTAATAAGTGATGAACTGTGATTAATTTCTCTACTACACAACATCTTAGATTAACAATATTGGTGTCAATTTTTAATAACTCCTTGCACTTTTTAATACTTCCTATTATTAGTTGGTAAGTCACTTAGTAAATTAAAGCAGACCCAAAAAAATTCTGGGCACCATAAGTAGCTATTGGCGTGAACTGGAAGTATACAAAAAAAGCAGTAGGGGTTGGAATGAGTTAAAGATCCATCTCTTCAGTCTGCACTTTTTAAAGGTTCAATAAAAGAGAGAGCTGTAATTTGAATTTTATTTTTATTTTCTTCTCCGTGATATGTCTTATTTGATTGTTCTCCTCCACCTTCAGAACTCCAGGAGTCCTATGAGCCCATTTTTCCAGTATGTAGGTGCAAATTAGGCAATAGGCAGGCTGTCATTCTTGACTGGGTCACATTCCTCTCTATGTAACTGTCACACCATGGTGGCTGCAACTTCTCCATTCACTGCTTGCTAGAGAGAGGATGAGAAAAAGAGAGAGAGAGAGAGATATGCATGTGTACATGTTATACTCATTTGGCCAGTATCCCTGGATAATGTACACCACAGTCATAATATGTCCTATAGTGCTGTTTCCACAACTCAACTCTTTGGGTGGAGAAAATATTACAACAGGTTGGACCATTTCCCTCCCATTGGATAGGTAAGCCAGCTTCATCCCCTTACTCTGCCCCCCCCCTCTCAAGTTCATTCATTGTCTGTGCCACTTAGGTCATCCGTATCATAGCCAGGACTTTATCTCTCTATGCCAGAGAAATGGCCCAATTTATTTTTAATTTTTAATCCATATTAAGCATTGTGTATAAGCACTTAGATAAAATTGAAATTGCACTTAAGAAGAAGAATGGCAAATGATAGCCATGTCCCAGCACTCTTAGCAGATGCTCAAAGAAAATGCTTCGATGGAGTGGAGTTGGACACTATCCAGTGCCAGTTGTTCCCATGGAGATGACTTAAGAGGCTATGTACTAGGCCTCCTGGCTAAGTACATACTGTAATATATTGACAAAGAACCTACTGTGTTTCTTGAGATGGATGATGCCTACAGTATTCGTCATTCCTTTGCATTTTGCTGATACAGGTGATGCAAGGTATTGTGAGACATCAGTGGCTTTTGTGCTACCACATGCTTGGGGACATGATGTTGATATGGGACCCTTATTGCGAGGCTCTGGAGTGGTGATCCACCCTCATTTTCCTGATGATGTGTCATCTCCTTTTACAACTTTACCTACTGCAAATCTTGCCTTTCTATTGGCATGGAGATCTCAGTAAGCTTTCACCATAGAAAGTGCAGTGTATATAAATCAAACAGAGCTCAATATAACTATTTTGGCTGTTAAAGACTTGAAGAAATATCTGCTTCCATTACCTCACTATCCTTGTTCAGACAATCAGTCCATTATGCAATATATTTACAAGAAAATGATCATAATGTAATACATTATGTATAGAGAAGCAGTGCTGATCTGGGACTATATCATATAGAGAGACAACATTGTCTCCCTGGGACACATCCCACAGTAAAAGTACACGCTGCTAGTTGACTTGAACCAGGCCTCTGCTGAAATTTAGAATTCAGAGGTTATCTACTCAGAATATTCTGGACAATTGGTACTCCAGACATCAATCAATACACCACTCAGATATGAATGCATTCTTTATCCTTTTCTGCTTGGGACATTAGGGCAAGGGAGACATATTGGCAGACGCATTTTCATTTACAAGTGGGAGAGGTTCTTGTATGCCTTTCCATCATTCCCATGGATGAAATTCTTGCTTACAAAGGTCAAGAAAGAATGAGGAAAACTTCTTCTCATTATCCATTGGTTGTCAAGAAAGACATGCCTTAAGGGTGTGAGTGCCATAAAAGTATAGGAAACACTCTCAACTCTGACCAAGGATATCACTCATAGCTAAGGAAAATAATAGGCTCCACCTCATGGTCTGTCTCAGAGTGTAGAAGTTAATACATTAGTCATGTCACTGGGAATCTCACAGGTTTCTAAAGGTGCTATGAAGCCTTATACTTGACACATTTACACAATCATGCTGAAAAACTCCGTCATTCTGCAGGTGATTCTGGCATCTCTCATAACATTACAGGGAGCAGGACTATGGTCTACTACTGAATGGTCAAGAAGTTCTTCAAATGAGTGCTGTATTTTGTTCTCCACTGAAGAGCTGTTTTCCTAAATAGTGTTTGAATTTCATAGTAGACAGGCTTGACCGTGAGTTTTACAGCACAGTGAAGTATACGTGGGGAAATATGCATTTCTTGATGGATATCACCAATGCATAATGCATCTCACAGCTTTCAGCTATCATGTGTGAGGAGCCATAGCTTGTCTTTTATAAGGAGAATGCTGCCAGCCATATGCAATTTATGCTTTCTTCTAAAGGTTTTTATATATAGATCTGCACTTGCAGCCTCAGATGTTGCTTGAGGGGAAAACAGAGCTTTGGCAAAATGACTTGCTGTGCATCTCCTTTAAGCCAATGAAGAAAGGATTTAGCTCCCTTTCATAATGCAAGACCAGATATTACAAGTCCTGCAGATATGAAAAATTTAATTTCAGCATTTTCACAGGAAACTACAAAAATTGTAGTAACACTTCTAATGAACTTTTGTAGGGGGTAAACCACCTGCATCCCTCTAATGTCAGGGGTTGCACTCACCATATGGACACTTAACTTCTAAGTCATCATAGTTTGGAATATGGGATATATTCCAAGGTCGCATAACTGCAGGTGTGGAACATATTCCCCCACATCCATGCTATTTATCTTATAATTCCAAGGGTCATATTTAAAGTCCTTGTAAAGAAAATCAAGAAGCAAAGGGCATTGTAGTTGCCAGGCAGACACATTCCAAGTTGACTGCAATCTATATAATTTGTTCTGCTACCAATCAGCTA
This sequence comes from Protopterus annectens, assembly GCF_019279795.1. NCBI lineage: Eukaryota > Metazoa > Chordata > Ceratodontiformes > Protopteridae > Protopterus > Protopterus annectens. Next base: position 1,089,955,557 of record NC_056744.1, read on the forward strand.
ATTTACTGCCCATTGGCAAATGCTGTGGTTAAAGACAAATGTAATTATGTAGGCAGCATACTAAACATTATCAGCATTAGCTAGGCATGTTGACATCCCTGATTATGAGATTTTGCTGAAAGAGTATCAAAACTAGGATCCTTCAATGAAAAAACTGTGTTTGATCATCTGGTATGGTTATCATGTATTTATTTTCCATACTTTTTAGCTCTTGCCGCTGACCATCAGGTGCTTGCAGGACAATTCCTTGTCTACCAGGTCTGCAAAGCTGTCTTTAACACTTCCAGTTTGACCCATGTTTAGGGCAAGTGAGGCGACTGCAGCACCTGGGGCATTGTCACATTGCTGCCAAGGAGTATTTACTCTGCAACTAGCCCCCCCACACACCCACACACACTCATATTGTCCCAAATGTTGGAACAAAATGGGCTTTGCAGTGTATAGTCCATGGTTTTACATGTGATTTAGTCAAAGTACTGCTTCCCTTTGTAGACAACACTCCCCGCATGTTCTCAGTTTCCACAAGAATCAAGTGTGGAGAGGATCTTGAGCATACATCCACTCCAACACCTGGATATGCATGTATCCACCCCCACCCACAGATACGTATGCCCATTCTCCATGCCTGCATCATCATGTAACCAGGCAACTAATCAAATCTAGGTCACATGGGTGGTAGTCAGGGTTTTAACCCTCTACAGCAGTGGGGCATGGTAGCTTTCTTCTGTTGTTTGCTGACTTCTTCCTTATTTGTTTATGAATTTTTCAATGACTTATGAGACATTATGCTATCATTTTTTATGACTGTGTACCTGCTGAATCGTTTCTAAACATTCCAAGCCATTTATACGATGCTGTTTTGATATTATAGTAAAATGTACTATGGCAGAGTCTATATTTATTTTCTCTTGGGATTTCTCTTATCGGTTTATAAATTTTCTAGTCCCACAGAGCTGTAGATTTTTTTAATGGAAATTGAAAAATGTATTTATATAGCACTAAGAAGCACTTTTTATCTAATATAATTTGCAACCAAATATGAGTGTTTTTCCTGCTGTCACTAATATATCTGCTGTCCAATGCATCTCTTCCTTTACCCACTTATTGCTGCCTTTTCAGATTCATTTCTGAGCTGCAGGAGTTAGACAAGCTTCATTGACTGTATGCTTACCCTTCTTATAGCATGACTGCTTCCTTAATCCTCACAATTCTTTTTGCTAACAGATTCATCAGTGTTGTGAGAGAGCTTTTAGTCTTTTCCGACTATTGATTAATATCAATTCATTGCAGGATAAATCCTGTTTATTTAAATATGTGATACTGTTTATGCTTTTTGCATGGCTATTTTCAGCAGGCTACACATTTCAGCTAGTCACATGTTGTTTACCATATGTTCTGAGATGTATTTTAGTTTTAATTACAACTCCATCTGAACTGCTTGTGCTATTTTAATGCCTCATTGGATTGCAATTTTGTGCATTAGAATCTTAATAATGATATGATTTGCACACCCTCTCTTGCCAAGTGATTTATAAAAATTGTTGTGAACTTGATGTACCTCTCAGTGTCACGTTATTTTCGATGCATTCAGAGTGTAGCAAGAGTCAAATTACACACATACAGATACTATCTAAATTACAGAGGCATTGAGTTCAGTTACCTTGATGCTAATTCCACAGACTTTCTACCAGATGTAGCTCCATTGTGTTTTACAGGATGTACATTTTGCATTTTTATAATTATAGCAAAATACACATTTATCCCAATGCAACATATATCTATACTTTCATCCAGACCTACTCAAAACATGTTTCTGTGTCTTCCATTGGCGAAGAAATTTTGTAAATGCTGTTTTGTTTTGTCTATGTCCTTAATGAAGTGCAGATACTTTGAACTATTTTTTATAGATTCATAGCATTTGCAACACAAGCTTAGGCCACCTGCCAACAGTACCCTCATAAGGCACCTACAAATTCTATGAGGACAAAACAAGTCAGGCCCATAATGAATTTAATGTAGCCCATTTAACTGGAAAGGTCTGCATTAAAGAAAACAATGATATCACTGTGCTTTATGGAAAGTGTGAAATAATAATCATTCCTTCATGTCTTATGTATTTGATTAAGATTTGTGTTTATAGTTCAAGTGTTTATGGAAGCTATTTGTTTTGTGGATGTGTAGGAGATCAAGAAAGGCTGAGTCCTAAACAGCATGAAATGCTATACATAAATCATAGTGTAGAAGTCTATAAGTGACAGTGTAAATGGGAATAAGAAGGCTGCAGAAGGAATACTAAATGCATTTAAAGTGGATGAGCTACATTTACCTAGCAATGTCGTTGCAGAGATGGCTGTCCTGATTACTGTAGCTCCAGGGTGATCAGTGGATACACAGTTTTCTATGAGAGTGCTGAGATCTCTGATGAGGGTATTGGTATGAAGCTGAATGCTGAATACTGAAAGATGTTGTCAAGATTTGTTTATAAAGGTGAAAATACTACACTTCTTTGCATTTAATGTAAGCCCATTTCCAAAACATCTTTAGTTAATATGGGTAAGCCTTGTAGTAGCAATATGGAATCTGATACTGAGTGAACAACGCCAGTAGTTTGTCTATACTCATCATGGAATTTCCTTGCTGATTTGTACTGGCCAGACTTATGAATGCATATGATGTTTGGATGCTCTTAAAAGAGTGAAGACTAATATAACTAACTCCTATCAGAGTTGAGAAAAGAAAAGTTAATGCATATATGATATGTATTTTTATCAGTGAGATGTATAGATAAGTAGTTAGATTGTTATAAGGAGCTCAGTAATCTGTAATTTGCCAGGTCTGTTGGCATCAAGGGATAAAAACCTAACTACAGTCCAGGTGGCCTGGGTTCTACCTGCATCTTGAGTGCCTGCAGGAGCTGGTGGGAGAAACAAAGGAATAATGAGGCTTTGTCTGCTTATCTCACTTCAACATGAGGTCAGACTATGGTGTGTTAACAGGGTCTATATTATAACATCGAAGAGACGTTTAAGCGAACGCCTCTTCGTCGACACTTAAAGACCGGTCACACTAAAGTGCGAATGGTCAAAACAGAGAATTCTTTCCCTGGGAAAGAATTTGTTTGCTCAAACACACACACACACACACACACACACACACACACACACACACACACACACACACACACACACACACACACGCATGCACGCACGCACACACACACACACACACACACACACACACAAACATACACGCACACACACACTTACTGACATAACTATGTGGGGGGGGATCTGCCCCCCCCACAGTACCCTAACTATGTATACCAACTCCAAGATCGCACTACAGTGGAGAAAAGGTCAACACTGTGTAGTTGGCCAACTAGACATTTGCCCTGTAAAGTATTCATTGAATCGCGTAAATGCATTTCGATGAATACATGTCGCTCATTTGGTGTTCGATATTACATTTCAAAGTTGTAATATACACCCTGTTGTCATAGGTATGTCACTTTGTTGCAGTCCCAGTGGAAAATATAGCTCAAAACAGTTGCTAGACTAGACGTACCAGCAAGGTAGGGTAGCAATTTTGATGGGAATGGGCAGAAATTGCTGTTAGACACCACCTCACAGTTTATAGTGAATATACCATAAGCCTATTTTTCCCTCAATCATATTGCAATTCCTATTTGTATTGCACTAGCTTACCTTTAATTTCTCTAGAAAACTGTTTAAAATTTCTCTAAATTTGAAATGATTGCCATATACCTTTTATCAATTTGTAATCAATGTTTTTATATTATGTATAATTTGTTATAATTATTTAAACTGCAGATGTTTTTGTTTTATTTTTGATGCTTGTAAAATTATTGTTCTTAAAATATTTTGTAATAATTTGGAGCTTTTCTCCTCAGGCCTGTGCTGAAAATGGCCTTTTCCCCAGTTGGACTTTCCCGGTAATCAAATGCCAATAAATAAATAAAATAATAAATATAGTAGACTATAAGGGGTCCAGCATGTGGGAGGAAGGCTTCCTCCTATAGGCAAGCCTTTTCTTTCAACAGATGTGCATGTCACTGGGCTGCTCATCCCTTAGCTACTCACTTCACCAAATAAATAAAGAAATAAATAAAGAAATGCACACATACAGGCATAAATAAATAAATAAACACACACACAAACAAACAAATGAACAAACAAATAAATAAATAAACACTTTCTGACTGCCCACAGTATGTATAAGTACATTCCTGAAATGACACTGCCCACAATGTAAAACGTTGCAGACTAGTTAAGAATGATCAGAACCAAGTAGTACAGTCGACCTTCAATCTTGAGATTATTCACTACCCTATTTGGAACACTCTTGGTGAAATGATGCATTTGAAATCTTCTTTAAAATGGAACTAATATTCAAGGCCATTTTAAGAATGACCCAGACCACATAGAAGCCACTTCTCAATAAATTTAGTGATGAGAAAAAGGTTATTGGTAGGGCAGTCCATCAAGAGTCTAAGAAAGAAGATACTTTTCTGAGAACCAGGATCATAAAATCCTTGTTCAAAATGCATGGAAAGATTCCAAAACTCAAAGTGAAAATGTAGCCTAATAGATAACAGGAGCAAACATTAAATCATCATTCAGGCATAGAGTTATTGATCATTAGATGAAATATTTCCTTTTTTGGGGGTCATGAATATGGAAGTCTGCTAATGAAATCCAGGAACTGCATTCTGGACAACATGCATTTTTGAAGATGTTAAGTATATTCATATTTTTGGGAAGTTAATGGTCTATGAGTGTGGCTGCCTGTATCTCTTTAGAGTAAGAAGAGTCAGGGCATTACGGTAGTGGTTAGAACGTTCAAAGTCTTCTTGTCCTTTGCAAGAAACCATTTCTTTTAAGCTTTAAAAAATATTTGTTTCCATTATGTGTGTCATTGTTTTTCAGATATGCCACAGTGGCCCTTAGTTATTTATTTATTAGGAAAGTTCAACTTGGAACAAAGCCAAGTTTCAGTGGAGACCTAGGGAGAAATGCTCCAGACACATATCTTTGCAATGTGAGAGGAAACCAGAGTTCCCAGAAAAAACCCACATGAATGCATGGAAGACATGCAGACTACACAGAGAAGGCACTCCAGCTGAGAATCAAATCGGAGAACCTCTTGCTGTGAGGTGACAACGCTACTGCTGCACCACTGCACCATCCCAAAAAATATGGAATGTTTCATGAATTTGTGTATCATCCTTGCACAGGGGCCATGCTAATCTTCTCTGTATCATTCCAATTTTAGTATATGTGCAGCCAAAGTTATGTTCACTTATATGCTGCCAGAGTGGAAGAATGTGTGATTCTTTGGATTGTGCTTTCATTTCTTCGATGGCAAACTTTTCATCTAGTCCTGTTATTGGTGCCGATTTTTTTTTCTTTTTTTGTTTTTGTTCATCTCGAGGAGGAGATGAAAATTCCCTTTGGGCATTTATTACTTACATACATAACACTATCACTAATGGGTTCACCATCTAAGACCATGCATAATTCATACATTTTTGAATGCTCAGACTTAAAAGAATAATAGAAACCTAAGTTACAAGCATTCCCAGCTGGATACTGATTTTAAAGGTTATTTTTTTTTTACTATAGTTGTCAACATATCTTTATTAAAAATAGTATACTGTGTGTCAATTTTTAATGTAGGAAGGGAAGCAAGTAGCAACCTGGCACTTTGCATTATCTAGAAATATGTCTGATAGATTTCTCAACAGATGTTATGACAGTTGTTCTTCGAATATTGACTGGGTTTGGTTTCTATCCGAAAAAGACCCTGGATTTGATCTTGTCTTATTAAATGGGTTTAGCATTTAATCTGAGGATTTACAATAGGTTATATATTTTGGTATTATATGTTTGTACAATAAAGCATGTTCAGAAGTCTTTCATAGACAGTTGCTATGCCACAAATGTCAATCACAAAAGCTGGCCTGACTTGAGCAGTGGCGTGGAAGGAAAGTTAAGTCAGTGGTGCACGGGAAACCAAAACTAGCATACAACATGTTAAACATTTAAAGAATCTTAAAACTAATCATGACTTTGCAGAAGACAGTACACATAATGCTTTTATTTTGTACAAGGGCATTTTTAAATCCAATACTTGTAATGTGTAAACTCATTAGTCTTTCCGGTGCATAAACATCTTGATACCACTGAAGCATGCATTACTAACCGTCATAACTGTCAATCTGAATTTGTGGTTTGTGTAGTAATCTGCTTATGTAAATACTCCTTTATATCAGCAAAACTTAGTGGAAATTCAGTCTCAAGATGAAAGAACACAATTATGGCATCAAAAGAACCTGTCTGAATAATACTTTTAGTGAAGATTTTATTGAGCAGAACGACTCACATAACTGAAGATGATATCTGCAAGATTATCAGATAGGTAAGTTTAGATAAAATGATTTATTTGTCATGGAGTTAGTGTGACAGTATCATTTAAATTCCTAGTCCAGAAAATGTATGGATAAGTAGTTTGTATTTAAACTTTTTCAAGAGAGCAAACTCTTATAAAACTGTTTTGGTAACTGATTTATTTCTGGTTTGCCAGTATTATGTGCAATTTTGTAATAAAGCTAAACTCTTTCTCACCTGACTCTCTTACTCCTCCACTTATATTACCATCACAATTGACACAGGTGATGTTTGTAGCACTCACAAAGAATACAGGCTAAAAAATTACACTTGGGCTGCCAAATGCACATCAACAGCAGAGGAATATCTTCACTATAGCCGTGTATCTAGTTCTCCAACTAGCTGTTAATCCATTGTTAAATAGCTCCACTCACTACACTTTTAGCAGCTAATGCAACTCACAAATTGCCAGTTCCTTCACACCATAATAATATTCCCACTGCCAACAAACAGTTTTGTTAAAGGGACGATAACCATAACTGGTAATGCTATAATATTCTAACTTAAAACATGACAAAATACCAGAATATAGTGATATTTATTGGCAATGAGCAGAGTCTTAGTAAATGCTCTGTCTGTGTACTAAAACAAACCTGAACACCTTGGCATTGCTTTAAAAAAAGATTGTTTCCTATTGGAAACAGTGCCCAAACCACTGCTTCCAGATTAGTGACCTATTGATTGTTTTGTATTCCTTGCCCATTAGACGGGCTGATAGCATTCTGCCAAAAACATAACAAATTAGCAGTAAGTATGGAGTGTACAGTACCTTAATGCAGCTATGTCTCACTTCTTCACTCATCTAAGCCACCTGGATGTGTTTGTAGTTCAGCATAGCCCAGATACCATACTGGTACTCTAAGCAATAGTTGACGTGGGAGATGCCCCAAGGATCAGTCTTTCAGTCAATATATGCAGAGCAATGGGCCACAATCTTAAGTGAACTCATGGTTGTTTAAATATTTCCACTCCAGCATACTGCTACAGTATTCTCTGACTGTATTTTTTTCATGTTCTGACTTCAGAAGGCTTATTGTCTCATGAGTTTGCTACTGAATGCCTTTTAAAAACACTAAAACTTACATTTTATAAATACCGTAAAATACAATTCAAACTTTACTCTGATTCACAAACAAACTGCTAAAGACTGGAATTGATTCCAAATGATCTATCAACACTGAAGGTAGATAATGAGGAAAAATAATGAAGTCACAGATAAAGATGTACTGTAGGAGAGTCATGTCATGGTACTACGACTGAGGTAGCAGTGCACATAAATGTAAGAGCTGTGTTATGAAGCAGTCAGATAATAATGGAACAAGACATATAGAGAGAGGCTTTGCTATGATGTCATCAATACCAGACAGCAAAATAACCTGCCACCAGCAAATAAACAGACATAGAGATAGCAGTGAAGCAAACAGTAGCACATAGACAGAAGGAGTCCTAAACAAAAAATGCAATGAAAGGAATTCAAAATCCCACGCTCAAAATCAATGGGCACCATTTTGGATGTATGAGAAAAATCAGAAAATAAAAAAAAAACAGTAGAAACAGCAAAGTGTTGCATGGGTTACAACAACTATAGCAGAGCTAAAGTAATCAAATGAACAACAGAGAAATATGCCACTCTAACCTGTGCCTCAGAATAAGTGCAACAAAAGGCCATTCTTGTTTATTTTTGGCTGTGTAGAACACATTCATCAGTGATGATTTTGCTATTGGTGACACATTTAAACAACATAAATGCTACAGCTCAGCCCTCTATGAGTTATAAAAATCTGAGACAAAAAAGTCCAGTATGTGTTAGCTTCCATGGATTACAATGGGTATCCTCTTTTCTAAAGGAGTGTAATAAATTGTATTGCTAGAAATTTCTTGACTGAATCATTGCCTTCAATGTATTATAATGGGTATTTCCACTCCAAATGAATTTAATAAGCCACATTGTTTGTGTGGGGTGGCACAGTGGTTCATAAGTAGCATTGTCACATCACTGCTACAGGTTCGCTGGTTCAGGTCATGGCTGTGGCACTTTCTATTTATAGTCTACATGTCCTCCCTGGGTTCACATTTATTTCCTCTGGTACCCTAGTTTCCCCCACATCACAAAGACACGTGGTACATGTAGAATTGACTCTAAATTGGCAGTGGTGGAGATGTGTGTGTGTGTGTGTGTGTGTGTATGGGTGTGTGTTATGCAGATACAGAAGAAGGGCCTGAGACTCTACCTAATTTCCTGCTTGTTAGTAAACAATGTGGTTGGTAATAGCTGATTGTGAGGTTGTTGTAGTGGTCAAATAATTTATGGATTTTTAGTCTCTAAATTCCTTTTTCCTTGTTTTTTTTTAATATAGACTGGTTTAAACATAAAGTTGACACTGTGTTAACAAAGTAGTACCTGTAGCTATTCTTGTCTTGTCACATTTATCTGTCTCTCACCTACAGGGGTCCATCAAGTCAGAGACCTGGTTTAGGTGTGCAGAAGGGGTGCTCTAGTTGGGTGTCAGGGTGATCACTGCCTGATTGTACCCAGCTGGCTGAATGTGTCCACCTATTAACACTGGAATTCCATGTGTTCCATTTACGAGGAATGAAATAGGCACGTATAAACTTTTTGACATTCCCAATGTGTAACACAATATAAAAATGTTTAGTAAAAAAATGTTTACTAGAAAACAGCAGACTTTTTCAGAGATTTAATCTTGCGTTGATAATTACCAGAATGTGTCAGATTGCTAAGCAGTAGTACTACTACTGTTTGCTGTGAGTATATCAGTTTTGCTCATTGTGGCAGAATGTAGCCTGTACGCAGAATGTATACTTATTGTATTGTCATTATAATACCAATAAACAGAAATCATATGTGTTTCACAAGAAAATGATCATATTCATTTGTAACATGCCATGGCTCAAACCACATGGTCTGAAAAATTAAAAGTGTTCCTATCAAATTCAGCATTTAGGTGGATTTGTATCTATTTGTCTTATTATAATTATCTGATAACTTTATTATGATAACTTTTCTCAGACCTCACTAGGCCAGTCATTGAATATAATGCCTCCTTTAGCATGTATCTGTTCAGACACATGCAATGACTGGAATGCACACAGGGATACCTTATTAAAAGGATACAAGGCCTAAACAACATGTCCTACATGGGCCTACTCAAAGCCCTGTCACTATACTTGGTAATTTACAGACTGCAAAGAAGTGACCTGTGTCTGGCATACAAGGCATCCTCAGATGCAATACTTATGGATTAACTGCAGATTATCAAGTACAATGGCATCAGAAATACTTGTTCTAAGGATCTAAACATCCTCAGCAAGAATGGCTTGGATGGGCAGGTATATCTCACAAAGGATATATCTGTTCTGGAACAGATTCCCCATCTACATAAAACAAAGTTCATACCTGTCCATATTCAACAGAAACCTGGCTCTATGGATGGGAAACAGAAAATGAATTCCATGACTAACCCTATGCAGAGGCAGCTCTTAAATGCTTTACCCCATGTATGGGTCTCCTTAAATTATCTGTGGTATGATCCAAGTTATTCTAATTAATGGTAATATGTAATTATCAACTATGGGATATGTAAGGTCAATCTCTAGCTAAATGGGATAGGCTAATTTGAGCACAAAAATGGAAACTGGCTAGGCTTAAAATGTATCACAAGGGCAGCTAGTCTAGTACTTACCTATGAACCTATGAAATCTCAAAGATGGATTGACATATGCTCTTTAATAAGTAGATACCAAAAGTCAGAATTTATAAGATTCCACTGTTGAAATCTGCCAATTTGTATTATACTGCATTTATATTGTAGTTATATGATTCCACTCAGGATGCAGAACACAGGACTGCAGACTACAGAAACATGCCTATCCACTAAAAGCTGCTTGTCCTCAAGTTACATCATCAACATAAATGATCACATGACTCAGAATCGGGAAGTATTCAGGAAATACAAATGCAAGTTTATTAACCTTAATACATATCGTTCCAGTGATGAAACAAGCACAAACTGCATATTTTAGAATCAGAAAGCCCACTTTACATGACAAGCATAATTATTGAGAAAAGTAACATTAAAAAAACACCTTTGCACTTGATCTCTTTTTAAAAGAATAAAATTGGTTTTCATCTACTAGTACTGCTTTTATGAGTAGTATGTTACCATTTTGTAATAGCTGACTTGTAATGCACAGGAGTTACATTAATAATATGTGTGAATAAATATCAGTGCTATATTATACATTGTATTACACTCTTCAATATAGTGCAGACATAAAATGATACTGCTCACACTGCCACATCATCATCACAACTTTTTCCCCATTTTTCTACATGGGGTCGGGGTGTCGTGTCACTTGTCACTATCTCTCCTTATTCAGTGCTACTATTCTACATTCTTTGACACTTATATGTGACTGTTGCAGGTATTCTTTCCTCAGTTCATCCACCTCTTTGCTGGATGCCCTCATTTCATCTTGCCTTCTTCCTGTCTGTCCAAATCTTTTTTACCAAATTGTTTTCTGCTTTCCTGCACGTGCCCAAATGACCATAATCTGTTCTCTTCGAATGGAGGTACTTTGGCTTCTGCTCTTATGTCCTCATTTCTTCGTCTGTCCCACAGTGTGCATCCTACCACCCATCTTATGCACTTCATCTCCATCAACTCTAGCTTCCTCATCTGCTCTGCCTTTACTTCCCAGATTTCTGTACTATACAGTTGTACTGGTTGCACCATTGTCTTATACATCTTACTTTTCAGATTCTTTGGCATTCTTCTGTCAAACACTACACCTGACACTCTATGCCAGTTGGCTACAGTCCTTTTGATTCTAGCTTTGACCTCTTCATTCAGACTTCCCTTCTCCTCAACCACCCACCTCAGATACTTGAAGCTTTAAATTTGTTCTACTGCTTTCCCTTTAATTTCAGTTTTCAGCTTCTTCTGATTTCCCCCATTTGCTGCCATTACAAATGTCTTATCTGTACTCAGTTTCATCCCATGTGCCTTCAGTTTTGCATTCCACTCCCCTATCCTTTGTTGAAGTTCTTGCTGAGAGTCTGCTTGTAATGCCACATCATCTGCATACAGCAGCTTTGTTGACCTGTCCATTCCAACCTGTTTGCTAATGTAGTCCATCACCAATATGAACAGCAGTGGGCTCAGAGATTAACACTAATGCATGTCCAGTCCCACTAAGAACCCCTCTGTAAGACTGACCACTGTTCAAACTTGAGTCATTGGCTCCTTGTATATAGCTTGCACTAATTCTACCAGTGTTTCTGTGACTATGAACCACCACAGAACTCCCCAAATTAACTTTCTTAGGACCTTGTCATATGCTTTCCCCAAGTCTAGAAATACTCATTTGGACTCTTTCCTCATTTCTAGCTTCTTCTCAAGTATCTGTCTCACTGCAAACATTGGGTAAGTTGTGCTTCATGCTGATCTGAATCCAGACTATTTACTTCCCATCTTACTTTCTAATACCCTGAATATTCATTTACCAATCACGATTTCCGGAACTTTCATACAGCACGATAGGAGTTTGACACCGCCATACTGCCCACAGTTGTGAATGTACCCTTTGTTCCTGAACACTGGAACTAGTATACTTATTCTCCAGTCAACAAGGATCTGCCTTTCTCTCCATACTGCTATGAGTACTCTCTAGAGCCATTGTTCCCCTATCTTACCCAACATCTTGATCATTTCTGCTGTCACTTCATCTGAGCCTGCTGCTTTCCCTGACTTCATTTTCCTTAATGCTATTCTTACTTCTTCTTCTAGGGTGGGCTCCTCCTCTTCTCTCATCGTGGTCTGTGTCTGGAGCAGTACAACTTCTGTGGGGTTTTCTTCATTCAGAAGCTGCAGGAAGTACTCCTTCCATCTGCCTTTGATGTCCTGTGGACTGGTGAGCAGGTTGTTGCTGGCATCCCCTATAAAGAGTGTCTGTATTTGCCTTATAACCTGATATAATTCTTTATGTTATCTAATGAATCACTTTCCAGAAGCTGGTAGAGTGGCTCTAATGCCCTGTTCTTTACTATCACAACTTTCTTAACTTCTTTGTTAAACAACCAGTTTTCCTTTCTAGCCTGGTCTAACTTTTCTATCTCCCACTTTTTCCGGCACTTCTTCTTTCTTTTGATGACTTCCTGGATTTTGGTATTCCACCACCAGCTTTCCTTATGTACCTTATTCCCATACCTGGCTTGGCTGCATATCTGTTCTGTAACCCTTACATATTCTGTTTTGAAGCATTGCTATTCTTCTTCATCGCCATCTATTTCCTCTTCTTCATGAGCTGCTAGAACCCTGAGTAATTCCTTGAACTGTTGTGCTCTCTTCAGTCAACTTCCAGGTCTTCAGTCTAATGTTTTTTGAGCTTAGAAGGTTTTCTGACTACTGTTTGCAGCTGATTGTAGCAACCATTCTGTGGGCTGACTGTTTCACTGGGGATGACTTTGCAATCACTGATTCTACCCCTGTTCCCCTTTCTTACTAGGAGCAAGTCTACCTGAGTTGCATGTTGGCCATTTTTCAATGTGATCTTGTACCCATCTGTCTTTCTAAACCATGTTTTGGCTACTATCAAGCCATTTGCGAGAGTGAAGCCTAGAAAGATCTTCATTATTCCTGTTGTCCAACCCCATGTAGACCTGGGTTGTCCTCACATCCTTTTCTGTCTGTCCTGATATGTGTATTCAAGTCATTCATTATCATTACCAATTCTTGTTGTCCTGATTTATCTGGTAGGTCCTGCTACTGCTGTCTGAATATACACTTTTCCTCAGTGTTACAACTTTACTGTGAGGCATAGGCTGAGATCATGATTGCCACGAGTCTGACACTAATTCTGATGACATCTCTTACTGTCTTCTGAAGCCTCTCCCTTACTACAGTTCCCACACCATTAGTCTGTTCTCCTCCTGAGTAGTGGACTCCGGATCCCAAATCAAGTGGCTTTGCTACACTGCCCTTCTACCTTGTTTCCTCAATTCATAGGATGTCCAGCCTCTTCCTTACCAACATGTAATCCACTTCCAAGCCTCATCCTGTCAGTGAACCAACAATGTGTACAGTGTGGCAATTCTTAGTTAATGTTTGCAGGTTGATTGGTTTTATGTCCAGCTTTCCACAAAAGAGCTACCCCAGGTTACCCAAGCTGGGCAACTGTACACCAGCCAGCCAGCAACTTACTGACCCAGGGCTGCTAGGCTTTATGGCAGGTACACACTGGCCATAAGGGGCACATACACCCCTCCCACCATTAGCATGGGTCCCTGTCATAGGTCGGAGTTGTTGGCTCTTCAATCCACTTATCACTGGCAAACACCCATGCCCATTTTGCTGACATTAGTCATAATTGACCAGATCATCTACAGACATATTTTTATACTATTGAGTAGCTAGTCTTTCCACTACATACAATCTGTGATCTGTGTTCTTCTATCCTGAGGATTCTGTGTACCACAGTAGATGCTCAAAGCAGTCGGTGTATGCAACTATTCCCCCTGCCACATATTAGTAGATAACAATTGTATGTATATCCATGTATGACCATACAGCACTGTTGTCTAACTGTCTGCAATATTCAGGAAACACGCTGAAAGCTCAGACATTTGAGTAACTCTGTTCATCTCTCACCCTGGTAATTGTTCCTTCATCATTCTTACATTTAACTGCAGGGTGTTTTTTTTTTTTTTTTTTTTATGTTAAGGTGGTTCTGCAGGATGTGATGACTTCTGGGGTAGTCTGGCTCTCCTGACCGCTCATTCAGCAACGCCACAGTTATACAGAATCTGCGACGTATTTAAACCCTGCGACAGTTTCACGGGCTGGTTGGGATTGGTGAAGACAGGGTGTATGAAAAGAATGAGACTGGGAGTCAGTGTGGCTGCTCACAGAGTATGACAGCAATGGAAGGTCCACCCCCTCCCCCCACAGTATTGTGAGCTGTTAGACATGACTCTACACCGCTCCTAAAGACTGACTGCACATTCAGCTGCTCTGGCCACCATTCAGAACTCTGGGCTTCTCTGAGGCTTGAAGGATAGTCTCCTCAAACCAGCATGTCATTGCCATACCTTCTTGGAACAGTGATGAGCATAGACATCTTCATCATTCCTCCCTCCCCCACAAGCTATGCATTTGAGATACTAATTGAAACAAACATGCCTGGGTCACAATAAATACATTCTCCCTCCACATCAACAGTTTAAAATTCGATACATATTTTTGAAAATAACAAATATTAGCAGACTTTGGTGCAGTGTGTTGTGTGTACCCAGAATTCTGAATCATTGTCTGTGAATGAGATCCATTAATGAAGGAACAAGTAATATGTCATAAACATTAGCAGCATTCTGAGATGCTCACATATATGGGATTACTTCTACATAGATAAATAACGTAGCTGCCTGATACCTCAGTTGCCCATTTATTTTATGTCATGTCGTTTCTCTGTATAACTTTTTATGTTTGAGTTCCATAACTACAAGACTATATTGCTCCTGTCATGTGTTTGTAGAAGACAAAGACTTGCATGGAAGATACTACTCTATGTCAATGGCAAAGCTTCTTCTGTAATGTTTGTTGTGGGCAACTTTTATGGACATTGATGAATATTTTTTGCACACATACATTGCGGTCCATAGGTATGTTGCAGTCATATCTGCATATCAGTATATCTATATGTGTCTGTAACTATCTATCTATAAACACACACACACACACACACACACACACACAAACACACATATATATATATATATATATAGAGAGAGAGATACATATTAATATAAAAAGTTGACAATGAATTGCACATGTTTTGATACATAATCTTGGGGTATGCAACAAAAAATGAAAAATGCTGCTCCCTACTCCCTCTGCTAATTATATATTCCAATTCCAAGACTGCACAATATTTGACAAAGGGCATATTTCCCAGTCCCAGTAATGTTGCTATCTCACTCAAAGGTCAATCAGCTATTCTGCTAACCAAAGCATGACAACAAAACACTTCCCAACTATACAGACAGTCAACCTATACCAGTGGGTATTACAATTTTTATTAAGTGCATTTTTTGTTCTTAACCAGATTTATGGGTCAGGAAAATGCTCTATCATACTTTAAAATGTGGTATCTCCCCTCCCAAGTTTCTTTTACTATGACTAGTAAACCTCAGGGATATCTACCACTGCTGTCATACAGTGCTTCAAAAAGTGTGCATCTAGCTGAGGCTTGGAACGTTTCTCTAACAGTAAAGAGAAGATTGTGAAGCAGTTGTCCCTACTTTCTCCATCCATTTCTATAGCCTTTCATAACATAGACTTTCAAGTTTTATTAAAGTAATCAGCTAGTCAATTTTTTTGGAGAATGTTGCACAAATGTCCTTGTTTTCTTTAAAATTTATTTCTTTATTGACTGTCATTTTTTTAGGAAAAAGTTCAACTGGCTCCAGGTGCCCTTTTCAGAGGAGGCTCAATCAGAAAAGCTCCAAGGTATCATATTTAATGCAATCAGTATTTACAATAACAATTTTATAATGCTGTTTCAGAAAATACATAGCATAAAAGTCAGTATAATAAAATTTGTATTGATATTCACAAATGTTTAATTTACAAACCATGTACTGAGAGTTTACAGATAAAGAGTAGTGTATAAGAAAGGAAAGAAACATTTAAGAAATACAACAGAGTGAAATATTAGCGTAGATAAGAAGTTTAAATGCTAAAGAAGTAGCGATTGAGTAGTAATTTGGTTGCGTTAATTTAAAGGGGGTATAGTAGTTTAACTACTTGAGTAAAGTGAAGTATTAGAAGGTGATAAGCAGGTTAGGTGATTTATTGCTTTAAAGGCAGGTATAATAAAGGTGATGAGGGGGGTTAAAGAGATATGTCCCAGATGAGGAACAGGTATAAAGCCAGGAGGCAGAGAGGAAGTCTTTTAGTAATGGTTTCAAAAGATGAAGGTGTGATAGACCTGATTGATACAGATATTTTATTCCAAGTTCTAGCTATAATACTGGAATGGAGAGTGACCTCAGCAGCACTTTGTGATCAGTAGATGGCAAGCAGTTGTTAATTATTTGACTGAAGGGGACATTTCGATAGGTAGTATTGGAGCAGTTGCTGGGCAGGCAGATGGGGGTATGGATGATTTAATGGGTGAAGGTGAGCTGAGTATAAGAAGTTACAGAATAAGTAAAAATAATAACGACCTTCATATGATGTGCTGAAGACATGAATGGGATGCTTTGTTCCTTATCAATTTCACCAAAAAAATAGTACTGGTTATTTTTCCATCGTCTGTGCATTGTCTCTTTATATAGGTACTACCTCAGGAAAATTTGTGGCATAATCAATAATTATTACGATATACTAATGGCTTTCACTCAGTTATGTAAGTTGACCCAAAATGCCTACTGCTGTTTGTTAATATGCGGTATCCGCAATGGGTAAGGGTTTCAAAGAGTTGTTAAACCCTGTGTTGCAGGGTGCCTTTTAACATTCTGGCCAAGCTACACCAAAATTTTGTGTGCCTTTCATAACATCCGGCCAGTGAAATCTAAAATCTGGTAGACAATCCACAAGATAGTTGTGCCAATAGGCTGTGCCCCTGCATTTAATAAATTCCAGCAGCTTTTCAGTGTGTTTACTTTACTCAATCACAATTGATTTTTTTCTTTCACTTTAAAACTCTCAAACACATTGGGTATCTTCTCTTCCATGTCAACATCCCCAACTGTACACACTTTCTCTGTCTCTTCTCAACTCTGCTTTCTTCCTTTACACAAACTTCATGGAGAATCCATGCAATCATGTTTAGATCCAGAGAACAGAAAATCTACTTTTTCAATGGCCAGAGGTCCTAAAGTACCCACAGCAGCAGCTGTTGCCTATTAATTGCTATGGAGATGGTTTGCCTGTCTGTTCAGATTGCCTGTCTGCATGCTTCACACTATCTTACACACCATCTTCTGACATCAGCAATGTGCTTCCCAGGCTGTAGCATACTACTCCTGCTTATGGCATCTGTTTGTATTAGCATGTACACTAGACAGCAATGCAACTAGATGTGTACATCAAATGCTAAGAGCTAGACCATGGTTTCAGTCTTTTGTAGGGTTTAACTCCAGTCAAGTCCATTACATTCAACATATCCAATCTAAAATGCAATCTAGACAGATTTCAAAGGTAGCATAGTCCCAAGCTTTACTCCTCAGAAAAGTAAACCTGCAGTTGGATATTATCAGTGCAGCAAAAATGTAGCATACCCCTCCTGCCTGTGGCATCTGTTTTTTTATTAGCGTGTATACTAGATAGCAATGCATCTAGATCAGTTTTCTTCTGGAACCTACTATTCCATAGAAATATGCAGAATATATGAAGAAGCATGAGCAACAAAGTCTATACACTGCAACTTTCCCCTAAATACAAGACCACCCATGAGTGATGGTGCTCAGTTTACAGTGACAATGCAATCACTTCTACAAGGTGGGAGCTTGACACTGTAGCTGCTGATAACCACCACCTGAAAATGAGGCCCTCGTCTAAAGAGATAGATAGATAGATAGATAGATAGATAGATAGATAGATAGATAGATAGATAGATAGATATGGGTGTTAGTATGGATATCAAGTGTGTCTCTGGTTAACAGCTGTTTAATCATCCAAATATGATGATCTATGGGGATCAACAGGTGTGTGAAGATAATACAAATACAGCCCCCCTGCAAAAACAATAATTTATTTATTTATTTTTAATTAACAGATTGCATGAACTGAGGCTATTTCTTGGTGCATGCCTATTACTGTGTCGACTTCCATGTTTTCGACCATCTGACATTAATGTTGATGCATTTGGCTTTGGGAATTTTCTCTTACAAGTGGTACACTTATCTCTCTCGCTCACTATATGGTATATGTATGTGTGTGTGTATATGGGACCATTGAGGGCAGAGTGTAGTACACTGTGATTGTCAGGTTATTTTTTTTTAGCTGTCTAAACAGTAAGATGGCATGGAAGACCAGCAAGCTGTCATAGTATTGCCTTTATATTTGTGACATGCATGCCAAAAATTCCTATGCGCCTTATCCAGCCTTAGGTTCTTCCTTGCTTCCTGTTACTGTGACTGAATTTAAACCATTAAGCCAGTTAATCTGTAGCATGAGGGTCTGAGCTGCTGAACTACAGAACCATTGTTTGGTTACTATGGCAGTGAAGTGCTAAGTAACAGCATGGAGCAATATCCAAGTATATTAATAAATTTCACTTACTTGCTTGATACCTGAAAAATGTTTCAAAGAACTCTGCATAATTTTTTAATTTCCATGTTATTACTGGAAAACCTGTTGCACATCAGAGCAAATGTGCATTTTTATTCAAAGCAACACATTGATAGTGGCATTAGCATCAAGATAAAACAACTATAAGCACTCTGTTTTTCTTATCGCATTTGAAATACATGTCTGCTAAATACATTTGGAGTTATCAAAGGGATTTGCTAATTGAAATAAGACTTATTTCAAAGGTGGTTTAGGAATGGTGTTATTAACTGTAAAACTGTTCCATATGGTGCTTCATTTTACTGTGATCTGAATGTTTTTCTTTTCTTAAGGGTGCAGAAGAAAGAACTTGAGAAAATAACCACATTTGTTTTTAAGTGACCACCCGAGTCTGTGATACCGTCAGTGCTAAAACATTCTGCCTCAGCCATTGTAGCTGTCAGAAACAGCTTTCCAAGTGTAATGGTTATTTAAGATGGTTCTGTGTCAAATGCAGCAAAACTGCATCTGCTACAAGGATGGAACATAATGTAATGATTATGTGGGAGGCAAGTAAATGACTCTAGCTTGTAATGGCCATCTTATTTATATGTACCTGTCATTCTGACATGGATTTCTGCTAAAACAATGATTTATCTGGCAGGGAAAAATTAATTTGTAAAAGATTTATTTGCTGAGAAAATAAATTCCTGTTTTAGTGAGAGGTACACACATGCTGCCACAGACTAGATGACTAACACATTTTAATAACCTTGAATAAAAAGGTAAAAACAATGCTATGATGTGGATTCACATGTATTAAATACCTTGATACACTATATATATAAACTGAGTGAAATTAAGCCTTCATTGTAGTGAGCTAACTAAAGATAAAAAATCCAGATGGCAGTCTTTGCTTACTGATAAAGACTGTTAGACCTACATTGGTTATCCTGCAAAGCACCCATGTTAGCTATGCTGCAAGTAACCCTCAGCTTAATCATTTCAGTCTACAAAATGTCTGTTACATGCATTTTTGAATTAATTTTATTTTTGATTTCCAAATCTCCATGAGACATCTATTTCATATGGCCATAACCCTTTCAATGAAGAAATTCTATCTTGTTGAAATTGTAACATCCTCCCTCTGTTTTCATTTGCTTTCCTATTCCCACAATTCTGTTCTCCTGATTTCTGTTGATTACCTGGACATAGCTAAGTGCCAAACATACACTAATGTTTCAGAATGTATGTCCTGCATTCTTTCATCCTTAATGGTATACATGCTAATTTCTTTATGTCCCTTTGCTTCTAAGATGGAGCCTGCTCGTGTTTCTTGCCATCATTAGAACTACCCATACCTATCTATAGATTTTTCAGCACTTTACCTGGTTATCCAAATGGTAACTTTTAACGGTTTATAAGGAAGAAAAAAGCATCCTTTCTTTTTCTATTTAAATGGTTCTTCATATGTACTCAAATATTCACCCAGTTTTTCTTATACATATTCTTATTACTACTTTCTGTTAAGATTGTTTAATACAGCAATGAGTGTGGCCAAGATGGTGGTGTAAGTGTAACTGATATTAGTTGCTCTGTACTCTTAGAATGTTTTTGACAGGATTTTGCTATCCCATATGATCCATTCAATGCTAGAAGTGATGGAAGATAAGCATTGTTTTTCTTAGATTCAAATTATATTAGGCAGATTTTAATAACTGAAAAAATCCTGTCAGAATATATATCAACAAGGTAAGAAACCTTCTCTACAAAGAAGGATTTCCACAAAATATTGTCATCCATACAATAATCATCTGCGGTGGTGCAGCGGTAGTGTTGTTGCCTCTCAGCAAGAGGTTCTCCCGTTTGATTCTCGGCTGGAGTGTGGGGAGTGTCTTCTGTGTGGAGTCTGCATGTCCTCCCCGCAGCTGGGTGAGTGTTCGAAAGACATGTGTGAATGGGCGTGCCTTCGTTGAAGGTTGAATGTCAAGCTAGCACCTCAGCATTCGTGAAATTCTACTGCCAATCATTAGCGGAACGGAGTTTCGCTGTGGCGACCCCTAATCGGGAAAAGCCGAAAGAGAACAACAACATTGTCATCCATACAATAATTATCCTTAACACAGGCAACATGGATAAAATGATAGATTATATACAACGGAATATG
Organism: Protopterus annectens; assembly: GCF_019279795.1. Classification (NCBI taxonomy): domain Eukaryota; kingdom Metazoa; phylum Chordata; order Ceratodontiformes; family Protopteridae; genus Protopterus; species Protopterus annectens. Next base: position 1,089,976,484 of record NC_056744.1, read on the forward strand.
AGAAAATAGTTTGAATTTCTAAAAACTATGATCCAACAACAAATTGTTCATATACAGAATATAGAAACAGTTTAAATAACATTAACAGAATACTGGATCAACAGGAAAATCACACTGAATTTTTGTTTAAATAAAATAACTGATTACTAGATATGGTAGATGACCTAGAAAACCAGGAGAGAGTGAATAATGTGAGAATATTTGGTGTGCTTGAGAAAATGGAAGGAGAAATATGATTAATTTCCTCACCAGTTGGATTCCAAAAGGGTTAGACCTTCAGGAGGGCTTGGCATATGGTATAGTGATAGAGCTCATAGATCTCTGACAAAACCTCCAGCTAAGGAAGAAGTCCATCCCAGGTCAGATTCATCTCATATCTGGATAAGGAACTTGTTATTTGAACTGCTTGGGCAACCCCCTCACTGAAAACCGGTGGTTCTGTCATCAGATTTGATAATAACTGTTCACAGAAAGCAATCGTAAAAGGAAGGCATGTTTACTTCTGGTAAAGTTCCTAAAATGTGGTATTAAGTGCTGCATTTTATTTCCAACAAGAATAAGACTCTGTCTTTCAGAAGAAACAAGTATGTTTGACTCTTTAGAAGATGCAATTTCTTTCTTAAATCTAAAAAAATCAGCAGTTTTCAGGAAAAAAAAATGGGCTGGCATGATGCATACCTAAAAACACAAAGTAGAGAGACCTTGATGGAAGACTCTTATTCTATCAAGAAAGCAAAAGTACTCATGACAATCGAATACCAATAGAATGAACAAGTGTGTTTATCCATATAAAGTATACCTTTGTCTGTCAAGTAGTACAGGTATGTAAACTTCACACAAACTATGTTTAGAACTCATAAGTGAGCATCCCATCATGCTAGGTGAAGTGACAGGATGAGTGGGGACATGCAGGGGATGTGCAATTCAAGAAACAAAGCTACACAATGAGGGCAGCTGGGAAAAAAGGCACACTTGAGATATATGCTAATGAATATATAATGAGTGCCTAGGGGTCATATATTGGGTAAAATTGGATTATATTAGCTAGGCTTGTAAGGGGTGTTAAGGTGTTAACCTAGTTATCTCCTATGAATCTATGAACCTATGAGCTATGTTGTATGCTATTGAAATAAAATCTATGGCATAGTGAGTCAGAAATGTTTAAATGAAGGGCAACCATGTCACACATGCATTAGCAATGAACACAGTCATATACTCATGTTCAAGCAGAGAAAGACTCAAAAAAGTGTTAGGGATTGCTGCAGCAATTGCAAATCTATATCTGGCCACTCTGTGCATCAGACATAGGCAGGCCATCCAAAAGTTGAACCAAGTTCTGCACACAGTTATCATCATTCGCACATGTGGAGCAAGAAGCTTTACTACATAACTATACAATGCCTACGCAGATACAGACAAGTAATAATGAGACATACAGAAACACTAGACTGTGCTTAATGCATGGATAGGTTCATAGGTTCATGGATAGGTACTAGGCTATCGGCCCAAGGGCCTAAGTAAGCATAGCCAACAAGGTTTCCTGGCTTATGCCACCCAAGAAAGCTATTTTCCTGTGCCTCTGTCGAGCAGAGCCACAGAAGTGATCCCCAGGGTGTATTTCCTATTTCCGATCCACTCATCAAGATTTTTTTTTGAAGAGTGCTAATAAAGAACTTTGCTTGACATAGATGGGTAGCTTGTTCCAGAGTGTGGGAAGTCTCTGGGACAGGAATCTATCCTTCCAGCATGTCATGTTTATTGTGGTGACAAGGTTTAGGTCCCTGGAATGTGTAGCTCAGAGGGATTGGGATTTCTTTAGGTGTAGCATGTCCAACAGCTCTGGGTTTGACATTGCTTTATATGTTAGGCAGAGATCACCTTGGAGTAGGTGATATGCTACAGAGTAAAGCTGGAATTTTTTGAGATGGTCAGTGTAGGGCATCTGTTTGAGGCCAGTAATCCTCTTTGTGAGGTACTTCTGTGGCCTTTCCAGCTGCTGCAGATGTCTTGTGAGGTACATTCCAAAATGGACATTGGACTCTTTAATGGGTCTAATGAGTGTCGAGTAGAGGGGAACAATGACATCTTTTTTCCTGGATGAGAACCCTTTTGTGATGAGGTCTGCCATGTAGAAGGATTTCCTGACTACTGTGGCGATGTGATTATCAAAGGAGAGACTACTGTCCACCTGGGTCCCAAGGTCTCATATCACACATTTGGCATTAAGTAGACCACCACCTATGTGGTAGTTCATGTGTACAGAGTTTTTACCAAAAGGGATGACAATGCACTTTTTGGCATTGAGCTTGAGGCCATGGCTCTGACACCAGGCATCTGTCTCAGTGAGACCCTTCTGTAGGATGCCCAAATCATTTGGGTACTCGACTATGGCTCCTAGTTTGCAGTCATCTGTGAACTTCATTAGCCAAAGACCTTCTGTGTTAGCCTGTACTTCAGATAAGTAGATACCAAACAGGAGAGGTCCCAGGACTGAACCCTGTGGATCTCCACTTGTCACTTGTTTGAAGTCAGATTTGGAGTCTGCAACTTTTACAGTGTGGGTTATGTCAGTGAGCCAGTTGGCAACCCATCTTGTGATGTAGGGATTTATACCTAGTTTAGTGAGTTTAACTATAATTCCAGAATGAGGATGGTGTTGAAAGCCTTGGCGAGGTCAAGATAGGCTGTGTAAGCCACCTTACCCTCATCTATGGCTTTGGTGACTGCCTCAAAGAAGTTGATCAGGTTCAGAATGCATGATCTGTCATTCACAAACATGAACTGGGTGGGGTTCAGAGTTTGGAGGTTACCAATGTCTTTGTTTATGAGTTCCATAATGATACGTTCCATGGCCTTACAGACCAGGCTCATCAAGCTAACAGGGCGATAGTTCCCGGGATCAGTGGTGGCTCCCCTTTTGTGAAGTGTGATAACTGTTGCTGTGTGCCATTCAGTGAGCACAAAGCCTGATGTGAGGCTATGATTGAACATGGTACTTAGGTGGGGAGCCAGTTCATTCTGAAGTTTGTGTAAAATGCAGCCTGGGATGTTGCAAGGTCCCATGGATGCTGTGTTTTTGGCTTTAGAGAGTGCAGCTTTTACCTGTGTAGTTGTGATTACAGGGACTCTGCATTTTTCCTGTATAGATATGGGCCCTTTAGGGGGTGAGAGGGGGGTAAAGTTAGCACTGAACCTATCTGCCAGGATGTTGGCAATATCAGTTGGTTCTGTAATTTTCATGAAGTTGTTCTGTAACTCAGATCATATCTGAGTGTTGCCATTGAGATTTTTGACATAGCTATAGAATGCTTTGTGGTTGTCCTTAGAATCAGTGGCGATTTTGTTTTCATAGCTAGCTTTGGAGGATCTTATATGGGATCTTAGCTTCTTACTGCGGCTGACCAGGAGCTCCTCCACTCATGGGATTTTACTCTCTTTTGCAACAGTTTCTTCCTTCTGTTGTAGAGTTTGTTTATGGCAGGGGACCACCAGATTGGCTTCCTTTTTTTGGAGGATAGCGTCTTGCTTCTCTTTGGGATAGCACAATCCATGCACTCATGTAAGTGCTTATAGAGTGAATTTGTGTAGGATTCAGCAGTCGTAATTGCATTGTCCATCTGCGTGGGTGTCATGAAGTTCGCCACTTCTGTCTTAAGAAGCATGAAGTTGGCTTTGGAGAAATTTTTTACCATGGTTTCCTTAATGGGGGTGAGAGTGGAATGTGGATATTTAGGGTGATTAGCTTATGGTCAGATCTGACCAATGAGAAGTTGACTTCAGGTGTGGAACACTGGTCACTCATGTTGGTAATGACTAGGTCTAGAATATTGTTGCCCTGGTGGGGGTGTGGATAAGTTGATCCAGGGCATTGGAATTTATGAATTCCAGAAAGCTTTAAGCGAACGAGTTGGTACATGAGTACTTTTCCCAGATAATGGTGGGGGAGTTGAATCACCCATTATTAGGGTGTTTGGTTGAACCCTAATATTTTCCAGTATAAAAAGAAAAGAGGAGTGGGAATCCTGGGGCATGGAGGGGGATCTGTAGCAAGCTACAATTTGGATTGCAGTTTTGCCCAGAGTTAGTTGCACTTGGATAACCTCAGACGCATTATGGTGAGCAATTAGCCTGGAGGTGTGGATATCCTTAATGAATATGGACACACCTCTGCCTTTTGTGTTCCAGTCCAGGTTAGATGGCCGAAAAGTGTAGTATGAGTTATAGCCTGGTATTGCAGGAGTGCACTCTGGAGCCTTGAACCAGGTCTCAGTCACTGCACATATATCAATGTTCTCCATTTTAATGAGTGCCTCAAGGGAGTACATTTTGAAATTTAGACTTCTAGCATTAAGTAGCATTACCCTCAGTTATAGGCTGGACACTTTGTTTATCAGACACTGTCAGCTCAAGTCAGAATGTGCAAAGGGCAGGTTAGAGTTATCATCATCTGCACAGGTGAGGGAGAGGGTATTGGAGAGCTGCATTTCACAAGTAAGTATGTGAGTGTGAGTGCTGAGTTGTAACAAAATGAATAAGTGCATTTATAGGCAGTGTTCAGGGATTTAGGGAAGGGGTTCATAGGTCAACATGCCTGGTTCACTGTGTGGGGGGATTGTGCCATGGGCTGAGTTAGTATGTGCATGTGTGTGTGTGTGTGTGTGTGTGCGTGTGTGTGTGTGTGTGTGTGTGTGTGTCTGTGTGTGTGTGTGTCTGTGTGTGTGTAGGGACACAGCCTCAGCACATGGGACAGCACTACCCCATGACCTAATGAATGGATCCATGGCATGCATGGCAGAGGGTTCAGCTTCCTGTGGATACCTACCCATGACACCTGGATCTGGCAAAATTTGCCCCAGCTGTCCCATAACCCTGAGAAGATGGTTTACTACCTGAATGTGAATGACATTTACTGTAAGACGTGTGAGTATGATCATGACCATGACCATGGGGATGGCCTTTCATGGGTGTAGACACACCCTGAATTGATATATGATGTCTGTGATAACTCTGCAGGAGTGAGCTCTCCCCTGTCTATGGCCAGACTGGCTAACATCTGAGGACGTGATAGATGACTGGCCTCGAAGACAGTCTCTCGGCCCCACAGAAGATTCAGTACAGATACTGCATGGCCAAATGTGTCATTCATCCTTTACAACAAGTCACACACACAGTTCATGAGTAATGTAAATCTACATGCACTGCCTAGATGATCCTCACAACCTCTGCTGAGGGTTTGCCAGTGCCTCCATTATGGCATGGCATATACATTGAGTGGCAGCTACTGACACACCAACATAAGTAGAAGAGCGGTAATTACACCTCCTGTGAACAATGCCACTGACCCCCTTGTGTGGACTCACCTGCTTCAGACACGTAGGGGTATATCCTGACATGTCTGAACCTCCGGCCACCACACTCCCCTGATCTACATTGTCTCCATCAACCTGCCCACTCTCAAATGGCTGTGTAGCATGGGTCTGCACAGGCAGAAAGACTTTGCTCATTGTCTGAGGAGGGGAGATGTGGGTCAAATTCCCTGTGTCTGCGAACTGTGCCTGCTCATTCCTGCTTTCATCATTAAAGACTAAGGAAGATCAGATGAGATAGCTCCACAGAGCTGGTTTCAGACAATGCTTCACTTGTGAAAATACCAAAACAAAATATATCCAGTTTAAGTATGTCTAAGCACCACAACTACACATGCAAGTGATATCATTACATCTATTAATAAACATAACTATGTAAATGTAACCATGCTCATACCTTGTGTAAGTGGTTAGTACACCTTAATACCAGATATACCTTTACACAATAGGTAATATGGATACTATAAAAACTAATGTGACTTAACAGCTGCAAATGTGGTACCTAATAACAGTTAGACTACATACTGTACCTGTGGATCACCTATAGAAGTCCTTTGGGGCCTACTCTTTTCCACCCTGGCAGCCATCCATGCATATGGAAAGCCCAGATAGCAGGGAGTGAAACATTCTCAGGCTCAAAACTTACATGTGTGCCACAATAGAAGTAATGTTCCACAAATCACTTCTCATAGAGACATATTCCTAAAATATACACATCGAAAGGGTGTATCACACATTTAAGTGTTACAAATACGTTTCAGGAATAGCTGTGATAAACCTTAGTGAATTCTATTAATATAGTAAAATAATACAGGAAGAGTATATTGTGACATTTTAGTCAGTCTATAAGATTGATAGTTGTAGGCATTGGTGAGGTGTCAGTCTAGTATTAAAAATATTGCCTCTTTGTTCAACCATTATTTGAGCTGGGTTGTTGTTTGTCTTTTGGCTTTTTCCTGGTAAGGGGTCGCCACAGCGGAACTTCGGTCCGCTAATGATCGGCAGTAGATTTTTATGAAATGCCGAGGTGCCAGCTTCACGTCCAACCTTCAACAAAGGCACGATGGGTGATCTACAGAAAATAGATAGGAAGTCAACAGCAGTGGCTATATTATTCCTAACCATCTGAATCTGAAGTCGCTGTTGACCATAAATTCTTAGTAAGACACTGAGAGATGGAGGTCTGGCATGTTTCTTACCTTAAGGTGCCACTAAAGCCATAATACTAGAGTACATCAGTGTTATTACTATTACATTCAACCTTTTGTTCTACCCTTTGCTAGCTTTCCCTTTTCATTTCTGTCCTATCTTCACAATTTAATCTGGTCTGAAAATAGAAAACCACTGAACTCACATAGCCAGAAATGGCTTCTAAACAGAATTGGCTATAAAAGGAAAAATTATTTGCACAATGGTTGGCATCAAGCAGCATCTCTAGTCTTAGGTGAACAAAGGTAATGCTAGTTCACATCTTATGCCAAGCACAAAGAAAATTCCTAAGGATGTGCTAATAATTTGCCATCATTGTCACTCCTGAATTTAGATTCATTCTGCTTCAGTACAAAAACTGGGATTAAAAACAGCATAATATGAGAGTTGGCATAGAGGGTTAGGAGTTGGCATAATGGTTAAGGTGTTTACCTTGCAGGTACATAGTACAGAGTTTGATTCTCACCTTTGTTCTCTGTCTTGTTATTGGCTAAGCTGATTGCCTAGTATTTACCTGTATATCTCAGTAAGCTCAGGTACTTTTCACCTCTGTGGCACAAGGTGTTAAGTGCAGTGACTTTAGATAAAGAACACAGTTGATTAAGGGTTCAAATCCATCTGCAAGACAAAGTGAGGGGTGAGTTTGCCATAATGGTTAAGGTCTTTACTTCATAGCATAGACACATGGTGCAACGTTTGATTCTCACCTTGTGTTATTGGCTAGGCTTAAAATGGCCCTTCATTTCAGGTAGTCTAGTATTCTATGAACCTATAAAAAGTAATGCAAGTTTATTATGTTCTCTGAATCAGATTCCATGTTCAACACTTACATTTAAGTGAACTTCATCATGCTAATGCTCTATTTGTTGCGCTGTGACTAAGCTATGCATGGGCCATGGGTGCTTCTTTTTACTTAATATCCGGTGTTGTGATAACTTAAAAAGTGTCAATAAAACACAACAGACTGACATAATTATTGACCTACACAATGGACTGACACAAGTATTTGAACTCTAACACTTTCTATGACTCATTGTACTCCAGATGTCATGTCTAATTTTGCAGTAAGGTATGTTGAGAGTTAGATCCTCTAATTACTTAAGTCTGTTTAACATTGCCCATTTTACAGTTTTAAAGCATATTGCAAAATTCCTTCAAATGTACTGCCTGACAAGTTTAATAGAAGTTGTTCTATGGCATCTGCTGGTAGTACAGATCAATAAAATAAGATTTATACAGGCAGGGTTTTAAATCTCCTGACTTTTGTCATGGTAATGTGACAATGCTCATCTCATTTGGTTTGTGAATTGTTCCATGAGTGCATGCTCTGGAGGCTAAATCTGTCAAATTAAAAGTAATTGCTATCTATTAGCCATCTTAACGTGGAGTCGCTGTTGAGTATGTATTGCCCCCAGAAAACAGATGGAAAGAGGACTACCATGTTTCACACGGTTTACCTTTGAAAGCTTGAAACGCACATTGTCGAAAGATAGTTGTGCGGAAGTATGTTTTCAAATTTTCGGATAACCGAAAAAAATGCATCAAATGTGCAATGAGCAAATGCACATTGACATTCGCTCATTGCAGATTCGGCATTTTGGGTGTGGAGTGCACTATAGTGGGGATTGGGAAGTGGACCCTTTCCCCACTGTAGTGCGACCTTGAAGGTAGAATAAATAAAGTAGGGGAGATGTGGGGGGTGCAGGGGGGCTTGCCCACCTGCATTACGATATGTATTTGAAATTGTAGTTCGAAAATCAGTGAATCTGCTTTTTAATTTGCTGATTTTTGAACTTTGGTGCAGTTCGAAATGACGGTTTTCGTCATTTCGGTTCGCACAAAGGGCTGTTCGGCAGGTTGATTTTCAACATTTAAAAGGTAAACAGTTTCACACCTTTAAGTGACACTGGAGCCATAACAGAACAATACCAATATTATCTTTCTTCTTGCATCCATTGTACAACTGTGATTCTTCCTCGTTCCTGCCATTAAACAAAAGATGGGAAATGCAAAATTTTCTTTTTAGCACCAATTCAGTGCCATTTTTCCTGTCATCTTAGGAGAGGCTTATGGCTGCTGAAAAGGAAATAGTGCTTCTTTTAGAGCATAGACATGGCATGAGGAGGAGAACTAGACCTTTCTGCATTTCCTCGTGAAGCATTACAGCTAAAGGACCCTATGAGGGAGCTAAAAAGGCTGATAGCTGGAATAGTTTGGCAAAGGTTGTCATCTGTGCTACTGGCATTCCACACATGGGAGAGTAGTGACATCACCACTACAGGGACATAAGTAGAAGAAAGCCTGAACTCCTTGGCCGATAGGAGGTTAATGGCACAAAGAAGTTCAAGACCAGTCACCAACTTAGTACTGTAAGTATAACATAATTTTTCCATCCTTACACGTTGCCAAATTAAGCCTCCTAAACAGATAAAAGGGAATTGGGGATGCATAGTGAGTGATTACAGCACTTGACAGAGTGCAGGGTAAATATAGATGCTGGAAAATATGAGTTATGTTTCAGTAGTGATTCTTACTGATTAAAGTACCGGCAAATTACATTGATACAGTAAAACAAAATCTGCCATTAATAGCATTCTACACAGCAAATAGTATGACTGTGCAAAGGTAATAAATGTGGAGTCAGCAATGTCCACAGCCAAGGAAGTGGCTCATCAAAAGGGCAAATATCTATCCCAACAGAGTGCTGCCCCCCTGACATCTCAGATGCTCAGGTAAGAGCCGCCCTCTCCAAAGCAAAAAACACAGCATCAATGGGACCAGATGGTGTCCCGGGCTGCGTCCTACATGAACTCCAAGAAGAGCTAAACCCAAACATAAAACTACTGTTCAATCTTAGTCTTACTACAGGATATGTACCCAAACAGTGGCGTACAGCAACAGTGGTCCCTCTCCACAAAGGTGGTGCCTCAACGGATCCTGGAAACTATCGCCCCATAAGCCTGACTAGCTTGGTCTGCAAAGCTATGGAAAGGATCATCATGGACTTCATAAATAAAGATATTGGGGACCTACAGACACTGGATCCTACCCAGTTTGGCTTTGTTAAGGGCAGATCCTGCCTCTTAAATCTGGTCGATTTCTTTGAAACAGTCACTAAGGCCATTGACGAGGGGAAGGTGGTCCACACAGCCTACCTGGACCTCGCAAAAGCCTTCGATACAATACCCCACTCGGGCATTATAAATATAAACCCCTATGTCACTAGATGGGTTGCAAACTGGCTCAAGGACAGAACCCACATGGTTAGAATTGCTGGAGCCATGTCAGACTCCAAACTAGTTACAAGTGGCGTCCCACAAGACTCAGTCCTGGGACCTCTCTTGTTCGGTATATATTTCTCGGCGGTACAGGCCAACACGGAAGGACTGTGGCTGAGCAAGTTCGCAGATGACTACAAACTAGACACCATAATAGACTCTCCAGCCATCACAAGCATCCTACAAAAGGGCCTCATAGAAACAGACAACTGGTGCCAGAGCCATGGCCTCAAGCTAAACGCCAAAAAGTGTATAGTCATCCCCTTTGGCAAAAACAAAGTGCCCACAAATTACCACATAGGTGGTAATCCATTAAGTACAGAAGAAGTCATTAGGGACCTGGGGACCCAAGTTGATAGCAATCTCTCATTTGACAACCACGTGGCCAAAGTGGTTAGAAAAACATTTTATATAGCCCACCTAATCATGAAGGGATACACATCTAGATCAGGGGAGGTCATCGTGCCTCTTTACTCATCCCTCATCAGGCCCAAAATTGAGTACAATGCCCCTTTTGGGATGTACCTTACCAGACACCTGCAGCAACTGGAAAGACTCCAAAAGTACCTCACCAAGAGGATCAAAGGGCTCAAACAGATGCCATATGCTGCCCGGTTAAAGAAACTCCAGCTCTACTCAGTGGCATACCGCCTGCTCAGAGGCGATCTGTGCCTGACATATAAAGCCATGTCCAACCCGGAATTAATGGACATGCTGCACCTCAGAAAATCCAAATCCCATCGAGCTACGTGCTCGAGAGACTTGAACCTCAGCACTGAAATAAATAGGACATGCTGAAGGGACAGATTCATAAACCAGAGGCTCCCTTCACTCTGGAATAAAATCCCAGTCCAGGTTAGGCAGAGTCCCACATTGACTCTCTTCAAGAGGAATCTTGATGAGTGGATGGGAGATCGTAGGTTTACCCCAGCTATCACTTCTGTGTCACTGTTAGACAGAGGCACAGTATACTAACCTCAAAAAAAGGCATAGCAAAATTAATTTAAAATGGGTGGCGAAAGCCAAACACACTGGCTAGGCTTATAAATGCCCTAGGGCAGATAGCCTAGTATGAACCTATGAACCTATGAACCTATCATATTAAGTGGACTATGACTGACATCATTATGATAGGTGTGGGTTCATTTCCCACCATCACAGAAATATGTACAATTGCCTTAAATCCATTATTTCATACTTGCTAGATTAATGCAATTATAAACAACATAAAGTTAAGATATTAAAATAAATCTGCATGTTTTATGCTATTACTGTCCTTCACTGTCATTTATGATTATGAAACAATACTTATGAATGCCATTTTCATTATTTTTGTCTCTTTCTCCACCATCTTTTTCAAAAATATTTATGTTTTTCTCTTTCTCTTACTTAAGTCTGACATTCCTGACATCCTTCTCCAAGTTTCTCCCCTCAAAGATAAAAAATAAATACTTACATTTAATCTACTCCAACATAGATAAATACAACACACACATGACAATGGATGTCTTATAAAGAAAAATAAGAAGTATTTCTGTGTTCATCCTTTGCATGGCTGTTGGCATTCAGCAGTATCAACAATCACTGTTGAATGGAGAGTAGTGCTAGCTCTACTATGGCAAAAATGAAAAAAAAAATCTGCTAAGATATTGCAAATGGTCATGCACCTGAGTTTACCATCATTGCACATCTGCAAGCAATTTGGTCAGAAATGGAAGAAATGTAAAAGGAGTCTTTTCATAGGGTTCTACTTCCATGGCTCAAATCATGCATGATGTGTGGAGTACATTACAGTGCAGTGAGTGCAGGGATCTTATCCCTGAAGGTGGGATGCAGTTTTACGTCTGTCTTCTGAATCTTGAACTCCTTTGCATCTTGTTGCTTGATATCTGTGTGCAAATGATATACATTTAAATAATATGTGTCACTAATGAGCACATGCTGACAGCCTTAGTTGCTACCCTGGATAATACATCAATATGGAGAACATAACATGGGATACACGCCATTATGTTATGTACGTCCTTGTCACCCAGCTGAATCCTGATCAATTCCTATTTTGCCAGAGTTGTGATTTCCCCTTTGCACATTCCTTTCACTGCTTGTTGTGAGACCCGTTTGTTTCATACCTGAAAGACTAAGCTTTTCATTGTGTTAAAATGATACTGCATTGATCTGAAGCATATCACTTACTCAAGTATGGTTTCCATTCTACTTATGTGTAACTTGCATCGGTATTACAAAGAAACATTGTGCCTTACAATAACATGTCATCAAAAATAACACATTTATGACATCAGATATGTGGATAAAGAGTGTTACAAAAAAAACAAATTACTGTTTAAGGTTGCAAGATGGTTGGCATAGAGCAACATCACTATCCATAGGTGGAAAATGGTGAATGACATTTCTTGTCTTATAAAATAAACTGAGGAAGATCACTTAGCTGTGTTAATGTTTTGGTGGCCATTGCATGAGTCAGCTTACCCTTCAGGAGTAACAGAAAGCAATAAAGCTATACACATAACCTGACAATATTTGTTTTAAGTGTAATAGCTTCCATGTCTCAATGTAGTCCTCGTGATGTTTAACTTGTCAGTCAGATATCTGGGGAGTTGTGATCCAATGATTATTGTTATCTGTTTAAGTCTGTTCATCTTACAAGTGTCCAAACTGTTGCAACAATCATTTAAATATGTATTTTCTAACAACAGTTACATAACCTCTTCTGTGGTGCCCACACCTAGTATACAGGCCAGGTGAATGTGAATTAGGCAGGCAGGATTTTGAATCCAATTAGGCATACAGTGTGAAAAGCAATGTGTAAACATGCAATAGTGACTAACTGAAGAAATGTGGTGTAAGATATTCTACTAAGATGTGACAAGTGAAGGTTTTTCTCCCCTAAATCAGTTTTAATGGAAAGGCTCACCCAAACTCTGCTACAGTTTGCTGTGAGGGAAAGGTTAGTTTACTTTTTATTTGTTGTATTTTGCATTACTATATTGCCTTTTTCTATTTTGCATACTGTGATTTGTTTTCTTTACACTGTGTTTTACTTGTAATCTGCTTTTAAGTGCATATTAAAACTTGAAAAGAGACCAAAGCTTTGTCTCTTGTGAGTCAGACAGATTTTTTTCCCACCGTCCCACCCAGTTACTGTTGTGTTCTTAAACACCACTGTCTTTCTAGTTGCCTGCCCCTTATATTAATTTGACCATATACCTCATTTCCTCTCTATTTTTACTGGCTAGTGTAAGCACAAAGTTATCATTTTTTGAAATCACTCCCCTTTAACTATTTAAATGTATTGGCCATCCTACTGTATTCCATAGTACCAGAATACAAAAGTGATCACCCCCTTTCAATCAATCTTGCTGTTTTAAAAATAGTAACTCTCCACTAAAACTTAACTTTTTAGACAGGTAAAACTTAAGTTACCTACTTTCTCATCTAACTCTTCTAGTGCACACTGCAGTGTTTAGGGTAAACCATTTTTTCATCTTACTTTTAAGCATCTGTTGCAAGACCGCCAGTTATTGGAGAGCCTACATTCTGCATCTCAGTAGCCATCTTGGGATTAGTGCTTCTGTTTTCTCCTGGTGAGAGAAGGAGTACAGGGACATTATTTCCTGGAGAGTTCTGATCATCAATAAGCTTAATAACTGCTTTATAGGTGACAACTTGGAATCTGTGCTTATATTCTGATCCTGGTGAGAGTAGGAGCAGAGTGCACTGATTCCTGACTCTTTATGGCTGGAGAGTGAGTGTTTGTATTTCACATACCTGACTGGTCTGGTTGCTATTTGAGGCATCTACCAGAAAAAGGCTACAAGCCTGCAGACCCTTGCATCATCTGGGACAGGACTGTGGATCACCAAACAGGCCGTGGCCTGCTTCTCTTTTTGGGATTGGTGCTAACATTTTGCTTCTGGTGGGAGAAGAAGCAAAGGAGTATTGTATCCCAATAGAGTGAAGCTGTGCTGAAACCAGCATAAGTAGTAGCCAGGCAGCAGCTATTCATGTGACTCCCCTCTTTTCATCATTCTTGACAAGCTAATTCTTTATTTTTCAGTACGTACCGCTTGATGTCTTTCTAACTTCAGAATATCTGCCTAAATATGTCTTCCTTAAATTTTCAAACTCTACATATTAGTTCCCCCTCAAGTGTTTGGCAGTGCTCTGCACAGACTCAGACACCTTGAGTGACATTTTTCCTGTAAAAGGAATATATAAGAAAACAGTTCCAGTACTTAGTAATAATGACCATCCCTCCTGGCATGTCTAAAGGTCAGTTCCCTGTGCTTTCTCCTATTAACCTGGTGAACTTGGGCATTCCGAGGCAGTGTAGCAACTGCCTCATGTACGCAGACAACCCTCGCCTCTTACCTCCCAACACTCAGACTTGTGAGAGATGCAGTTATATATCTAAATGGAAGCCATGGTCACGAGGAGAAGATCAACATCTGCACCACACTACATGCAACACATACCCTCCAGAACACCCACCATCACAGCTCTCACATAAAAACACAAACCACATACCCACCTTCATGGAGGCTCTCAATACAAATCTACCCAAGCAGCAGAGACCTCCAAGGCAGAAATGCACTTGACCACCACAACACAGCAGAAATCAGAAAGACATATAGCTCATCTACACAGTGTGCCCCTCATCCTAAGCCCCTAAGACAAAACAGCTTGCCCAATGCACTAATCATAGGTGACTCAATAATGATCCACACTGATGTCCTACTCATTAGGTTGAATAAGGAGAAGGTAACAGTCAAGTGTTTATCAGGTGCCAGAATCCACCACATAACACACGCAGTCAGGTCACTCCACAACAAGTAGAAGTATGACTCTGTCACTGTCCATGTGGGTGTGAATGACCTGAGATGCACCACCCTGGACTACATGAAAAGAGACGTGGTGGAGCTCTCAGAATATGTGGCCCAGGCAGGTATGACCTTAGCCCATTGCCCAGAATGATACTGCAGTACAAGCAAAAAATGATTGACGTCAGCAATTGGCTACATTTCTGGTGTCATTCTAAGGGGATCCAGTATCTGTCTGAGTGGGATGACATGATTGACAGACCTTGATGCTTTGCCAGAGATGGCCTGCATCTGTCACCCCTGGGTTTCCAGATACTGGCTAAGGCTCTTGTTACCCCTATAGTGCTTTTTTTAGGTGATGTTCCAAAAACCAAATTACAACCATAACAGCTTTAAATAAATGTAATATGAGGGTCATGCTGCTCAACGCTATAAGTCTAAATCTCAAGATGCACTTGCTCAAAGCACTCCTCAAAATGGAGTACATCAACATTTGTTCTGTAATGGAGACCTGGTTTAAAGCAGCAGAAAGCACCCCTGCACTACCAGGCTATAACTCATTCCACAACTTTCAGCCTCAGAACATGGACCAAAGCTCCAAAGGCAGTGGTGTCTCCATATTCATAAAGGATATGCACACCTCCAGACTAGTAACCCAGCATAATGCATCTGAGATACTTAAAGTACAGCTAACATTGGGTAAGATGGTGATTCAGGTCGTAGCCTGCTATAGGTCCCCAACCATGTCCCAAGACGCTCATTCCACATTCCTAAGCACCCTGGAAACTATTAGGATCCAACCCAACACTCTCATACTAGGTGACTTCAACTACCCCTCCTTCAACTGGGAAAACTACTCATACACCAATACACTGGCCCAACGCTTTCTGGAATTAATCATTTCCAGTGCCCTGGACCAGCTCATTCTTACCCCCACTAGAGGAAGGAACATCCTTGACCTGGTTATTACTAACATGGAGAACCGTTGCTCTACACAGATAGTCAATTCCTCCTTGGTTAGATCCGACCACAAACTAATCACCATGGAAATCCACATCTCACCCACACCCCCCACAAAGGTAACCACCATGAAAAACTTCTCCAAAGCTGTCTTTGGGCTCCTAAAAACAGAGGTGGATAACTTCACAGTACCCATGTCAGTGGAAAATAGATGCATGACTGCCGAATCATACATCAGTGCACTGTACAAACATGTGCATAAATGCATGGTACTAGCTATACCCAACAGAACCAAGATGCTCTCCTCCACAAAAATGAAGACAACCTGGTGGTCCCCTGCTATTAATGAACTCTACAGCAGAAGAAAGAAACTGTTGCAGAAAAAGGTGAAGTCTCAAGACTGGAAAAACTCTCTTATTAGCCTCAACAAAAAGTTGAGATCCCCTCATCAAAACCTCTAAAGCCAGCTATGAAGGCAGAATTCTGTCAGACACTGAAAACAACCACAAAGCCTTCTATAGTTATATCAAGAATCTCCACGGCAATACCCAGGTTTGCTCTGAGTTACTGCACAATGTTACCTCCTATACTGAGCCAACAGATATTGCCAACATACTGGCCGACAGATTCAGTGTCATTTTTACCCCCCCCCAAAGGTCCAATCACAATAACAGAGGAATGCTAGGCACCCAGCATTACTGCAGCACAGGTTAAACCTGCATTGTCCAAGATCAAGAATACAGCTTCCATGGGACCCAACAATATTCCTGGATGTGTTTTTCATGAACTACAAAGTGAACTGGTGCCACATCTTTGTGCCCCGTTCAATTACAGCCTCACTTCAGGCTTTGTCCCTACAGAATGGTGCACTGATACAGTCATCTCTCTCCATTAATGGGGAGTGATTACAGACCCTGGCAATTATTGACCTATTAGCCTGACGAGTCTGATATGTAAGGCCATGGAGCACATCATTATGGACCTAATTAGCAAGGATATCTGGAATCACTAACCTCTAGATCCCATGCAATTTGGTTTTGTGAAAGGTAGATCATGCCTGCTCAACCTGGTTGACTTCTTTGAGTCATTCACCAGAGCTGTGGATAAGGGCAAGGCAGTTCATACAGCCTACCTAGAGCTGGCCAAAGCCTTTGATACCATTCCCCACTTAGGAATTATTGATAAATTCACCAATCTAGACATCAATCCTTATATCACTAGGTGGGTTGCAAATTGGCACACAGATAGAACCCACAGTGTGAAAGTAGTGGGCTCCAAGTCAGACTGCCTAACAGTCACAAGTGGAGTCCCACAGGGATCGGTTCTGGGTGCTCTCCTGTTTGGCATCTACTTCTCAGAAGTCCAGGCCAACACAGAGGGACTCTGGCTAACCATGTTTGCAGATGACTGCATGCTGGGAACCATTCTTAACTCCTCAAGTGATTTAGACATCCTAGAGAAAGACCTCACTGAGACCAATGACTGGTGTCAAAACCATGGCCTTAAGCTTAACGCCAAAAAATGTGTCTTCATCCCCTTTGGGAAAAACTCAGTTCCCACTAATTACCACATCAGTGGGAGCCCAATGAACACTGAAGGCAGTATAAGAGATCTGGGGACACAGGTTGACAGCAACCTCTCCTTCAACCACCACATTGCCACTGTGGTCAGAAAGTCCTTCTATGTGGCACATCTCATTATCAAGGGTTTTGCGTCCAGGAAGAAACAGGTCATCATCTCACTCTACTCTTCCCTCATTAGGCCAATCATTGAGTGTACTGCCCCATTTGGTATGTACCTCACTAGACACATGTAACAGTTGGAAAGGCCACAAGAGTACCTAATGAAGAGGATCCTAGGGCTTAAACACATGTCCTACATGGGCAGAGTAAAAAAACTCCAGCTATTCTCTGTCTCATATCATTTACTAAGAGGCAATCTTTGCTTAACGTACAAAGCGATGTCTGACCCAGCTCTGTTAGAAATGCTACATCTAAAGAAATCCCAATCCCTCCACACATTACGGTCCAGAGACCTCAACCTCATTACTACACTGAACAAAACATGGTGGAGGGACAGGTTCATAACCCAGAGATTACCCATGTTCTGGAATAGTCTTCCCATACATGTCAAGCAGAGCACCTCACTGGCCCACTTCAAGAAAAATATTGATGAGTGGATGGGAAATAGAAAGTTCTCCCCAGGGATCACTCCAGTAGCTCTACTTGATAGAGGCATAGGGAACTATCGTCAGCGACATGATGCCAAGGCACTTCTATGGGCTAGGCTTGTAAATGCTCCAGGGCTATTAGCCTAGTACACACCTATGAATCTATAAACCTAAGTGCTGTAGTCCCTTTTAACACTGTTCAGTTAATTCACAGGCACTGTTGATAATATCCCTTCAAATGCATGTTTTCTGACAACTGCTGTATTATTTCTTCTGTGGCATCATATCAAGAGTACATGAATTAGGCAGGCCAGTAAGGTGTACATTTTATTTATTATTTATTTTATTTTACATTTGTTTACTGGGAAAGTCCGACTGGACACATGTCCTTTTTCAGTGGAGGCCCAGGGAGAAAAGCTCTGCATTGAACATACAGTGATACACTTCAATAATATTATACCTTGGGCAAAGACATTAACAAATTATCTTGGACAAAGTTTGGATAACATCTATAGTTAAAGGCTAACTAATGGATTAATAACATTGTATCAGCATGAAACGCAATGTATAACATGCAATAGTGAATTGGCAAGAAGATATGATGTAAGGTATCCTATTTGGGTATAGCAAGTAGAGGGTGGAGTTTTTTTTTCCCCTAAGTGCTGTAGCGCTTTTTAACTCTACTCAGCTTCATTCACAGACACTGTTGATAATATTCCTTCAAACGTGTGCTTTCTGACAACTGTTGTATGACTTCCTTTGTGATGTTGGTAGTCAGTACATAGTTAAAATGTATATGAGTTAGGCAGGCAAGGTTTCACCCTAAAAGTTGTACATTCTAGCAGTCTGACATACATTCCATCCCTTGCAATAAGTAGGTACAATATATATATATTTTGAGTAATAGGAGTAGCATAGTGTTTGAATTTTAATACTCTTACTTCTGTATGCTGTTCAGTAATACTACATTTTTCAGTATTACACAGTCACAATGCAATAGTGAATTACGTTACAAACACTAACTTCTGAGTGACAGTAACACAGCAAACACATGGGCAGAAATCATGTCAAATATACACAAATTATCTATCTGTGTTGTAGTTTGTGAGACAGGTTGAGGGGTGTACCACAGTTGTCCTTACGTAGGTATTCAAGAATGACAATTCTCATTGTGTTGCAAAAACTAATGAAAATGCTTTAAATGTGCTCAAAACTCAGCTATTTCTGTGTATGCCTAATCATTTTGAATGTGTGATAAGTCTGCTTACATTCAGTAGTAGTAGTAGATATACTAGTGGTAGTGGTAGCTATGTAGGATAGGTTGATCACTCACCATCTGGGCAGATGATGCTGAGTGCCTTACCATCTAGAAGGCTATCTGACTTGGGCTGCCTATGACTAATGCACAAAGTGTCCAGCCAGCGAATGGGTAGGCAAATTATAGTCTTCTTGTCAATAGCTAATCATCTGTATTGTGTCTATAGTATGCTAAAGTTATGTACTCGTAGTTGTGTAGGATATCTGGCTCACCCACTTGTGCAAATAATGCTGAGTGAACTGTCCTATAGAAGGTTGTCTGACCTGGGCTGCTTATGTCTGATGACTAAAGTAGCCATGAATACATGTGTAAGCACTGTCAGTTTTGTTTCAATGCATCATTGTTACTGTCTGTGTTTGCTGAATACATCAGTTTATGCGGAATGATATTCCAGTATAGGTATCATTATTTTCATTATATGCTTACTCTGTTTACTCAAGATAGTTTGATCATGTGCCTTTGTTACTGCTGATGAGAACATCCTAGCTTTGGGCTGCCTATGTCTGACGTTTACAGTGTCCATCCTGTGTATGGATGAGCATAGTCTGGTTTATTTCTCTGCATCAATGTTACTGTCTTTATCTGCTGAGCTCCTATGTTATTTATGTGGTGAATGTATGTACAATCTGCTGCCTTTTAGCCAGTGCCATGGCATATTGTGCCCACCGTTGTCTGGCATGGTTGTTCCTTGCTATTAGGGCTTCATCTGACCCCTCATCTGTGTCACCTGCCGCTGACCATTTTGCTGGGAACTGCACTCCCTGTATTGTGCTGCCCTGCTTTAACTGTTTTTTAAGTATAATATTATACTAGCTTTAACTGTCTTAGTCCTCACACTCTGGATGGATGGCTTGGATGTGGCTCTCCCCAACAGTTTTCACTATTAAAGTAAATATATTTTTTAATTATATGCTTAAACTGCTTTAAACATCTGTACTACAGTATTTGCAATTTCTGCAGTAAAATGCATAGCCAATGAACTTTATTTTGGTTATCACTCTGTGCTAAGTATCTCATATTCTCTCTATCAAACTGCATCATTTGCTGATTCTCTTAAAATTGATTTGTGTTCTTTATTTGACTGTTTTTCCAACACTGTGTGAAAAAACTTAAAAGGGGAGTCCAGTTTTGACATTCTTTTTGCTTCAGGGCTTGAATGCACTGTTTACAGTAATGTTCCATTTTAACTGAATGCATATTATGTTAAACAGCTCTTGATGTTATCAGTTCTCCTTCTATGTTACTGAAATGGGTGTTGCACTTTGTATAAGATGGAGTGCATTTTGCTAGAGATGTATTAAAGTGATTTTTCTGTTTAGTCTGATCTCTTCTCTAGACCTTTAGAGCTTTATCTCCTCTTTTCCTTTCTAGCAACATAGTGTGCTTTTGTGTAGTCCCCTCATGCTTTCTAATACATTCTTCCGTCTTTTCTCCGCAATAATATTCATATATATATATATATATATATATATATATATATATATAGAGAGAGAGAGAGAGAGAGATTCATGTTATTAATACACTAATTATACGACTAACTATAATTTTTTCCCACATGGTAGGCCTAGATATCTGCTATCAGCATACTACTATATGCTAACCACCGTTAATTTCATGTCTTTTTCTCTTCACTAGACAGTTAAGTTTGGGAAAACATTTGGAACAGGGAGTCAGCATAATACAAAACTTTTGTTATTCTTATATTATGTGCCAGCCATAATATTACAAAATAAGAGGAATTTAAGTACAAGGGAGAAGCTGCTTTAAAGTGTGGCATGTCCCCATCTTTGAAGAGAAGTGGTGTAGCTTTATTTTTAGTTTGTCTTTTAAAAGCCATAGCAAAACTCTGCCTCAGGCCATTTAGTCTCCCTTTCTCAGGCTGTGTGTGCAGATTCACTAGGTTTGAGAAGGCTCAGACTGATCGTTACCCACTAATGTTGCCCCCCATTAATGTGGGAGGTGTGGCCCCTTTGCCCCATCCCACCTCCAAATCCACACATTTAATGCCACTGCTTTCCTTCCACTTTATAATGACATTGCAAACAAGATTAAAGAAGCAGCTACATATCAGGAAAATTCCCACGCATTCATTCCCAATATCAACCATCACAACAGTATTAAAATTCTGTTCCCTAGCCACTCAATTACTTCTACTCTGTTAATACTCCATCTTCCTTTCCCATTTACGCACCAAGTGGGCACTCATTCACTCATTATTTCTTTAGCAGTTATGGGTTTTACAGGTTCAGGTAGCTAGCCCAAGGCCAAATCCTCCTCAGAGGATGCACCACATACAAACACACACACACACACACACACACACACACACACACACACACACACACACACACACACACACACACACACACACATATGCACCTAGGTGCAATTTAGAGTGTCCAATCCACCTAATGCATGTCTTTGCAATGTCGAGGAAACCGAAGAACCTGGAGGAAACCCACACAAATGCAAGGAGAACATGCAGACTTTACATAGAAGGTACCCCAGCCAAGAATTGAACAAGAGAACATCTTGCTGTGAGGCAATAATGCTAACTGCTAGACCACTGCACTGCCGCTCTGTTAATACAGCATCCAACAAAATACTTCTGGCATTCTCTTTCTCACTAAGTCACTCTATGACTTCACAGTAAATACCAATTATCCCTTCCTTTTGCACTACTGCACTCTGTTCCCTTCTCTTCCAGTGTAAAAACTCATCCTTTACCAACCTATCAGCTACTTTAAAAGCCTTAATTCATATGATTCATTTTTACTGCTGACTTCACACCATTCCTTCCTTTTTTCTTCTTCACCGCCTTAGTCTTATTCATAGTCAGTACTGCATATTCTTGTGTTTGATTCTCAACCTACTCTTAACCAATCACTCACTACTCTCTTGGATTCTCAGCTCTGTCTATCTCACTTCTTATCCAACACACTCACTCCTCTTATCACTTTTACCGTTCCCTAACATCTCTAACTTTTATGGATTTTTGTGCCTAACTTTATAACTTCATCATCTCCTCATCTCATCACAAGTACACATGCTGCTCACAAGCTTAACTGCTCTACGTCTACTTTCTCTCCTCACAAGCTAGCAAATTACTGTTAAACCCCAAATTCCCTTACTTACCATAAGCCTCCATTTAAACCATTTTTTGCAAAATTCTTCACCAGAAATTGTTCCACATCTATTTAGCAGCTTACCATCTCTTTACTTTAAATACAACATTTTACCTCTCCTCACTACCACCACAGAACAAAGCAAAACATATAAACAAAATTACTATTGTAAAAGTACTTCCCTCCCTCCAACAGTCTTCAAGAATTAAACAATATGGTGACATACACCCTAACCCAGGCCCTCCGACCTCCACCCTTCTGTCACCCATTCCCCCTTTGTCACCTATAATAACTCCAAACAACTAGACTTTACCTCAATAAGTATAAATATAATTTGTAATAAAATCACTGAACTGCTCCCATTATATACCAGATGTTGTTGCCCATACTGAGACATGGCTAACATTTCAGAAGACTTAGAAATTATACTCCCAGGATACAGCATGATTAAAACTGACAGGCTAAATGAAAAAGTTGGAGAGGTCACTATCCTCTACCCTAACATGTATGAAGTTTCTCCACTTGCAAATACTCTGCCCAAATTTAGTAATGCAGAGATACTGATCTCCTACATAAATTAAATGATCACAAACTCATTTGTATAATTGTTCTATATATGCCCCTTGGAAACAATATATCCATGCATGAAGGTATCCTTTACTGGATTCCACATGATATTACCAATGAAACAGTCATCCTAAGTTATTTCAGCATAAACTGGAATGCTTTAAATTCTAAATATCCTACTTCTAGCATCAAGCTTCATGGCTTCAGTTTATTAATTCTCATACTCACTATAACAATTTCCAGGATACTAATCCCATTCTTGACTGGATTCTGGTGTCTGATGCTTGCAGCTACACTGCATCAGGAACCCTTTCTGAATCCCTTAGTGATCAATGTCCCACATATGCTATTAGATGCATTACTCACAATGCAAAAACAACAAACATACAGACATACTCCTAATCTCTCAAAGTTTAACCCTGAATATTTTTAGCTGCTTTAAACTCAGTTAACTGAACTACTGTAAAAGCCTTGACACTATATGAGGCAGTAGAAATGTTCAGTTCAACTTTTTTAAGCATTCTAAACAACCTGGCACCACAGTATATGAAAAGACTAAAATCTAACTTTACCTCTTGGCTTACTAAGCAGAGTAGAAGTCTTATGCAAAATAGAGACAAACCATGGAAAGAGTGACAGAAACTTAAGGGTTCATATTACGTTATCGAAAGATAACGTAATAAAATGCTTAAAACGTCAAAACGTCCGCATTTCAAAGCTTTTATTTTGGGGGGCTGCACCCCCCACAACCCCTGCTAAATATATATTCCAACTCCAAGATCGCACTACAGTGAGGAAAGGGCAAAGATCCCAGTCTTCACTGTACTGCAATCCCAGAATGCAATCTTCAAAATGCGGCCGTTTCGAAGTTCTGAGCGTTCAATTACATTATTTTTCGATAAAGTAATAGAAACCTGAAACTTAAAACTCCACAAAACCTACAGAGCTTTAATGAAATTCATAATCTTGTGAAAAAGCAACTCAACCTTGATAAAAAAGTCAATATCTCAACATAGATAGAACATAGATATAAACTACAAACTTCTGGTCATTCATTGAGCAAATTGTACACCCAGGAACTAACAAGGTCCTTAACCCCTATCCCAATAACTCCTCCTTAGAAAAAGCTGCCACGTTTAACTCGTACTTCATTGAAATCATACCTCCCCTCACCAATGAATCCTTTCCTGACTCACCTGATTCATGTCTACCCCATTCACTAATATCTCCACCCTCACAATAAAACCAGTTACCACCTTCATCATAAAATCATTACTATCCAAACTTAAACCCTGCTCACCCTCTGCAGATAACCTTCCTGAGAATACCTCAAAATTGCTGCTAACACCATTGCATAGTCAGTCTCCATTCTTATAAACAGGTCAATACTGGAATCTAATATTCCTACTATCTGGAGGAATATTTTTGATTTTCTACTCTTATCCCTTACTCTCTAATGTACTCATGCTACACATAAGCTTTCTGCTTCAAATGCTTTTAAAAATTTAACTTTCTAAGTCAATAAGTAACCTCTGTATTAGCTTTACTAGCAATGTTTAAATGCTTCAAATTAAATATTTAAAGATAAATTCCTATCTAAAATGTACTATCTTGGCCAGGATTGTTTAATGTTTAAAAATTGCTTTTTTATAAGATAATTTTTCCCCATCTAATATGTAACCTAGGTATCTTTTGTAATGAATGTTATGCATGAAAGCCTCTAGCTTATTATTATTATTATTATTTTTGCAAAATATGTAATGTCTCTCACTATGAACATAACTGCTTGTGGAGCTTTTCTTCCCGGGTCTCCTCTGCAAATGGGTTGTTCTGACCCAGTGGACTCTCCCAGTCAACAAATGCAAATAAATAAATAATACCATATCACCCCTCTCCACAAAGGTGGCACTTTTACCAAGATATCTAATTTTGACCGATGGCTATCTTATCCCCCCTCTCAAAAAGATTGGGAAAATGTATAAAAAACTACTCCAGGATCTCTTAAAGAACGATTGCAACTGATAGCATAGTTTTAGACCTGCCCTTAGCAAAACTGCCAATCATAACTTTTACGGGTAATATAAAGCCAAGTATTGAGGTAAACTCATACAGCTTTTGACACTGTGTCTCATAAAAAAAAAAAAAACAAACTCCTACAATAACTGTCCGCAATGGATTTCTCACAACCTGCTCTTCAGTGGTTTAATAATTACTTTTCAGAACTCTACCAGGCAGCCAAATGGAATTCACCCCTTTCCGCTTATTTACCCATTATAATATGTATACTACACAACTCTATCCTTGGTCCTATGCTATTTAATGTCTTTATAAACAATCCGTATTCTTCTATACAAAAAGCAACCCTTGTACAGTATTCAGACAATACCACCCTTATCTGCCTCTAGCAAAATTTAGAAACGTTGCTCAGCATGCGTTTAACACTATTGAAAACTTGTTTTGTAACTACCAACTCCTTCTCAATCCAAAGAAAATCAAACTCCTTTTATTTTCCCCAAATCCCTTAATTATGAAAAAAAAAATTAAGATCACATCCCTAAGCAATATACCAGCTGAAGTAATGCCTCATACATCACTGCTGGGGGTTAAAATAGATGACAACCCCAAGTATGACCCCCACATACAAAGCAGTAAAAATCTTGTAAAAATCTAGGAATGCTATACAAATCCAAAAATTCCTTACTGCATCTGACAGAGTGATTATTATTACTGCACCCCCACTCCCCTCTCTATTATATGGCTCTCCTATCTTGAATAACATCCATGCCATTCTAAAATCTAAACTAGAACAGTCTTATGACAAGGTAGCTAGATTTTCAGCTAACACGGGTCACAGAACACATCACTGTTCTACACTAAAAACTCAAATTTAGACAGAATGATCCCACCAACTAAATTATACCAAACTTCTGTTAACACACAGCATTATATTTAATCTCTCATCCTGCCCAGCTGTACGTTCAATTCTCCACCACTGCCTCCCAAATTTTCATCTTCAATCTTCTGACAAAAATGAACTTGGACATCTATAAGCCTTACAAAAACTGTGGTCAAAGTCTGTACTCACACTGTGTAGCAAATATCTAGAATACAACCCCTACACCAATCAAGGCAATACATAGCACTCGTTTATTTAAGTTGCAACTAAAAGAATTCCTATCTGACTCCTGAATTTGCACTTGCTGCTCTTTTGATTAAAAGTTTAGCTCCTTCTCCTCTAATACTTATATGCTTCTTAGCTCTCCTTTTCCTTGTTTTACTGTTATTTCCTTTATTGTTAATCTTGCTTTAATTTGTTTTTCCTGCCTCCTTTTTCGACTACATGTATTACCTCTAACAAACACTTTTTATCACTCTCCCCTCTCTTCCTCTCTTCTTTCTTATCCAGTGTATTTATTTTCCTCTCTGGCATTTGCTTTATAAATGAAAAAACACTCTCACACTTATAACAAGTAAATACATTCCAGTGCTACACGATACTGTATTTATCTAGTTTTAATGATGGTATATGTGTATTATTGTATGTCATATGTGTATTAATATTTGTATTTATGTATTTACAGTATGTTGTAATATGATGTAAATTTGCACCTATGTATATGTATTTTCTGTTCTTTTATTTGTGGAGCTTTTCTCCACAGGCCTCCACTGAAAATGGATAAAATGATCCAGTCTGACTTTCACAGCAAACAAATGTCAATAAGTAAATGGCACAGTATTTTGGCAGTGGTAACAGTGTCTTATTGCAGGATGCCTCCAGATGTAGCCAGACAATGGAGACATGACTTAAGTAGGCCAAACACATGCTCTGCAATGCTTCAAGTTTGTGCATGGTCATTGTTGGAACCATGCTCAATGTGGTTGTAATGATTTCTTAAAGGAGTCATGAGCAAAGGCTTTAAGGCATATCCAGCATCCTTCATTAGATGCCCCCATGTGAGGTCACCCTCTTGCAAATGTTGGTAGAACTCAGAAGTGCGCCATATGTGAGAGTTGTAAAAATGGCTTCCTATTACGTTGTCGAAGTTTTACAACTTCAGACACTATATGGTCGAACCCATATGTTCAAAGTTGTAAAACTTTGAAAATGTTTAAAAACAAAAAAGAAAAAACTTAGCTGACTGTTTTAATCAGGGGGGCAAGCCCCCCTGCACCCCCTATACTATGCTCTTTAAATATACCAACTCTGAGAACACACTATAATGCAGTACTGTGCAGAAAGGGAAGATTTCCCTTTACTACACTGTAGTGCAATCTCTGAGTTGGCATATTTAAAGAGCGGGGGTTGTGGGGGGCAGGGGGGCTTGCCACCCTGCTTAAAACAGTCAGGTAAGTTTTTTCTTTTTTTCTTTTCTTTTTTTAAGTATTCAAAGTTTTACAACTTTGAACATATGGGTTCGACCATATGGTGTTCGAAGTTGTAAAACTTCAATTACGTAATAGGAACCTGTAAAAACTACCTAGGTGGCCTGCATAAGCATTGTAGATGATACCTTGTGCACTAAAGGCCACCTGACAGTTTTTGAAGTGATACCTTTTGGAGTTTACATACTTTCTTCCCAATTCACCAGGCAGAGCCTTTATTTCAATGTGGGTGTAGTCTGTGACCCCTAGTATCTCAGGGAAATGTGCAATGACATAGAAATATTGCATCTTGCTAACTTTTTCCTCTTGATTAATTGGAAACCATGTATGTTCCCCAAAACATTAAAGCATTTCTTTGAGGCATTGGTGGAAAATTCTTAAGGCAGAATTCTTTGAAACCCATACTGTGTCCACTGTAAGTTACTGAAATGTCTCCATAGTTAAAATATGTGAAGCGGCACATACTTTAGTATCCACTGGGATGGGCTTTCCAAGAATCCCACTGGGCTGCGTATGAATAGTGGCACATGTCCACTGCTCACTGTATGGCGTCTCTGTCCACTCTGTAGTGGTTCATTATTTGAATTTCATGGAATCCATGGTAAGTTAAACATGGTCTAAAAACTCTACACCTTCAGGGGCAGTATCTAGCAACAACATCAGCAGCACCTTCTATCAGAGTCTCTTGCAGATACCGGTCTATTATAGCTGTGATAACCCCTAACATATGATTTATTTATTTATTTAACATTTGTTTACCAGGAAAGTCTGACTGGGGCAGAGCCCATTTTCAGCACAGGCCCAGGGAGAAATGCTCTAGACATATGTCTTTGGAATGTGGAAGAAAACCAGAGTACCCACAGGAAACCCACACAACCGCAGGGCGGACATGCAGACTCGGCACAGAAGGCACCTCAGCTGAGAATCAAACTGGAGAACATCTTGCTGTGGTCTGACAATGTTAACTGCTGCACCACAGCCACTGTGAAAGTGTTCTGGTAGCTGAATGTGAGTATATAGCTGAATTAAGAACTAAATTGTTTGCATGTGTTTTATACATTTCTCAGTGCTTCCACTAATTTTGTTTTTACTCATATATCATACAGTAGAGCTCATTATATTATCATTAGCATATATTTCTGCTTTCCTTTGTTTTGAAGCCAGACATGCTTCATTATTTGTACAAACTCTGCTCATAGCAGCTTGGCAGGCGCACAAGCTTAGCGCAATGAGCAAGATTTCATGAATCTTGGACAATATCGTTGCAGTGCATGACTTTCAGGTATCTGCAACTACACACATGCCTACCAATGGCAATGACAAATGTGATTGCCTCAACAATATACAGGATTGGTATCACACCCCCAGAAAGTCACTTTAACTACCAACTTTACAAATGGCTAAACATCATCTTGCTCTAATAACAAAAAAAAAAAAAAAACAAGCAAGAGAAACAAGCGATAGTACTTGCACAGTCTTAGTCAGAGCTTGACTAGAAATAATCATAATTATGACACATTCTCTGTTTCTTTTTCCCTTTACTCTTTCAATTGCACTTTCCTCTGGAAGAGCAGGAAATACTCTTGCACAGTGCATGACTCTTTCAACCCCCTGTAGCTGCTGTATTAATTACCCCCCTTTGCAGAATGCCCCTCAGACCACTACTTTATAGCTTTATTGGTGTCAGAATGTTGTAAAAAGATCTTAGCACCCAAGAAAAACATTACTTTGAAAAAGAATGGGTAGCCCAAACAAAAACAAAATGTAGTTTCTCTGCACACTTTCATACCCAAAACTTGACTCTCCTCTAGTGAGTCTCAGCACAGTAGTCCTATTTACAAAATGTTTTCCTCTCACCATTGAGTCGTTTCTTTCCATAAACCACAGAGGGCTCTTTTTAATGTAGGTAGGATGCAAATCTGATAAATCTTACTGGCCATATCTAATATTATGCCATCCTCCTTTCAAGTCTGACCACAGAGCAGGCTGACATCTGCAAACCTGCAGAGGAGTCCTATCACTGACCTACCTGAGTAGTCTAATTAACTTCCGGCTCTTCTATCAAGCCCAAGTTTCCATTTCACCTAAGAAAGACTCAAACAATCTTTAATTTGACCTGAAAAATTAGGCTTTGAGTTCTTTTTTCTAACAAATAAATAAAGAAATAAATAATTGTGCATGAAAAGGAAATGGAATCCACTAAATCAACAAAATAGGGAGGGGTATATAATGTATGAGGAGTACATAGATTCCATAAATAATTGTAATATCTTCAGATATGCAGTATGTGCTTCAGTTTAGTTACACTCCCCTGAAGATGATTGAATTTGCTGCGCAGTTCCCTGACTATGATGACTTTTCAATTAATTTTCAAGGACCTTAGCTGCAGAAGTTGTCAAAAGGGAAAGGCTTCTCTGATTTCCACTTCTTTATGATTTGATTCTGAACTGTAGCAGGCAGAGTCCATAGAAGCACAAAGTCCTACTTAGGCACAGGGATTCCATGCATCTGATCAAGACTACAATGTAAGGGCTATGTTTAAGGTTTGAGTGCTATATTTCCAAGACTGACCTTCAGTACCTGTCCAATAGGTCTTAATATTGATATACTCATAGAATGTGTGCACTCACCAAGACATTTCAGGCCAAAATCATCAACATATTATTGAAATAGTTCCAAGCAGTTTATGCAGTATATGAGGAGTCAGAAAAGCGTTCTGTACAAAAACTACCAACTATTGAAATCCAATATGGACACACCTTGGGATCCGTGAACAATGGTGTATGTAGGCTTTGCATGAAGCCTACATGATGTTTACATGTTAAGTGATGAACAGCAGTGCCAATTGTATATGCATGCTGCTCATCGTGTCTACATGTATACAAGCACATTTCCATGGCCAGTGACAGTGTTAGTGGCCACAAAAATCTGTTGAACAGCATGAGCCCAAACAGTAAACAAACAGGCTGTTCCTATGAACAAATCTGTTAATCGTGCTCATGCAGACAGCAGGAAGAGCTACATACAGCAAATAATGCAAGCTGTACCAGGTAGGAAGCAAAGTACTCTGAGTGCAATGTGCATATAAATCAAACATATGAATAGAGAAATAAGTGTGGGGGGAGGAGCAGCGAGAGCAGCTACAATAGGTGGGTTACCAGGTAGGTAAAGTGTACCAAGGACATTGTGCACAGAAATCAAAGATATGTATACAGAAATACCTAAGACATGAGGATAAATGTTCAAATAGTACTAAGATAATTGATTTAAATGTGCTTATGCCACAAATGCAATTTTGTAATAACATTTTTGCAATATTTATGTCAGAATAATTAATGGTGATCAAACTTCCTGAGCAAATGTAGGTAAATACAAGCAGACATGATATTATAGGATGTGACAGTTACACAAAGTAACATTGTAATAGAGGGAATCAATTGCCATATAAATGACATTAACATGCTGAGTTGCATGACAGAGAGGACAGTACATACATTAGGGGATATCTGCCTATAGCACATTTCATCAGTATAACATATTGGAAAACAAGAATGGCTCAGAAGCCACAATCTCCTATTGCAAGAACCTACCCCATGCCATCGATGTTACCACTGAGCTGTGTATTAACTGTGTATGCCAGAGAAATAGGCATAGTACATGAATGAGGAGGATTACTCTTGAAGAGAATTATGCCCTTTAATATTCTAAAAGGCATTCTTCCCACATGTAGGTATATGTGATGTCAAAAATGCGGGAGTAGAGTGTGACATACACAATACCCTTGCCTATGGCACTCCGGCATGGCACAGTTATCCTGCAGAGAGATGAGAACAGATGCAAACACCACACTCTGATGCAATTTATCCCCCAGAGCTGTGTATTGTTGGCATCTGCCACAGTACGTAGCAATGGATATTGTCATTAACAATAAAAATTAATGTGTGAATTTAGAAAAGATCCCAGATTATGAATGTCATAGCAGCATCTCAGACTGATGGCAATTAACTGACTATGCTCATGTACACACAACTGTGATCAGTCCTATATTAATGTTCCTTGGTCAAGGAAGTTTTCTCTATATTTTTGTTTACATACAACCCAAGAATTGAAGCACACTTTTGCACAATGCAGTACTCAATGCATGTACCACAGCGCACTCACACTATGACATTTTCAGAACAAATTTCTACTTCCATGAAATCCAAAGACATGTTCACATATGTCTGTGTAACATATCAAGGGACAATACTGATGTAATGTGATGTAATGGTTGCTGTGTGATGTCAGTGCATTCACAAAAAAATGATCAAGTTGTACAACTCCTCTCACTAACAATATGGCTATGAATCACATGTGCCACAGTGGAACTTTTAGCACAGCTGCTGAACTTCTCCTATTTGAAGTCATTAAGTCAGATGTACTTTATTTGTTCATAGTTTTGTATCTGATAAAATGGATGGGGTGGCATCTGCTACTTTCTATGTACACATTAGAACTTGGGGGGAAGGGTTGTCATTCCACCAGAACCATTAAGGACACAAATACTTGCAGTCACCCCAGGCTGGTTTGGAATACTTGATTAAGCACTGAGAAAATCAACACAGTAGTGATGTCATTGAGTCCACCATGGTATAAGTGCATCAAAAACTGTCATATATGTGGTTATGTAAAAGCATCACATGATGTTAATGAATCAAGGAATATTTGCCTTTGTAATTAATTAGAAATAATCTTGTTGTATGTCAGACAACATCGACTGATATTAGATATACCCAAACACACCTGTGGCCTCCTGCTGTTGTCATTATGACAGTAGAACACAATTGTGTACAATGTGGATATAATCCCTTATTAGAAAACATGCCTTACTTAGGAAGCAACATACATTACATCATCTCATGTCCTCAGTCCTGAGGAGCTGTCTCATTACAACTAGTATGCAGCGGCAATCTAATCAAATGACAGCATCAGACTTCAACACATTTCAAAATGATAATTAGAATAAGCCTATCTAGAGGACACCATACTGAATGCACACTCCACCACAGAAGCCTGAGTTCTACGCTGTGAGAGTGCACTTTATAGAGAATGACATCAGCATTGTGTTGCAGAGATGTTGATGTTGGGAGAAGGGTCTGACATTAATGTGCATTCACCTTGCAGTGTAAAAGCTTCTCTAGACTGTGAATTCAGTGAGGCCAGCAGTATATAAGGTCCTATTTACACAACTCTATACACAACCCACACACCCAAGTTGACTGCTGTGAGATTATAACCTTCTACCTATCTAGTTACACAATCTATAGGACACAGTACTTCATGCTAGCACCATGGGAGAAATGTGATTGCTATACTGTGAGATTCTACTTTATAGAGGATGACATTGTCATTGTGTTGCAGAAAAGATGACACTGGGAGAAGGGTCTGGGACTGATGTAGACTCACCCTACAGTCTAAAACTTTTTCTGGACTGCTGTCTTACTGAGGCCAGCAGTTCATGAGTTGATATTTATATGACTCTATACACAACTCACATGCACATAAGTTGCCTGCTATAAGATTAGAACCCCATGCCTATCTAGTTACATGATAGAGAAGGCACAGTACTTAACACAAGCACCACAAAAGAAATCACACTTTTATAGTGTGACAGAGCAGTGTACATAGGATTAGTTTCTGATTCTGTGTCAGAGATGATAATGTGCTATTGAAGTTTTTGTGCAAAGCCATATTTGTTATATGAAGGAGTAAGTACAATCTTATGATCAATAATAAATGCATAATGCTGACTTAGATTACCTGTGCTGTCATTAATGCATAGTGCTGAACTGAGACTGACATGTGCCTGTTTTACATAATGTTGTGAAGATGAAACGCACACACTTATGAAACGCAGGATGGACAATGAAGCCTCATGGCTCATTAGGTTATGATGAATGCTACATATATTAGCAGTGGTATCTGCTCATGCATGGGCAATGTAGACTGCCAATACAAAACAATCCTTAATGTTTCAATGCATTAGGCTAAGTAATGATGATGTACGTGTGAAAAGGGTCTATGTGGTTGTATATCATTTGCAAATGTAAGTGCTGCAGTGCAGACAAAATTGTACAGAATGAAGTGTTCAGTCAACCACATAGTTTGCTACAGTTCACTTGAGTACAGTAAGCCATTTCCATGTAATGAAGTAATAACATATGTGTCTTTCGGCTTTTCCCGGTTAGGGATCGCCATAGTGGAACTCCGGTCCGCTAATGATTGGCAGTTAATTTTTATGTGCCAAGTTGCCAGCCCTGACACACAACCTTCAACGAAGGTACGCCCATTCATGCATGTCTCCATGCAGAAGATGCTCTAGCTGAGAATCGAACCAGACAGCGTCTTACTGTGAGGTGACAACGCTAATGGAGCACCACCGTAACAATACTTATCTTTGTCCAAAATGTCTTCCTAAAGCCCAGTGCAAAGAAACTCATCTGCACAAATGTTGGGAAAGTATTAGCACAGGCAAGACTCTATTTTGAAGTGTTGAACTTGGAATGTGAAGTAGCAGTGTTCAGTGGTGCTCCCTGCCAACCATTGCACAGATAAGGAGCAGGGGGAAAACGGTCAGATTGTGATTAAATGTAGAACAGATCTATTTTATGCTAATGTTTAATATGTCATGATGTCACCATCTGTCATGGCTGTACTTTCTCAGTGCCTTGTAGATATACACTTCGCATGGTGGACTCTGCCTTTGGCATGTTAAGGCCAAAGCTTAATTCAAAAATGAATTATCATACTTGCTTTCCTCACTTGGCTGATGTTAGGCTGCGAGCAAACACAGTTAACTGCTGAAAGAAAACAATGTAAACTTTAATTTGGTTAGCCTTCTGTACTGCAAACATGCTTAGTGGTGATGCACAGCTGTCAGCACTCTGGATGGTACTGAATGTTGAAACCCACCAGTCACCTAACTTTCCCTGTAGCACAAGGTGTAAGCTCAGTGAGCTAAATGAAAAAACAGAGGCGAAGGAGGGTTCAATTCCACTATGTACATAATTTTACAAAGGGTATCAAAATGTGATTATTATAAGCAATTTTTACCATGATTGTAAGACTACATAGAAATGACTATCCTAAATGTGTTGATTGCCCAAACTGAGTCAGTAATGCCTACTGAACTAAACTTTTATACCTACTATATATCAGTCATGCTTTAATTAACTGTGTGTACAATTTGTTAAACATGACAATGCTGGTATATATTTTGAAATAACTTTTATGACTCAGCACATATTATAACTATGTGTTTAGGGCAGGATGTATTCCAAAGTATGGGCATTATGCTTCCTCACAGTAAAGACAGTAGCCAAATGATATAAGATGCTGATTTCATACATCAGCCTATTAAATGTGTTACAATATACTGTGATGAGCCAAAAGAGGTGATGAAAGACAAAGGGATGGACCGACACATAACAGTTTGTGTTATGGCACATTTATGAAGATCTTTGTGGTGTGTTTGTATAACTTGTTTTCTCAATCATAATGTGCCCTGCTCTATACCATTAGGGGATTGATAGACGAATAGAGAGGGTGGAAGAGTCACAATAAACAGCACATCCACATACATCTGGTTGAAGAAGGTGTAGGGAACTGGAAACATGGTGTTGACATGAGGATCGCGATTTGTTGATAAAAGATGTAGCAGACACTTAGACAAGTAATAATATGGAGAAAAATGCATTACTATATAACATATGTAAGGATTCAAGCCTTTGGCAGATAGAAATAAAAATTTACTGGCAGGTTTATTATCTTAGCTTACCACACAGGAGCTCATGCTGTACAAACATATAATAACACATTGTAAGAGACACAATGTGCTCAATAAAAGCATTAGATGGGCAGCAGTATTCACTACACATATATCAACTGTAGCTTCCCTTACACATCATATCCAGCAGCCTGATACATATGGAAGAGTACCCATATCACAGTATATTATCCTAAGTCTGTTTTACCAGTACAGCAGATGTATTGCTATTTATGCTAAGCTAAACAAGGCAACATGGTCATTTTGCATCACATAGTACTGTTGCTTGTTGCCAGACCTCATGCAAATGCTGGGGACTACAACTGATAAAACAGAAGTGGGATAGACAGATATATATACAGCACTTACACACGAAAGAAACTAACGCATCCATGCCCACACATTTAATAGGCTGATGTATGAAATCAGCATCTTATATCATTTGGCTACTGTCTGGAACCAGCTTCCAAGTGAACTTTCTACCCTCTCTTCCACACATCTTTTTAAAAAAACATCTCAAAGAACACTCATTATAGCTGAGTGACGTCTCCAGGCGTTTCTGCAGTTACACCCTACTGCTCCTCTAGGCGTCAAATATTGCCTGTTCATATTTGCATTAATAATTCCAAAACCATGTTACATTCAAGGTATCGGAAAATTCTATCTTCAAGCATACATGATAGCAAACACAATTGTATTGATATATGACCTCTGTCAATGGGTATTTGTTAAAAATGCAAGGTGATAACTTCAATTTTTAAATGCTGAAGCCACGCCCACTAGGAGTTAAAGGTACACACTCAAAAGAGCTCTACTGGAGGGAATGAGTTAAAACTCACTGGCTATGCCCCTGCACTAACCCTGACTGATCTCTCCACCTTTACACATTCCTGCTATCCCTTTTATTTCTCTTCTCCAGGGTACTTTACTGCTAATTATTCTATGACCTTTTTGCTGTACTATGTTGTCCTACAAAAAAAAAAAAAAAAAAAAAATCACACTTTTTCATTTATTGTGAATTTGTTCTTGATCATCCTCTTTTGCAAATATCCCAAATAATGGTATTATCTATATATGTTGATAGCTTTTCTATATTATTATTGTATAATAACGTCTTTACCTGTCTGCTTGGAGCTTTTCTCCCCGGGCCTCTACTGAAAATGGACATGTATCCAGTTAGACTAGCCCGGTCAACAAATGTAAATAAATAAATAAAAATAAAAAATAAATAATAAAAACAGGCAGTAAGAGTTTCACCTTCTGCTTGATTACAGCCCTTTCCAAGATGCAAAATTAAGTTTATAGACTTGATCACTATCTCAACATACTGCAAAAGAAAATCCTAGTTCACACATGTCAAAATCACACCATTGAAGGAACAGTGATAACCTACTGAGCCAATACAAGATGAAGGTATTAACCTTCAGCAAAGTAATGGCAGAATGAAATTACCATAAGATGAAATTTGCATCCATCAGCCTAATGGATAATCAGCGGTACAAAGAGATGAGAGAGAAGGGTGAAAATAGAAAGAAATGGACAGAGACATATCAAAGGTTGGTGTTACAGGTCATTAATGCACATCTTTATGATGCCACCTCAACATTCATCAGTCTTGTTTTGCATCAATAACTGATGGCTCTGGAGGTGAAGAAGCTGAAGGAGAGGCAAAAATTGAAGAAAACATGAGTCGAATAAGAGTGGTTTAATAATTCTTCCTTATGGGCATGGATGCGTTTCCAAATGTTTTTTGCAACAGTATTCCAAATTTGTTCATTAAAGGTCATAACTGGACAAAAATTAAGGCATATATCATAAAACATCATAGAAGTATAACATTACAGTAAGAAATATTGTGACTTACATTTGGATTTGAACCCTTGATGCTGTGGTCAAAAAGCAGTATTCCGACAAGTGATTTATTGCAGCTCTCCACAGAGGAAATTGTACTATATTACCGCCAGTAGTCAAAGAACTGTTAGAGTAACTGTTGCCAAGCATTGCCTTTATTCTGCCTTTACTCTGTATTATGATAGCAGAGCATGTTTAATCAGCAGCAAGGATAACCAGACACATCTATATTAAAAGCACGAAGGTTCACTTACCCAAATACCTAAATGCCAATACATATTCCGCGAACCGCAAATACACTGAATGCCCTAAACCGCAAACTGTCATAGTTGTCCCACCCCACTGCCCGCTGCATGCTACGTACACAAACAAACTAAATAAACCACATACATACACTAATCAAAACCCTACTTCTATCCCTAAACTAAACCCTACGTCTAACCCTACACTAAATCTTGCATATACCACCATGTATGCACTTACTTTAACCCGCACCCTAACCCTAAAGTCTGTAACTAACTCACACTTACCTTAAGAAGCTATACCCAAACAAACTAAATAATCCACACACATATACTTAACAAAACCTTACTTCTAACCCTACACTAAATCTCACATATATTACCATCTATGCACTTACCTTAACCCGCACCCTAACCCTAAGGTCCGTAACTATCACACACTTACCTTACAGAGATATACTGCAGAAGGGTCAACCATGACAATTCGACGTTTTGGATTTCACGCTTCAGGACGATTGATGTTTTTGCGGTTTGATGAAGATTTATTGGCGTTTAGGTATTCGAGTAAGTAAACCTTTGTGCTTTTAATATAGACCCAACCAGACTACTGCAGGTAATGGTAACAACTGACCAAGTTTTACAATATGTAATCAACAGCCATTTGCTGTCACTTGGAATTGGAGTATAATGACAAACTCTGCGCAAATGCTGAGGAGAAAAAGTGAAAGCTTTCTTGTGGGTTGTCTGCGATTCCATTTTTTTGACCATATTAAATGTATGAAAAAGGTCTTGATAAGAAATTGGTAAAATGGGGGGGGGGGCAAGCAGATGGGAGGAAACAGGAGAAGGAATAAAGGCATTTGCAAGAAGATAATTGGAGAGAACCATAGCTACTGACTTCTTCATACAACTGTAGAACTATATATGTGGACTGTTATCACACCAAGGGTAGGTGACAACAACAGAATAATGTTGTACAGTTAATTGTACCAAATCAAGTATGTCAAGAAGACGCATATGTGAAGTAGAGAGCTATGTATGGGTCGTTATTTTCTGGAGAGACAGGTGCCCATTTTTTTCTTTCTTTTTTTTGACTTTCAAAAAGAGAGGAATGTTGGGGAAGGGGCTTAGGAATGTGAGGAAGTACTGTTGTACAGGACAAACAAGACAAATAGGTACGGTGATAGATGCAAAAGGTTAAGAGAAACCATGATTAAGGATAAATAAGAAACACTGGAGGGGCACCCACATCAAGCCTAAGAACAGTGAGAATCTAGTCCTCACCATCAGAATTGTCATCACTGTCGCCTTCTCAGTTTCCTATGTCAGTACCTGATGTAGCATCATCTTTTCTACACAGCCAATTCAGGCATTGAGGCCCTTTTCAATGATACCCTCTACTAGCTCTGTTAGATCTTGAGTAACAAAATCACCACCTCCACTACTAATGCTCCCAGAGGGTAACAGTGCACCAGCAGCCAGGGGAGAATTATCTGACACAGAGAGAGCAGGTAGGGCAGGGGTTGTAGAGGCAGCGCTGACTGGCTGAGATTCTGAAGTGCTGGGTTTTGCTGCTGCAACCTGTGGAGGGATGATAGGCTGATCTGCACTGGTTGGTCTACCTCTCTGTGCTGAATATCATTTTTAAGAAATGTATGAAAACAGAACATTTTTAAGCCATAAAGAATGCTAAAAAAAATAAAGAGATGGGGTGGAATGAGACAAAAAAGAGAGAATTAGATCCATGGCATGCCACATGTCTATATAATTTCACTACATACACATTTGTGATTATTCACTGTTTCTATTTAGAACTAATGCAGAAGATGCTCAATAATGATTTGGCTTATAAAATATTAGATAGATCAAAAGTAGAATCTATTATAAACTATGTGCATGATACTATATATGACATGCTCATGACTAGATGCATAGACAAATCCTTGTATGATTTTCTAATAATAGATTCTCCATTGATCCCTATAATCAAAGGGCTCCCTAAAATACATAAAGGGGAAGATCCACCCCCTCTATGCCCCATAGTGTCTGGTGGACATTGGGTAACAGAGAATGCCTCACTATATATACAATCTAAGTTAGGCACACTGGTCAACACAATTCCCACTATCCTAAAAAATACCTATGACCTTTTACGTGATCTGGAACATGATACAGTAAGGAATAATATATGTAAAGATACATTAATGGTAACGCTGGATATTAAAAATCTGTTTACCAGCATTCCTAATGATTATGGCCTTGATGCCATAAGAACTTGCCTTGTTGAATATGGGACCATGGATAGTAATGAACAAATGACAATTTGTTGTCTACTTGATTTAGTCTTAAATAATAACATCTTCTTATTTGAAAACGAAGTCTATGCTCAAACATGGGGAGTGGCCATGGGCACTCTTTGTGCTAATGCATAAGCTAACTTGGCGGTTTATCAGTGGGAGAAGGATTTCATCTTTAATAATATAAGGTTTAAGAACATCATTTTGTATAGACGTTTTGTAGACGACATTCTGTTGTTTTGGAATGGTGGCCCAGATTCGTTACATGAATTTATACTCTACATGGAATCTACTACCTTGTTCCTAAGTTTCACTTATGAATTTTCAACTTTAAGAGTGAATTTTCTAGACATCACCATCATGAAAGAGATCGATAACAGCATAGCCACCACATTGTATAATAAATCATGCTGGAAAAACAGCATTCTGCACTTTGATAGTTTACATCCACGATACATCTTTCGTAATATCGTAAAAGGCCAAATGATCAGAATACTCAGACTCTGTAGTAATGAACAGGATGCTCTGAGGTTGATAGAATATCAGAGGGAATGCTTTATTGATAGGGGATACCCATTAAATATGATTAATAAAATTGTTGAGACATTATTTGAAACTTCCACACATAAGAAGGGAGGAAGTTATACCCATAATTTAGGAAGGAGTGGAAAATATTTAGCCTTTGGAGTTAAATATACCAATGATGTGGAACATATTATAAAGATTATTAAGAGTAATTGGAAAATTTTGCATTTGGACCCCTTGCTATTGCAAATAGTTGGGAAAGAGCCTGTCTTTAGGTTTAGTAATTGTCTAAACCTTAAGAGATTACTATGTAAGGAAAGGATGGATATTCAGTCTGTTGATATTAGAACTAAATACAAAACGGGTACTTACCCTTGCAGAAAATGCTCTATATGTAAATATATATCTATATCACAAGGTTTTGAAATTCCAGGTATAAGTATGGTTTTCAAACCGACATTCTATGCCACTTGTGACACCTGTAATGTTATATATTTGGCCACATGTAATATGTGTGATGCTTACTATGTAGGGATGACCTCACGTAGGTTAAGAGATCGTATATATAACCACACCTACGATATAAAGAAAAATAACCTTACCAATGCCCTGGCCAAGCATTGTTATAATTGTCCTCAACATGGTTTTAGCTTTAGAGTAGTTCAGGTAGTGAACCATAATAGAAGAGAAGGAGATCATCTGGGTACACTTGAACTATGTGAATTAAGATGGATTCTAAATCTAAAAGCTCACATAGAACCAGGACTAAACTCCATTATTAGCATCCGACCGGCGCTTTTAGGATCTGTATGAAGTAATTACATCAAACTGTTAAATGGTTTTGAACATGTTTGTGTATTATATTTTATTTAGATGTTAGGTTGATACATACCCATTTTGATAATTTTAATTTAATTAGAAATTAAATTTCTGTATATGCTAGATAGGTTGCTCTATACATTGGTCACATGACATACGTTTTGATTACATAATGCGCAGTCCAGTATGTATACATTAGTAACATAAATAAGTTTGATTATGCACTTGGATAATATTAATAGATGCATACACATATACATAGCATGGTATTTTCATGTTTTCGTGCCTATAAGGTAGATATCATATATATAATATAAGATAGCTTGATATTATATTGCTTTAAGCAATTAGGTTTAAACAAATGGAATTATTTTTATTTTTATTTCTTAAAGAGGGATTATGGGTATTTGCTATATACTCGTTTAGATGATTTCTCCTTCTTTATGTTTGTATGTTCGCAAATTTGATATTATGTGTTTACTTTGGGGTAGCGGTGACATCATGTTATCCTAAGCGAACAGAGTTTAAACAAAGTGATACTATGTTAGTGTTCTTATTTAAACAAGCGTTATCAAAGATATCTGAATTAAGCCTTAAGGCAGATTATGTATGTATACTTTTATTATTAATGTTTGGTATGGGCGAACATTTAATCAAAATGAGCGTCCTTAATTAGGCTATCGCCCTCAAGGTTCTGCTGTTCTGGTGAATGTGATATGTTGATTCGCTAATGAATTACGATAAATTAGTGAATTTTCCTTATCTATAATATATATTTATTAAATGTGTATGTATAAGGCTTGAATGCTTGTTTATAGGATGTCATTGCCTTTTTAAGAAAAGTTGTAGCAATTTTAATTATTTGTAATAATTGATTTATTTAATTGAATAAGTGATGATTGTTTTTGTATATAAGGGATGGGTTTTTACTGTTTAAATGTAACCTGATGAAGCGCACCTGAGTGTGCGTGAAAGCGCTTGTTCTTCCTTTATTAAATCGTGAGTTTTATCTTCATGGTGGTTCCTTGCAGTTTATGTTTTTCTGATTATTCATTGTATAAACCTTTGCCACATCCAGGTATGATGGGAAGGTCTTATTCTCATGTACTATTAATAGCACTACTATGATATCATGAACACAACTATTTACTGTATTTCACTATTGCCATAGTGCATATCATTGCAGTAGTTATTATGCTTATAACAAGACCTACTGCATACATGCCCTGTGCGTCTCTGAGGCAATTTAACCTCTCTTGGTGTGCCTCTGTGTTTGCTGCAATGCCTTCATAGAGACAGGGCAAAATGAAAGCATAATGAATAGCTGTCCTCTTTAGTCTATATCACTGAACGCTGATGGGATAGTATACTAACACAACTGAGGGGGTCTCAGCAGGTCTAAACTCAGCCTCCCATTGACTAAGGAGATCCTTGCACTGTTTCTGGTCAATATATTGTTGACAAGAATTATCTCCAGTGTGTGGGATGTCAGTTGCACTGGAGACAACCTTGATTATGCTGTTCTAAGCCTCATTCTTATACTACAACCCAGTATATTCCTCCTGCAGCAGCCTACAGCTGTAGCACTTCATGAAGAGCACCATAAAATTCTGGACTCCTCAACACTCCTCCTATGTGTTCTAAATTTAGCAACACCTCCCACACCAGCCATGTATGCAGAAGTCAAGCAACAACTGCATGTTCAAATTGGTGCCAAACTCCAATCTCGCAATTAACAAGCAGTGCTCGAAGATGCACAACCATGCCAGTTACATTTACATGATGGAAAGCAGAGAGAGCCATTACCAAACAATGATGCAGGGATTTCAGCAAAAAGTAATGAAGGTGTGAAACATGGCAGCAAGAATTTCTATGTGTGATGCCCAACCTATTCACACTTTTTCCAGTGGTCAACACTGACATGCTCAATGGCTTGGCTTGTAAGCTTTGGCCCTTGGAAGGTTAAATAATATGACTTGGGACATGGGACTTGCTCAATGCAAAAAGTTAATTTTACAAGGTGGAGATCAAACTTATGGAATAATGAAAGCATAAATTTCAAGCCAGGTTATTATTTCTGACTGCTACAGGTGAACTCCATTTCAACCATGGTCATTACAGAAATACTGCATTCAGTATGAATGGAGATATACTTCATTCAGACCTCCATGGGTCTGACTTTAAAAAGTCCTGGGAATTGCATTCCCATGTATTAGGCCGTATTACTGCTTGTAAATATATTTTAAATGGATAGCTAGACTTCCATGAGCTTAGTAATACAGGTTGGGGTATCATACATGCATATTTCACAACACAAAAATAAAACATACAAACACAGTTCTAAACACATAGTTGGGCTGTGTGAACAGTCAAGATGATTTTAACTAAACCCTTGGGCCCATCATAGACATGCAATTGCATTTTTCAATAATTATCATAAATATCATGCTTAAACAATTACATACACAGCCAACTGTGTTTCATAAATAAATCATTAATGAGATATGCTACCTAGAAAAGTGTAGGTATCAAAGCATGACTGATACATCTCTTGCAATCAACCATCTTATGACAGCTATTTGCATGTAGTGTTATCTTCCTAATCAAACTGTTGTGTGAAATGGCATTCTGACACCCTTTCTAAACTGGATTTGAGCCCTGGATCACCTGTGTGCTGTTTCCAAAGTCACTGCACTTACATCTTGTGCCACAGAGACAGTAACACAGCAGGTTGATGTTTTCAGTGTCTACAATGCTACAGAAGGTTGCCCAAACCAAAAATTTCACTTTTTTCCTTAAGTAGGTAAGCTTGATTGCACACCACTTAGCAATGAGCAAGTATGGAAGACAAGAAACAGAAAAAAGTATATGAAGTTGTGATGAAGGTAAGGCTTACACTTTGAGTGACAATTTATGCATTTTCTTCACACAGTATGGATTTGAACCTCAGAGCAACTCTGTTACTGATCCAAAGTCAAAGCACTTATAGCTTGTGCCACAAAGATATATATCAGGTGCACATCACTCATTCAGTACAAATACCACACAACAGTGCAAGGAGTGGTTGCACTAATGAATACTACAGAAATTAAATTGTCCCCCTTTCCTTTAGCTGTGAGTTCTGACTGCACTCTGTTAAGCAGCAGGCAATTTGCAAAGACAAAAAAAAAATTATAGTCAAAACCACAAAACGTCAGGACAAGCATGACTTGTATTTCTGTTTACCAATGGTTATACCATTAGAAAGACACATGCTGCATTTTCACATCTGCCACAGAAATAACAACCAGTATGTTGCCTACACATCATCACCATGTCATGTAGTGTGAATGGCTCAGAATGGGCACATGCAAACAATGATAGGATGCCATGCTTGGCAGATTACATGCAATTTGTCAGGACACAAAGTATGCTATTAAAAATCACTTCCTACTGTGATGAGATATGATTCTGAGAGTTTATACAGCTTGTGACAGTCTTTACTCATGTTAATCCTTTTGTCTTATAATACTGTACAACATGTCGCATGATACAACATTCCTTGCCACTATTATTATTAATAAGGACAACAGGTGTCTAGACAACAGCAACACCTTTGTAAATTCAACTCACTTGAGCTATAGGTAAGATATGGAACATTTATGACATACCTTAGCATATATATTTCATGTACAGAATACCATTATTCTATATCCAGTTAAAATAAATACAACTGCAAGCTGGATTCAAACCCTTCATTATATGTTTTTCTTTCTTTAAACTAAACTCATTGCATTTACACTGTATGGTGCAGTGATTCTTAAATAAGATGTAGCATTTCTTTATTTACCGCTGTATACACTGTGTTATCA
This sequence comes from Protopterus annectens, assembly GCF_019279795.1. Taxonomy (NCBI): domain Eukaryota; kingdom Metazoa; phylum Chordata; order Ceratodontiformes; family Protopteridae; genus Protopterus; species Protopterus annectens. The sequence continues at coordinate 1,090,021,087 of NC_056744.1, forward strand.
AAGCGCACATCTGCCACTCTAAAATAGGCTAATAATGGCATTCCAAATTATCTTTCTCAGTTTGTACCTTGGGCATTGGACTCTTGGTTACTGACATGAAATGTTTCAATCTAAAGTGTGCTTTGCCAACACACATGCAAATGATGAACCCAAAGGAGGTGGGAAAAATTGTCAATAGTAGCAAGAACCTGGTAATAATAATGACAATGCAGAATTGTGAGTTTTCCTAACGCTGTGTCTTATAAACTGATCATATGCTCAGGAAATATGCATTAAATCTTTCAAACAGTACAGTGTCTGGATTTGAACCTTCATTTTAGTGCAGTAACAACACACACTTAATTGTGTTTCTTTTCCTTCTTTGTCATCAACACAGGCTTACAATAGGAATCAGAAAATGTACATAACATACAGATCTGACTTATCACACCATCAAATTACAGGTGTCTAGACAGCAGAATCATGACTTCTGCATGCCAGACCTATGCTCTATAATGCTTATATTTTGAGCATGGCCATCATTGTATCCTTCTTCAGTTGGTCTTTGTGTATCCCTCAAATGTTCTAGCATAGCATTAACACACTGGCACAATATTCTGGAAGGTGAAGTCTGTGACACCCCCAGTATATCCTCTGTGGGTCTCTGGAATGTACTAGTAGTTAATATGATTAATGCTATACATACATTAGTTTCTACTGGTTTAGGTCCTCCTCAATTTCCCCAGGATCTAAGGTAGGGGTGGAAGAGGTTGCAGGGTCTCTGTAGTGATTCCCTATCACCCCTGTATTGCTCTAATATTTCAGTATCATGCAGTCCATGATATGCAAAACATGATTTTATTTATTTTTTATTTATTTATCATTTGCTGACCGGGAAAGTCCGACTAGGTTCCACAGAGCCTGTTTTCAGCAGAGGCCCGGGGAGAAATGCTCCAGATGATCTGAACACCCTTCTCCTTGGTTAAACTCAGCAACAGCATAGATTTCAGCCTGTTGGACATACACATGCAACAGAGCAGCAGCGAACCCTAACACTGTTTTTTTCTAAGTGATGGTGCCTGTATTCCAATAGATTTTGGAGTTCATGGCAAAGAACTACACCAAGTGTACACAGTTACTTTATAGCTTCCTGAATGGCCCTGCCATCTTGGATTGCTTAATTAACATGTACTTCAACTAGTTATGCTTTAATTAGCATACTGTGCCATTTACCTACCTGTAGTGGGCTATCATGTGTGCATTGTGGTGCAAAACACACACGATAGCAGTGCGACATGTAGCCATTCATGAGCCCATTGTCTGAAATATAAGTAGACAATGCTGTAGTAAATGTCAACATTTAAAGTATCACCTTTTGTTTACTGCTAAATGTTATCTTGTTGACCTTGGGCTTTTCACTAAGATCAAGTGCAGTGTGTATGAACAACTATCAGTTGCATCTCTATGATGTGCCAGTTACTTCCTTCCTGCAATTTTTCTTTTTAGGCCTGCACTGAACATGGTTTACAGCCAAACATCCTGGTAATCAAAACTCAAAATAAATACATTTAAGCAAACACTGTCAGCTGTGGTGTTACCATAGTATCAAAGGTAAGACTGTACTGTCTGACCAGCTTCCAGTAATCATAAAGGGAAATAGTTGCCTAAAGGCATAACAATTAGAAGGTACAAATGGAAGATTCTCTGGATCTAATATAAATGCACAAGATACCTATATTTATATCTCTTTTGTCTATAGTATCTCTATCTCTCTCTCTCTATCTATCTATATGTATAAAACACAGACTGTTGGAAGACTAATAAAATTAATAAATACATTAACTGGAATCAATAACTAATAGTGACCTACTTAATATTACAAAGCAAATATTGTAACTGATATTAACATAGTGATAACATAGTGATTTAAATAACACAGCAGAGTTTACAGTCACAGTACTATACAGCTAAACTAGCAACAGATTAAGTACTGTAAAGGAACTGTAGTGCAATGAGCGATTATAGAGGAACAAGTAGAATGCTATTATGGAAAAACCGACAAGGGATAACTACAAAACCGTTAACAAATAAATTATCATTACTAGAGGATTATAGAAAAGGAAAATGTTAGAGGAAACTCTTAGACAGGTGCACTAAAAGAAAAACACATTATTAAAACAGATTAATGTTTGTACACATCACCCACATATAAAAAGACAAACATGCACACTGCACGTGCATGTGCACATGCACACACACACACACACACACACACACACACACACACACACACACACACACACACACACACAAAAACCACACACAGAAGAGATGCAAAGCAAGGAAGATAGGGATGCTACAGACAAGTTTTGTTAGAAACTGTGAAGGAAACCCACAATGATAGTAACACCCCAGTAGATAATAAATCAAATTAATAAATTATTGAGAAATATCTATGAAGACTACTGAACACATGAAGGAAATTCCAATATAGATGCATTGAATGAAATAAAATTAAACAGAGACAAAATTTAGAGAGTCTCATAATCTAGATCTGGATGCTGTACTCAACATTAAGTTGGAACCAGTAATATCTCTGAACCATTCTTTATCCTTGAGTAAAAGTTATTTATATGTGCACCCTTATTTGCCAGTAGGATAATTAATAATGGTAAAAATTACAATGTTCTTTAAAAGGAAGTCTGTATGACATCCTTAAAGCTATTAGCTAGAGACTTTCCTTCAAAAAGCATCTAAGGTTTGTTCAGTATTTTGTTTATTTGTTAGCCACTTAGATGAACTGGTCCTTCCTGGCCCCTTTTCAGGCACAACCCTGGACACTAGAGGAAGGTTAAATATATACTGAGAGAGAAAGAGAGATAAATGAGGTTTGGGAACAAACCGATTTGTCCAGGGGCATCTTAAGTGTTTAGGGATTATGCAGAGATAAGGGGGGGGGGCTAGGGCTGGTAGAAAGGGGATGTGGGGTGGGGTATTGATGTTAAGGCTAGGATGAAAGGGAAGGGTTACATAGAGCTTGGGAAGTGAAGAGCTAATTTAGTAAGGAAAAATCTAGAGGAAGTGAGGTAGGTGTAGGGTGGGGCTTAGAGGTATTTATGTATGTGTAGTTGGGAAAGGTATCCAGTTTAGGTGTGATCGTGCTACCTGCCTTCCCTTCCTCCTTTTTGGAACATTTTAGATTGGTTTGTCATTCTGGTTGGGTGCTTAGGCTTGCCCCCCTTCTGTTGCCCCTCTGGTGTTGGGTGTTTGAGGCAAGGAGTTTGGGGAAGGAAAACGAGTAGGAGGATGCTGCTTTAATTAGTAAAAATAAGTGAGTGATGGTGACGACACTGCTTATCTGAAGAGGGTGAGCATGGATACTCTGCCCTGATAAGTGGTTACAAGGATGTTCATGTCGTGATTAATAAACAGAAATGATGCGATAAAGTTATGTTGTTAATGGAAGTTTAATAAAAGGTCATCAAATGCCACTTTGGTGTGCAGTGTTTTATTGAAGGGTACAGAGATAAGTATTGTTCTATATCCAGTTAACCAGCAAGTTTTTAAGTTTTAGGAGGAAACAAAGGTATGAAAAGAAAACCCACGTGGATGGGGCAGAACATGTAAAACTCTCTTCAGACATAAACCAGAAATCTAGACTGAATCATGGACTATGGATCTGTGAGAGTGAATCATAGCATTGAGCAACTGTGTGCCAATAACAAAAGGTGCAGATACAGTCTTCAGTAATTTATATCAGCATCCATTCATGGTTATTGCTGTAGCTTTCGGCTTTTCCCGGTTAGGGGTCGCCACAGCGGAACTCCGGTCCGATAATGATTGGCAGCAGATTTTTATGTACCGAGTTGCCAGCCCTGACATACAACCTTCAATGAAGGTACGCCCATTCACACATGTCTCCACACAGAAGACGCTTTAGCTGAGAATCGAACAGGACAACGTCTTACTGTGAGGCGACAACACTACAGCAGCACCACCACAGCATCCATTCATGGTAATAAAACAAAATGATAAAAGAAAATCTTATGCCATGAAAAATCACTTCTATTAATGAAGCCATGGTAGAAAGCTGCAGGAAAAAAATAAACCTTAATAATACATGCTAAGATTACAAAAAAGAAAAAAATAAGCAGGTGACATCATGCATTGATCGATTACCAGATGTTTGCAGATATGTAAAATACATCACACTGTTACAATGAAAAGTGTCAAAATACAATTGAGCCAAAATAGGGTATACTGCTATCTGACGTATATAAATTCAGCAAGGGATATTACAAGGTGATACTTTATTATCCACGTTCTTTCATTTTGTATTCAGACCATTAAGTTATATTCATAATAGGTCAAGTTAAAGTTATTAGTGTCTTATTCCAAAGCATTTTATATCACAGTAATTCATACAATGGAGAAAGATAACTGAAACCAAAATAATTATACATATAAATATATTAAAAACTGAATTCAATATTATTTGCTGAACAGTGTTAACTATTTCAGGTTAGCAAATAAATTGTTATGGCTTAAATCATTAAAAGAAAACAGATGACAAAACAGGCCAAAGCAAACATAAAATGATATTGCAGCAGTAGCCAAGTATTAATGGCATTATTCGGCAGAGTTGTCAACAGTCACTCTATTAATTATTGATACCAGTCAAATGTCTGGAAGTAGATAAAATAGATGAAAAATAATGAACTTATCTTTGAAGTAGCAACAAAGCTTAATAATATGCCAAAGTCGTTCAATATAAGTTAAAACATAATGTAAATACTACTAAAGGGCAGCACAAATGGGCGAACAGGGTCATTTGGGAATATGCTGAAATAAGTCTAGATCAGCATTGTCACAACTTCAAGCAATGCAGAATACAAGGAATAACGTACTTAGCAAAACTGCTTATTTTGATTAATAGATTATTTAACAAAATAAATTGAATTCAAGAAACTAAAACAAAGTGAGATATTACTTGCTTTGTATTTGACATAAACTGTATATTGCCTCTTATGAACAGCTGAAACTAAAAATGGTTATAACGTTTTTTTCAGATGATGTAAATATTCTATTTTATTCCTGATAAATGTGGTGCAGAAGCCACATCCCTAGCAAGATAATTGATCCAGTAAGGAAATTTAAATCATAGCAAATCTGCTCCAGCATCAACTCTCCCTTGTTTCCCATTTTCTACATGAGGTTAGGCTATCACATCGACAGCCACCATCACCTAAAGACATTATTTATATTATTGGGTGGTTATCCCTTTCCCAGTTGTTCTTTCATACCACACACACACACACACACACACACACACACACACACACACACACACACACACAATTGCAAAGCCAGTTTTGAGTGTCCAGTCGACCCACTGCATGGTTTTGGACTATGGGAAGAAGCCAGCGCACCTGGAGAAAACCCACACAAATATAGGGAGAACATGCAGATGCCACACAGAAGGCACTGCAGCTGAGAACTGAACAGGATAACTTCTTGCTGTGAGGTGTAAATACTACCAGCTGCACATTGTGCAAATCCTGCTGTGTAACAGAATAACATGTTAGGGTGTAGAAGAAAAATCAGTAATTCAACATAAACAAATAAAAACAAAGATCTGTAAGAGTGTGTCAGAAGACAGAGACTGATACAGAAGACTTGCTTCAACATCTAGTAAGAAATCTTATATATAGAGAAAAAAGTATTCTACAAATCAGTTTGCCCTTCTTTAACTTAGTAATTATCCTACATGCTCAGTACATTAATCTTCAGATACTATCTCTATAGTCTATATGTTTTAATGAAAAAGACAATTATGCATCTCTTCCATCTTGCATTACCTGTAGTTTTATAGATCTACTACAAGAACTCAAAACTTAACCCTCCTGGTAGCATCTGGATGAAGCAAGCATATTTAAAAAAAACACTGAAACTGTGGATGACATTACTGAAAACAATTTTTTTTTTTGGCACAGTCACACAACCACAAGTAAAAGAAAACATTCAACAAAAGGCATAGCTCACACAGCGACAGTCTCACAATATAGGTGATTATTTTTAAAACATTCCAGGACTTGAAGTTTCAGGAAATTAGGATTGGTGAGATTATGTTCATGCATTTATCGTTAATCAAATGGCAGGTCTATAAACTGTCTATGGATTACTACAGCAAAATTAACATCAGTATTAGCCTGCAATAGATGGATGTTTTGTTTCTACCTTTTTTATCTTGAAGCATATACTCACAGATACATAATCTACTGTATGCTATTCATAGTCATTTTTAGTCTGTGTTGTGACTTCTAAAAAATTTATTTTATTGTGTATGCTAGTTTATAAAATGAGATACAAATGGAAGAATAATACTGGCTAACAACATTTTATAAAAGCTGTGCCAATGCATTGCAATTAACAAGTGCGGTTCTGTTTAACCCACAAGAAGAGAAACAACAGTACCCTTCACCCACACTGCACACATAAACAATAAAATAAAATGAAAACACTCATCATCTATATTAGCAGCTAGTCACATTTGTTTCTTTGTAGCCCATTTTATAAACATTTCATCATCTTGTGATCCATTATTTCAACAATTTGATTCATCTTTTCAGCCCCACCTCTGATACTTAAGGCCCTGCTGTCCTTAGCTGCATTAGCATGCTTGACATCTTGATTTATTTATTCAGTTAGTTAGTTAGTTTAAGAGGGGCAGTGCACTGATCACAATAGACTAGTTGCTAGCACAGCCCGGAGGAAGAAATTCTCATCAAAATAAAAATAAAACAGATTCATAAACAGCAATAGGGTATGAAAACATTAGAGTTGCATGAGCTATTTAGCTTCCAAGTAAAAACATTACTGAATTTTCTCTAACCATGTGTAAGCTTGGAGTTGGAATATATTTGTAGCAAGTTAAAGTGTGACTCAACCCTCCACATGCTGGCCAGAATGGCATATCAACTGAAAAAAGTCAGTAATTTTACATTTATTTTAATTATACACTGTTTGTCTTGAATAGTTCACTACGTGCTATGCACTATTTCATGTTTTCTATAGCTTATGTTTAATGTTTTGGCATTCATTGAAAAATGTGTTAGCAATATGTCAAGCATTCCTTACAATATCACAGCTGTAAGCATTACAGGGAAGAAGAAGAAATCGTGCTGCTATAGAGATGACAGAAAAGGCAACAATGATAGCAAAGGGGAAAGGAGGTGTGCTGTCTGAGAGGTTTAATGAACAAGTAAAGAAATCATCTGGCATCACTGTAAACCTATCCGACAGCAAAGAGAAACTACCTGCTTTGACCGACTAAACCACTATAGATATGTAGATGTGTGTGTGTGTGTGCGCGTGTGTGTGTGTGTGTGTGTGTGTGTGTGTGTGTGTGTGTGTGTGTGTGTGTGTGTGTGTGTGACAGCAAACATTCCAACAGCACTTGATCCACTGCAGTTTGCATACCATGCAAGCTGCTGCACCGCAGACGTTCCAACAGCACTTGATCCACTGCAGTTTGTATACTGTGCAGATGCCATCTCTGTTGCTCTGCATCGCACAATGGCACACCTAGAAGATAAGGACAGTTATGTCAGAATGCTGTTTATTGATTTCAGTTCAGCATTCAATACAGTGATCCCACAATGGCTAATAGAAAAACTTGTCCACCTAGGTGCAATTGGATCCTGAATCCAGGACTTTCTTACCGGAAGATCCCAAAGAGTATGTATGGGCAAGAGTTCCACAAAGAGCATCACTATCAACACAGGAGTACCTCAGGGCTCTGTGCTAAGCCTGCTACTGTTTACTATTTTGACCACGATTGTAAAGCCAGATTTACCACCAACCACATCATTAGGTTTGCAGATGACACTACAGTTGTGGGCCACATCAGCAAAGGAGAAGAAAAAGCTTACAGGGGAAGAAGTGAGGTCGCTGACTGACTGGTGTGCCAGGTATAATCTTGACCTCAATGTCAGCAAAACCAAGGAGATCATAATAGACTTCCTGGAGAGTACAACCATCTCACTCGCCTCTCTTGATAAATGGGGAGGTAGTGGAAAGGGTAAAGAACAAAATTATTGGGGGTCTATATAGTGGAAGATCTTTCTTGGTCAACCAGTACCAGTCACATTGTAAAGAAAGTCAATAAATGACTGCACTTCCTGAGAAGACTGAGGAAAGCAAGCCTACCTCCCTCTATCCTCTCCACCTTCTACAGGGTACAATACAAAGTATGCTAACATGCAACTTCATGGTGTAGTATTTAACCTGTTCAGCTGCAGATCAAAAATCCCTACAAAAGAATGCCAGAGTTGTGGAGAAAATAAAAGGATCGAAAATTCCAAAAGATAAAGGATCTATACACGGCACATTGTTACGACAGAGCAATAAAAATAACAAGTGATTTGCAGCATACGCTGGAAATGACCAGGTTCAAGAACAGTTTTTTCCGCCAGGCAGTTAGACTCGAACTCTGGTATTAATCTTAGATATGTGAGATGCTGACAAGTCTTGTGATAACCAAACAACAGTGCAACAACAATAAGACATCACGACCAACTTATCAGTTTACAAGAAAATTATGTGCAATACAAACTGCTAGATATTGTCATAATATAGAGAACATGAGAATTATATTGCATAATAAGTACAGGTGCAATAAGGAACCAATCAGCTGCTATAGTGGTGTATAGAATAATTGTAGTATTAAGTAATAACATAATTGTCTATATAACTGTCTAAGAGAAAGGTAAATGGTAGGTCTGATATGCGTGTAATTGTATGTATGTATATGTCTTCTCAATTCAAACACAATGCAAGTAATTTCATTTAGACTTCACTTGTAGTGTCTAAATGACAATAAAGTTTACTTTGACTTTCACACACACACACACACACACACACACACACACACACACACACACACACACACACACACACACACACACACAGTGACATTTATAGAAAATATAAATAAGGAATGATTGTAAACTCTGGGCAGAGACAGTTATTAATCTTCTTTTTGTAATTGAGAAAGATAAATATATAACTTGGGATGATGTTTTCCTTGTTAAGAGTAAATTAAACAGTGACTTCTTGTTTGAGAGAGAATTTAATGTCCAAATGAATGTCTGTTTTTTAAGCAATGATTAGCTATGGTATTTTGATACATGTCTAGCTTGGGGTAAAAATGCATGTGCTTATTATTTGCTTGTTTGTTATTATCTTAATTAAATGTATGACAGAATACATGCAGGTGCACATATATATATACACGTGCACACACACACACACACACACACACACACACACACACACACACACACACACACACACACACACACACACACTCAACAGCAAGCAAAACTCATATTGCCAAATCCAGATTGCACTGTTTATGCCTGCCTGATTCTTGAACCATAAGTTTTCTAAATATTATTATTTTAAAACTTTTTTCATCCTCGCCTTTCACTTCTCTCTATGTGCATATATTTATTTAGTCCCAGCTATGCTTTAAATCATTAAGGTTTCTTACAATCATTGTGCCTGGTTGTCACCATTTCAGAAAAATAATATAGAAGTCAGTGTTAGCGCTTCAGAAAAACAAATGGGTGCATGCCTTCCAAGGTACTTACTCTGTGAGATTTCATGACACTGTGCAATGATATCTCTGGTGCTGATTGCTTTAATCCTATGTTTCTTTGAAATATTACATGCTATATGTATTGATCACTGTTTCATTTCAGAAAGGAATGATATAAACAAACACTTGTAGAGGTATGTCTGACTTTGATGCCATCCAAATGCATTCCCTTGAATTCTACCCAAGACATTATCTGCTTCATTTCTGCTTGTGGCCCCCCATGGTTTCCCTACTTCTCACACCCAGAACATAAAAATGCCTACACTAATCAAATGTTTGAACAATCTTGAAACAGTTATTTGAAATTTGCAATTCTCAGAGGAGGAAACTGCGGCCAGATTCAAATGTAGATCAAAACAACAAACAAACAGTATAAGTGCAAGTCTTTAGGGTTGGTATTCAGCCCTAGGGCCTAGCAACCTCCTTTTCCTGGCATTTTGAAAACAGATGGGGCCTCTGGTATTAAGCAGGAATACATGTGTTTACAGCTCTTTTAAACTTACAGGCCAAACAGGAAAAGAAGGTAAATGTCAAGCATGGCACATAAAACAGTTGGTCCAAGGCCTGCAGTTTTCATCTGAAGAATTCTGAAAGCAAGATTCTCAGATTTCCAAAACATCTACTGCAGCCATTTAGTGATGTTCAATATTCTCTCTTTTCTTTCTCTTTATAAATATAATTCTCTCTCTCTCTCTCTCTCTCTCTATATATATATATATATAGACATATATACACATACACACATACACACACACACACACACACACACACACACACACACACACACACACACGCACACACGCGTGCCACACAAACACACATCTGTGTGTGTGTGTGTGTGTGTGTGTGTGTATGTATATATATATATATATATATATATATATATATATATATATATATATATATAGGTGTATTATTTGTGATTGAATGATCACAAAGTTGATATCTGTTTGGTTAACATCATTTGGTTGACAGAGACAGATGGTGGAATTGTGCAAAAGTTTGACACTTCCGGTTAGGGAAATATTCCCTTTCCCTGGGGCTTGTATGATTTCAGAGTTAGTATATATAATTAGCAGAGGGTATGGGAGTACATGGAGGCTTTTCTGCCCTGCAAAAGCACTTGCTGTTCATTTACCCTGTTCTGGGGTAATCCTTGAACCATGCGCACAGTGTTGACTCTGCATTTTGACTTTTGTTCATGGATATTGTGGACTTCAAGTTGCTGATCTTTTGATCAAAAAATAATACATATATTACACATATGCATTTATATATGTATATATGTAAGTCTATGAAAATTTTAAAATTATTAATGTATTCGAATATTATCTTTATTCATTTGGTGCAAGACAAAATACTTCAGAGCTTAACACATTGAAATGATGTATGTCAGTAATTTAGATAACATATATGAAGATACTTGAGGTATAAAAAAAGATGGAAGCAAACACCGAATTATCTTCTTCTAACCACTAAATGGCATGACTCATTTTTAATTCAGCACCAAGTAAGGAGGCTCACAGAGTTAGGCACTGCTATTAATTATTGTAGAAGCTTATTTTGCCACTTTATAATTAAACTTTGCAGGTTAGAATGTGCTTTCGCTGAACAAAGATGTCTTAGCCAAGAAGGGAGAAATATGAATAGAGAAGCTCCATATATTAAAACAGTTGTAAAACATCAGCATTAAAGACAAGTTTTTCTTTGCCTATTCTCATTGTTTTATTGTTAAATCTCCAGGTAAATCATCTGTCTGATATTCTCTGTTCTTATTTCAGTTTTTCCATATTAATAACAACTAAGTTGTACTTAGATCATAAAATGGTCATGCTGCTCTGAAATTAAAATAGTTTTGAAGTGTTTTATTCAGAGGTATATAAAATTCCTTCAGAAGCACTGGGAACAGCTTGCATTTCTGAGGACTAATGCAAATTTAATAAAAACTATTCACTGTGTTCAGAATGTCTGTATACTGTGTGTTGATGTGTCATTTCTGTACACTATATTTTAAAATCTGTACACGTTTGTACACATATTTTGCAAATTTCTCTTTTCAGGATTTACTGAAAAATAAGTATTTCTGCATACCAACTCCTGAGTGCTCATTGACATATGAGTCATTAATACAACACTCAGGCTGAGTCTATAGTTGATGGAGTCTGACTTGGTAGCCTGACTAAATTATTAAAGACTTCAGTGAAGAGCAATTTTACAGTTTCACCCTGATACCTTTTTAAAGTGAGATTTGTAGCAATACCGATGCAGTTTGTCCAGGAACCATGGTGATGCAGTGGATGGTGTTGCTTCTCAGTAAGAGGTCTTCTGGTTTGATTCTTGACTGAGGTGCCTTTTGTGAGGAGTCTGCATGTTCTCACTGTGTTTGAGTGGGTTTCTTCTGGGTGGTCCAGTTTCCTCTGACATCCCAAAGACATGCAGTAGGTGGATTGGATACTCTAAACTGGCCATATGTGTGAGTCTCCATGCAAGTGTGTGGTGCGGAAGAACTACCGCGGCAGGGCTAGCCACCCAGCTGTGTAAACCTTGGCTCTAAATAACTGTCACTGTTAAAATGACACCCTGACCATGTGCAAAAATGAGAAGGAGGGATAGTGAATGGATGGATGATGCAGTTTTTCTAGTGTTTCACTAGGTCTTTATGTTTGCATTTGTTATGGGACTATTGCTTGTTAGCATTTAAGTTAACAGATTATACAAAATGTGAGCAATATCAGAATTTTTAAATGTTTGTGGTAGCCAAGTGACACAGTGGATAGCATTGTTGCCTTACAGCAAAAGGTGTCCTGGTTCAGTTGTTAGCTGAGGTGCCTACTATGTGGAGTCTGTATGTCCTCTATCCCTCCAAGTGCTCCAGATTCCAAACATATGCACTAGGTAGACTAGATCCTCTAAAGTGGCCACAGGTGTGAGTGTGTGGTATGGAAGAACAACTACTGAAGGGCTAGCCACCTAGTGGTATGAACCTTGGCTCTAAATGATTGAAGTGACACTCTGACCCATGTGCGAAAATGGGTTGGATAGATTTTAAAATGTCTGTGTAGTCAAAGTTTTTCAGCATTTGAATTTTGAAAAAAAAAATTTGCAAGCAATGAATTTTATACAGCAAAAGAAATTTACAGTTAGAATCTTTTATCTGTGGCATTTTTTTTTCAAATGTTTCTTTTATTTTTCCATAATAAAAAACAATGCCTACAGAAAAATAAAGAACATTGTGATTATGAACATTGAGATTTAACGTTGAATTATCACATGTTGTTATGGACATGAAGACGTTTTAACAATGGTAATAAAAAAAAAAGGAGAAAGAGATAAAGAAGGCATTGTAATCTATCTACAACCAAAAGCAAATATTTACAAAATAACGTGCTACCAGACCTCTAAAGAGACAGTAAAGAAGGGAAGAAAAAGAGAATTATTAGAGTTGGCAGTGGATCTCCAAATAATAACAGGGATAAGGATATGCATTTCACTAAATGCCGAAACAGGGAATTATTCACTCAGAATTAAATCAATTAGACATTTCCATAATTTGCTGAAATAGGCTCTCTTCTTAGGTCCATTTATAATGAACTTATGAGCAGAAATGTGTTTGAATGCCATCTCTTTGAAACCCCTCCAGCATAGTTTAGTGTGAACCATCCAGTTATTTGTGATGTATAGTTTGATAAGGGAGCAAAGAGTAATTAAAATGTGGAGTTGTAGTTTAGGCAACTTAGAGGGGGGGGGATATGTATAATGGCTGTTTCCCATGAAAGTGTGGAGTTATAGTATCCCATTTTCTGCAGACGGACTTTTAGAGAGCACCAGAGTTTATGAGAGTGGTTGCAGTACCACATAATGTGTAGTAAATCAGCTCTCGGATAGGGGCAACAAGTGCATGAGGGGGATAAATTGGGGTTAAATTTATTGAGTGTTACGGGAGTGTAGTAAGAGTTGTTGTTCAACATCAGTTGGGTATATAAGAGTTTTTTGAAAAGGGAGAGTTCTACAGTAGATTTTATAGCTGAAAGTTTTTGTTCCTCTGTAATGGGGAAACCATGGTTATCCCAGTAGTTAGAGAAAAGGCAATTCGATTTATATAATAAGGAGTTCAATAATCTGTAAGAGGATGAAATTGTTTTTTTAGGGCTCGAAATTGCAGAAATGATTTCATCTAGTTTGTTGATTTCCTGAGGATTGGGAGAAATATTGATAAATTGTGAAAATATAATCTCTCTTAGTTGCTGGAGAATAACTGTGTATTTGTTATTGGCCTTAAGAATTAAACGTAGCTTGGCAAGAGTTTTAGCCCTATATTTAAGAATATCCCATACATTAAGATCTTTGATGAGGGGGAATTCAGTGAGGTCGACCATTTTATTATTGATCTTGAGGTTTGGGTTGTGATGTAGTGGTTGGAGAAGGGGTAAGATATTTTCAAGTTGATGTCCTTAATCAATTTTTGGAAAAGCCTGATCTTGTGTTTCAGGGTGTGAGATAGTTTACAGTTGGTCATGGAAGTAGAGGATAGAAAGGGGATAGCCTTCGGGTTAATTTTGTTGGAGATGATGTGATGATGCCAAATTTTCATCCAGGGTGGATAGTGAATATGAGTTTTACTATTTAGATTTGAGATAGACCAAACCCTATTAGAACAGATGATCGTGTAATAAAGTTGAAAATTTGGAAGGCCTAGACCTCCTTTCTCCTTAGGGTAGATTAACTTGGAGTAAGAGATCCTGACTGTCTTTGGAAACCAGATGAATTTGGCTAGATCCTTGTTAATTTTGGAGAACAGGTTATTAGAAACCATCATATCAGATGCATTGAATTGATATAAGAGTCTGGGTAAAACATTCATTTTCACTATAGCTACTTTGGATAAGAACGCTAGGTTCAGGAGTTTCCATCTTTGTAGATCTTGATGTATACGAGACCATGTTTTTAGTAAGTTATTTTGAAGCATGGAGGCTTGGTTATGTTCAAAGTGAATACCAAGATATTTAAGGTTATATGTTATTTAGAAGGAAGACTCAGGGAAAAAAGAAAGATGTATTGGCATTAGGATTGATTGGGAAAATATGTGATTTTTTTATTATTAATTTGGTATTCTGAGGCAATAGAGAAGTTATTGATGGCATTTATAATTTTAGGCAAATGTGAATTGGGAAATTGAAAGTATAAATTTAGGTCATCAGCAAAAGCCGATAATGCTACTTGAGTATTTAAGATTTTAGGGATAGAGTGGTGTGAATTTTGGGTGATATATAGAAAAAAGGGCTCAATAAAAATGTTAAAAAGAAAGGGGGAAAGTGGGCAACCCTGCCTTGTTCCGTTGGTGATCAGTATTGGACTGGAACTCTGTTTGTTTACGTATAGGTATGTGTATGAGTTTGTGTAAAGTATTCTGATCATATCAGAGAAGGTTTTGGGTTATCTGTGGCATTTTTGTCTGTGTCAGAACAGGCATTACCATTAACAGCAAGAGCAAATAAAAAAGGTATTTCATATCATTTCAATTGCTTGCCATAATTTTCAGTATAAATAAAAGCTGACAATGGATCTGATTGAGAAACTCGTTTTAGTAGCTATAAGGTATAGTTGGTAGCCTGCATGAAGACATTGATAATTTGATTTTGAGAAAGTCCGGATCGCTCTGTATAAACAGCTTACTAGTTAGTGGAAGCTATATCAGATGAGTGACCTAGATGACCAAGTGGAAAGATTCATAAAGTACTAATCTATAATACTGAGCCACAAATATGGTTTGCAATACCTGCTGATATCATGGGAATTATAATGTATGTGACTTGAATGCCTTCTGTCTTCCCTCACTGATCAGCCAGAAGTGTTTCATTTGGTCTCCTGTTTGCAACTTGTACTTGATAATTCAGTCATTGCCTGACTGCTAAACTTACTCCATTCCCAAGCTGCTGTGCAAATGTTTGCTGTCTCTATGAACAATCAATGCACAATTGTTTAAATAAATGGTCGATCACAACTGATCAAGAACACTCTTCTCATATAATCTACCAAACAGAATGAAATCATCAGTTGTGCATTCAATTTGTCATATAAGTTACATTTATTTAGGAATTTTCAGGCAGTTAGGATTTGAGTATCTTGTCCTCAGCTCATGCTTACACTTGACAAGAACCTTTGAAGTGCAGATGAAAGTATGCATTTTATTTATAAAATTCACAACTATAAGACAGCATATGGAAAATAAATGAATATGTGTCTGACAGTAGTTAACATTCTTTAACTTTTAAGAAGACTCTGAGACATGTGAAAAGCCTTGAACTGTGAGATTTATCATGAAAAAAGGAAGAAAAAAGCTGCCACTGCTATTGAACTTTCTTTGCTGTGGGTGGTCTGTGGAACATCCTTTTTCTCTATGGTTAGCCTTCCTTAGCTTTGCAGTGTTAGCAATCTAAATTTGAGGCTTCAGTAACCTGTGCTGACCAAAATAAATCACACCTTGAGCTGCAGCAAAGCCTGCCTGGGATATCTGTACATCCATAGTTTCATTGATTCATAGATTAGTACTAGGTTAACTGTCATTGTGGGCCATTTTAAGCCTAGCCAATTATGCCATGTGAGAATCAAACCCTGCACCTTATGTCTGTAAAGTAAACACCTTAACCATTATACGAACCTCCCACCCCTTCAGTCTGAGAAATTAGGTAACTGGTCATTGTTCATTAATAAGTCTACCTAAACTAACCTGTGCATGCCAGCACCAACCCAGCTCAAAGCAGTTACAAATCTCCTATCCCTCAATCATTCCTGTCTAAATCACAGGCCAACACTTCCCCGCAGGTTTTGCAGCCAACCTGATTGAGACGGGTATTGTGAGACAATATAGGAATTGTATCATGCCTTTTAATGATTATCTATTACTCAAACAGCAGGACAAAGTGTGTGAGAGATGTACATATTCTCACACACAGACGACAACACAGACATCGGGATTGTCAGCAGTGCATCACACCCCACACCTCACAATAGCCATCACACTACACATAATCCTTCACATGATGAGGTTATAAAGATTAACTTGCCTAAACCCCAAAGACCTCCAAAATGCAACACAAACACAAAGCACCATCGGCAATACTGTCCACCTGTTAATCCTACCAACTCACATAGTGCAAGGAGTCCCACACTCATGGATGCAAAGCCAGTAAAGCAGGCATCCACTTTAACAAACATTATTCTTATAGGTGACTCCATTGTAAGTCATACAGATGTACCTCTTACCAGGCTGGGCAAGCTAAGAATGATGGTTATTTGTTTCTCTGGTGCCAGGATCTTTGAGATCACACCCACACTCAAGCCCTTGAACATCAAGTAGATTTGTTCTGCTGAAATATCAAACAGGTGGATAGATGCATGACATTCAGGTCCCATTTCTATGCCCTGCCCCAACCCTCCTTCAACACGTTTAATTAACTAAAAGAAAAATACTTTCTTCTTTTAAACTGTAGAAAATCTTCTACAGTATTTACCCTGCCTCCATAGAGCACTACAGTGCTCATGCTTTAATTAAAAAAGTTTTTCTTTTTATTTTTAAACTGTAGAAAAGTGCTTGCTACAAATTTAGCAAACAGTTGCTACAGTTCATACCCTCCCTGCATGGAGTGCTACAGTGCTCTTGTTTCAGTTAAAATACATCTTCTTTTAAAACTGTAGCAAACTACTTGCTACGAATTTAACAAACAATTGCTACAGTTTATATATTACTTGATGGAGTGCTACAGTGCTCTGGTTTCAGTTAGCAAAAAAAATATTCTTCTGTAAAATGTACATATGTAACAAACAGTTGCTACAGTTTATACCCTGCCTGCATGGAGCACTACAGCTCTCAGGTTTGATTAAACAAACAACAACAAATAAACAAATGATTTTTTTACTTTTAAACCATAGCAAACTGCTTGCTACAATGTAGAAATCAGGTGGTACAGTTTACACCCCACACAAAGCACTATAGCACTACGGTTTGACTGCAAACCAATATTGCATTAAAGACAGATAAGGATCAATTGATTGTGCCCCTCCAACTCTGAGCCTGGGGGCAGGTGCCCCTCTTGCTCCACCCTAGCTACACTACTGTTTCTTCATGTCCAAATCACCATGGTCACTTGCCACATATTGGCTATCGATAGCTCTGCAACACCAACTCCCATGCCCGACGGAATGGTACAAGGCCCAAAAGTTCATAAAGTGCAGTAAAAATCCAAAAAAGGGCCAGCATTCCAAATCAGCTCTCCAGCATAAAAAAGTTTAATTCAACTCTAAATTAAACATACATATACACAAAACACCCAAAGGGTGCAAGTTTATATATATATATATATATATATATATATATATATATATGTATGTATATATATACTCATTCCACAAATCCTATTGGTTATTACAATTGCTCAATAAGTCTAGGGGAAAATAAAGCTCCCAACTTAATAATCCACATCCATTCTTTGTAATCTAGCACAGAATGCCATCCCTCCATCTGCATAGTCAAACCCCATACTTTATCAATAATAATAAACAAAAATTTGGTAGTGGTATGTTTCAACCTGTATTAAACCACCAAATAAAATGACCAACATTCCAACCATAAGCAGAAAGCAGTTCCAATCAATTTTTCAAAAGGCAGCTTTTATTCTTTCCAAACAGCATAAAACTCAAGAAGGTTAGTGCTTTTGTTGTTGTATCACACCACTTCATCAGACCATAAAAAAAGCTGCTAAGAACATTTGTTAATATAGTACTTCATAAAATCAATTAACCTATCACAATGTAGAACCATTTTCCAATTTAAAGGCACAGCGGACATATACTCTATATCCAACTATAAAACTGGTATTTATACTGAAAGACACCCCATCTACCTATATAAAAAATATACATATCACTACTAAACAATCTATAACCTAGAAATAAGTAAAAAATAAGTAAATATATATATATATATGGTTCTACCTGACTTCACCGAAACACCACAACACCGACAACGCAATCACCGAAACCACATAACCGACAGTACAAAAACACGAAAATCCACATGCCCGACAACGAAATAACCGACGGTACACAAACACGAAACCTTATACACTTCACACACCACAATCAACAAACAAAACACATTCCCCATCCAAAAACCACATACACAACACAAGCACACCAAAATCCCTGCAAACCCACACTAAACCTCACATACACAACTACCTACAACCCTGACCCAAACCCTAACCCTAAGGTCCGTCACTACCGCACTTACCTGACCGGCTCCCTAACCCTAACTCACTTATCCGCCCCTAACCCAAACACAATCACTACCGCACTTACCTGACCCGCTCCTAACCCTAACTCACTTATCCGCCCTAACCCAAACACATTCACTACCGCACACTTACCTGACCCGCTCCCTAACCCTAACTCACTTAACCCACCCCTATCCACACTTACCTTACTCGCACCCTAACGTCCGTCACTACCGCATACTTACACAGCCTTTTCCCATTTCGGCATCCTCAGCGCCGGTGCTTTCATCCGTCGGGTCGGTCTTCTGCACTGTCGATCTTCTGGGTCCCGTCGCGTCGGTCTTCTGCAGTTTCGCTCTTCTGCGGCTCCCGATTTCGCTGTCGATGTTCCGGCGTGTCGGTGAAGTCAGGTAGAACCATATATATATATATATATATATATATGTATATATATATATATATATATATAAAATCTCATGCTAATACATATATTCAACGTCATATAGGTCAATAAGACAATGTATAAATGTCATATATATTTTAAAAAAATAATCAATACAACATTTATAAAAATGTATCCATAAAAATATATACATATATGCATATCCATGACATATAAATACAACATTAATTATTCATTTAAAATGACTTCTATTTTTCAAAATAGGTTTCATTGTTATTATATCATTTAGCCCCATGCCTCTATCTGCCCTCAACGTAATGATCCATCTAGTCTTAAAGGTTTCAGTACGATTTATTAAATCACCTCCCCTCTCAGTTTCAAAGACTTGTTCCAACACCTGGAATTTGAATGTGTGTGATGGATCAGTGAGGGAGACATGTTTTGCAAGGGCATTGGTAGTAATACCTTTTCTAATATTCAACAAATGTTCACGAATATGAAATCTCAACTCCCTGTTGGTTTTCCCAACATAGAAAGATGAACATATATCACAAACTGCTAAATATATTACATTCTTACTATTGCAGTTCACCTTTACCATAAAAATAAAGGTCTGTTGCATATCCGGGTGTAAAAAAGTGTTGTTTAATGCTATACATGAACATTGATTAAAATTTGTACATGCTAGAGTGTCTATTGCATCATCACAATGCTCCCTGGGTTCACGCTGATGGCGTATCATTCTTTTCAAGGACTTTTTATTTTTAAAAAGGAAGCTTGGTCTATCTCCTACTAACTATTTGATCTCTGGATCTTGTGTTAGAATTGGCCAGTACTTCCTGACAGTATCTGTTACAATATTAACATTACTGGAATAATATGTAGGTACTCTCACTACCTGTCCCATATGCTTTCTTTTCCTATAAATATATGTTTCCTGTTTAGATGAAAAATACGGTTTTCCTACATCCCCTCTTTTCACTATGCTATCCTTCATTAAATTCTCCATTTTATTGTCCTTATAACCTCTCTCATACAATCTCACTTTTAAATTATCTACCTCTTCATTAAATCTGGTATCTTCAGCCACCAGCCTAGAAGTTCTAAGAACCTGCCCTTTTACTATATTGTTAATAATACATCCAGGATGCATGCTACTCCTATGCAGAAGAGTATTTCTATAACATTCTTTCCGATATATACTTGTTCAAAAATTCCCTTCATCATTCTTATATATACGCACATCTAGAAAATTAATCTGTTGACTAGAAAACTATATCTCAAACTTCAAAAACTGTGTACTAGCATCCAGCTCACGATGGCATATTTCAAGTTCTTCATCACTCCCTTTCCATAACAGGAAAAGGTCATTCACAAATCGCCTGTAGAAAACGATTTGACCCCATTTTCCTGAAATAATCCGCTTTTTCTCCCACATCGCCATGACTAAATTCGCGTGACTATTGGCACTTGGCGTGCCCGTGGCTACCCCTTCTTTTTGTAGGTATTTTTGATGATTAAAAAGCATAACATTATGTTTCAGCTTCGAATCCATTAATAGGCACACTAAATCTACTTTCTTATGATCATATGCCATAATTAATTAAATAATCCTCTAACATTTCTATGCCTAATGTATTGGGAATATATGTAAATAAAGAGCATACATCAATGGTTACTAATATTAAAGCACTCTTTTCCTCATTTGTGTGCTCTACAAACCCATATAAGTCCTGAAGAAACTGTTTTGTATCTCTCAAGATATAGAGATTATTATTTACAACTGGTCTCAATGTTTTTTCTACAAAGATGGATAAGGGCTCTGTTAGCCAATTACTCCATGACACTATTGGTCTAAGGGGAGGCTTATAAGGGTTCTTATGAATTTTCTGTAGACCCTGTATTATTGGTGTCAGAGGTTTAGGTACTGAAAAATAATCATATAAGTTTTTATCTATCATTCCATCTAGCAGACAGTCATATAGAACTGTTGCTATATCGTTCACTATTACTTCCAACTCAGTCTCTTGTATTGGTCAATAAGTTCTTTCATCACGTAACATCTTCAACATACTTTCATTATATAAAGATGTGTCTATAATCACAATCAGGCCACCCTTATCTGCAGGCTTAATTGTTATACTCTGGTCAGATTGCAGCCTCTTTAAAGCCTGTTGTTCACTTCTAGATATATTACATTTCTTCAAATAGGTATTATCTTTCACTTTCATTTTATCAAAAACCTCATCTTCACATAGTTTAACAAACATGTCAACTATCGGATGACCCATTGGCATAAATGTACTTGTTTTTTAAAAACTGACACATTCTCATTGCTGACATCTTTAAATAACATCTTCAATTGCAAGTTCCTACTGAACATTTTAAAGTCTAAAACATCATCTGTTACCTCTAGGGTCTGTGCAGGAATGAATGATAGTTCTCTGTTTAACAGCGAAAGTTCTGTTGCAGATAAATGCTTGTTCGAAATATTCCATACTAATCTTCCATTCTCTGTCTCCAACTGTGTTCACAATCACACTGAAAACAGTTATAGTTCTTATGAGTGAGCTTTATTGTTTTTGTTCTGATAATAAAAGACTGAAACACAATCCAATTACATGACATGCTTCTGTGCTAATACTGTATTTGAAATATGCATTTCAGTCTATGCAAAAGCACAAACTTAAAACATTTTCTCTACTGCTTGTACTAATAAACCTTTGCTGCAGTTAAACACTTATTTTAGAGCAATGGGCATATTTACAAAATAAAATAAAAACAACCATAATAAGGCTGGAATTATGCATTCTGGAACTATTTACTCCTGAGAGCTTTATCCTTAAGGACAAACCACATCAGAATTGGATAAATCAAGTATTACCCAAAGCCTTTCATAGTGCTATATTCTAATTATATTATTTAATCTCAAATTTTACACAAAAATGAATGCAAATCATTTCAAAACTTTGAATTAATTGATGCCATGTGTCACTTCATAAATAAACAACATACCAATGTGAAAAATACATTTTACATCTTCACTTAAAATATTTTCTGATAAAAAGTTGATAAATATTCAAACTGCATAAGTCAGACTGAGATAATCTGCAAATATAAATACATTTTGGACTGCATGCTTTGGAACCTCTTGATTAGTCTTGTATAAAGCACAATGTAGGCAGAAGTTTCAATTTTTGTGCACTTTATTTACAGAGACATTAAAGTCACATGTAAGTAAGATTGTATCTCAGAGCAGAAAATGTAGAAATCTTACATTGTCCGTACAGATTCCTCCTCTAACAAGTGTTTAAAGGGTAAACAGCAGAATTCATGACTTCTACAAAGATTTCACCTCAGTGTTAAGAGGCAAATGTCTCTTCCAAGCAATGTTCCTCCTGGGACAAAAGGTAACCATCTCTTCCAGACAATCCTCCTTCTGTTACGAGAGGGGAAGCATCTTTTCCAGGCAATTTCCTCTTTCTTCCACATGGATGTTTTCTGAATTCATGACTTCTACAAAGATCCCACCTCTGTGTTAAGAGGCAAATGTCTCTTCCAAGCAATGTTCCTCCTGGGACAAAAGGTAACCATCTCTTCCAGACAATCCTCCTTCTATTACGAGAGGGGAAGCATCTTTTCCAATCAATTCCCTCTTTCTTCCACATGGATGTTCTGTTTGCACTGTCAGGCTAATGTCTCTTTCAAACAGTTGTCCCCATTGAACTGAGAGGCCAAATTCTTTTTCTAAAAATATTCTGTCTTCACTGAGAGGAAAGCACTTGTGACTTGAAGGGTTACAGCCCTCTTTTTTAATTTCCCCTCCAGCAGGTGTT
This sequence comes from Protopterus annectens, assembly GCF_019279795.1. Classification (NCBI taxonomy): domain Eukaryota; kingdom Metazoa; phylum Chordata; order Ceratodontiformes; family Protopteridae; genus Protopterus; species Protopterus annectens. The sequence goes on from NC_056744.1 coordinate 1,090,044,238, forward strand.
TTCCATCTGTAAATAACTGCTCATCTCTCTCAGGTTTACTGTCTTAGCTTACACTTTAAATTCAAATAGCGATTCAAATAACAGATCAAATTTGAAAGCAGATTTTCCATATTAGTATAGTGAAAACATTTTTCATAATTCATACATCCATTATGTGGAAAGCATTTTCAAATCAGAAAAGTAAAAATATAAAATATTTTGCATCATTTAATTTTCCACTACGCCACAAAGTCTCCACTCACAGAACAAAACTGAAAAGAACTCACAGTTCTGTATCTTCAGGACGTGTCATGGGAACCAGATAACCTATGTATCATGTTGGTCAAGTTGCTGCACCCAAAATACTCAACAGTCACATCTATGTTGGTCAAAAACTTTGTCAGTCCTATTCAATCAGTGTACTCATTCACTGTACATATGAGACAGGTGAGAAACTCAGGCACCTCATAACTTACACATTAAAGATCGTTCTCATATTCTCACTTATTGCATTTCTTTCTGGACTCCGGTTCTGTGTATGGTTTTAGGTTTACTTTTTCCCTTGCCATAGTTTCAAAATAATGTTGAAGTAAGTTTGCTCTACCAGCCCGCTTTCAAAAAAACATAAAAAAAAATAAGACCTCTTGTACAGCAGGGATGGTATTTCCCTTTACTATACAAATGATTCATAACTCAGCGTGCATATTATTTGTTCCATGGTTTTAGCACATTTATGCAATCTTTTTGCTTTAGTCTCTCTTTCTAGTTTGTTATATTTTGCTTTTCATTTTGTTCATTATTTCCTGCCACTTCGAAAGGTCCATACCCTCCTGCTAGGAATTTATTCTCAGCACTAACAGTAACACCTCACCCCCATTTTAAACTCACTGGCATTCTTGGTATATACCTTCAGTTACATTTTTTCTACCCTGTGCATATGCTACTTCACTGCTGACATAACAGTTTTCATCCAAATCTGGGTAGTGAATAATTATACTTTTATATGGGGGAAATTATGTTCCTCCCAAGTTTCTTTTACTATGTCCAGAAAGCTTTGAGGATGTCAACCATATAGTAGCTCAAATGAGGCAAATCCTGTTTGACCTTATATTACCTTTGATACAGCAAACAAGCTATAAGAAATTTACTTATCACAGCTGCTCCCTTCTTTATGACAGACTTCAGAGTTTTATTAAATCACTCCACTAACCCATCTTTTTACGGATGGTACACTGAAGCACATAAAAGTTTTATTTTAAACCACTAGCAAAACTGGGATCTCTGGTCTGTGAGTATTTTTTGGATATCCCTACCTGAAGATAAGCAACTGTAGGTCTTTGATTATTGACTTATAACTGACTTTTTGCAGAGGGGGGCACTACCATTGAAAGCTTTGCAGCGTAATCAGCAATCGCCAGAATGCACTGCTAGCCTTTCCTACACTTTAATAATAGACATGCAGAACCCATAGGTATTTGACTGAATAGGCAGATGTATAAGCAGGCTTCTGAACCAAGGATGGGCTACAGGCTGTTTACGTTATGGCCATGTTGGGGAAAAACTCTCAGTATCTTTCATTACACCAGACCAATACAATCTTGCTAAAATATTTAGCTGCAGTTTTTGTCATCCATAGGTATCATCCCAAAAATATGAGTTTGTGCCAATTTTTTCAAAAGAGTTCTAAAAGGTTTTGCAACTAACTGTTAGTGTCACATTTCCTGTCTATCTCTGTTAGTGTCACATTCCTGTCTGCCTTTAATCACCCTATAAAATAATTTATTTTTCAATTCAAAATATGGGTATGGTATAGGCCCAACTTCCACAGATCATAGAAGTACATTCAAACCTCTGTGTTGCTAATAGCATGCTAGATAGATGCTGTTAAAACAAAGAGTTAGAAGGTCACACTGAAAAAACAATCGGAAAAAACTAACTAAAAACTCCAGCCAAGCTAGAACTTCCAATGAGTGACCTCCCAAACCTCTTCTAACAGAGGCACATGGGATATATGCAAATGTCCCTTATAAACATCAGGTGTTTCAGCTATACAACAATTCTGATTGCCAATAGCTTTTACATTTGAAGTAGTTTTAATGGACTATGAATATGCATATTTCAGCCTTGTTATGACCTTGTCAGCATAGTATAAGCAGAGCGTTTGACTAAGCATAAGAAACACAGGGTTGTTATACCCAGCTGATGTCCATTATCATTAGGGTGACTGCAAACTATCCCAAATAACAAATTAAAACAAAGAGTTATAAGGTCATACTGAAAAAAACAATCATAAAAAGCTAAATGAAAACTCCAGCCAAGCTAGAACTTCCAATGAGTGACCTCCCATACCTCCTGTAACAGAGGCACACATGGGATATATGCAAATGACCCTTATGAACATCAGGTGTTTCAGCTATATGGCGATTCTGATTGCCCATGACTTTTACATTTGAAGATGTTTTAATGAACAATTTCAGGACAATAATGCAAAATCCCACTATGGATATTTCGGCCTTGTTATGACCTCATCAGCATAGCATAAGCAGAGTGTTTGACTAAGCATAAGAAACACAGGGTTGTTATACCCAGCTGATGTCCATTATGATTAGGGTGAATGCAAAATATCCCAAATAAATTAAAAAAAGAGTTAGAAGGTCACACTGAAAAAACAATCAGAAAAAAACTAAATGAAACCTCCAGCCAAGCTAGAAATTCCAATGAGTGACCTCCCAAACCTCCTGTAACAGAGGCACACGGGATATATGCAAATGACCCTTATGAACATCAGGTGTTTCAACTATATGGCAATTCTTATTGCCCATAGCTTTTACATTTGAAGTTGTTATAATGAACAATTTCAAGCCAATAAAGTCAAACCCCACTTGCTACAGATATGCATATTTCGGCCTTGAAATGACCTCATCAGCATAGCATAAGCAGAGTGTTTGACTAAGCATAAGAAACACAGGGTTGTTATACCAAGCTGATGTCCATTATCATTAGGATGACTGCAAAATATCCCAAATAACAAATTAAAACAAAGAGTTAGAAGGTCACACTGAAAAAACAATCAGAAAAAAATAATTGAAAACTCCAGCCAAGCTAGAACTTCCAATGAGTGACCTCCCAAACCTCCTGTAACAGAGGCACATGGGATGCTGTTAACTATCCCCATTTTTATTAAAAGTATGCACAGAACTGTGTGTTCTTAACATTGTGTTGATGCACCCCACCCCATTCATAAAATGTTTTCTGCCAGGAGTGTGTGTTCTTAGCTGTATGTTAAGGTATTGCTGATGTCCCTTGCCATTCTTATTTGAAATACCACTGAGAACCTAATTATGATTCATCTCACCATAACTTCCACAGTATCTTGAACTGGGGAAAGTCTTGACATATTAGAACAGCATGTGTTAGATAACAAAAAAAGTGCCTAACCCAACAGTATCAGAATTTCAGCATGTTAAAGGATCTCTTTTTTATCTCACAGAGCACATATTGCTTCTACCTTTCTTTTAACATAGATTTTATGTTTGCAAATATAACATTTTTTAGTAAGTGTGTCAATGTAGCCAAAAAATAACAGTTTCTTTGTTTCCTCCCCAGCAACTAATGCTGAACATTTAGCTAAGTTATAAAAAATCCTTGGTCTCGCTACAGGTTAACGCTGGGGTGAGTGGAGTAGAGAATAATCAATAAAAACAGTTTCAAACCCCAGAGTGAGCAGGTTCAAATCCTCATGTAACAAAATCCGGTGAAATAAACGCCAAACAGTTAGGCAACTGATACCAATAAACTGTTTATTAAAATAAAAGATAAGCGCTTTCGCTACACAGCTTCTTCAGATCTATGACAATACTTCTCAAGAAATGCAGCCATATATATATCAAGTTAATTAGTGATGATCAAACAATTAGCATAAAAAGTTATTTAAAGGGATATCCACCTCTACATTATAATACTCTCATACTTGTATTGAAAATATGTGTGTGGAGAGAATTAATAAGTGCACTGCAAAACCAAAAATTAATACAACAATATATAGATGTCTGAATGGCATTTGTGTCAGCCAATAATCATGAATACTTGTTTGTGATAGTCTGTAAACCTCCTTATATACTGAATTATAAATGGTAGATATATGTATAAAAAACATGACATCAATATCTAATGATGTCTAATAATAAACATAAAGTGCTTTCTTTCAGATATCAATAACAAATACATGACTACAATAAATAATAGATCTCTAATAAATTAAAACCACTGTTCAAACTATCTAAATATCAAAATTACAACAATGCATATTCAGACAAATGAATAAGGATATGTAAAAATCTATAAACATACAAAAATATGGAAAACATGTATGTGTTTGTGTGCAAGTGCGCTAATAAAAAACTATAACCTTAAAACTATGTAAAGTAATAAAAGATGGGTAAAAAACTAATGGAGCTATGAAGTCAAAATGCCCCTTCTCTTTAGATTATCTAATAATATTATATTATTTTATGTTCCTTCTTTGTCTTAATTTCGGTCTCAAGGACGCTCTCTCATTGAGACCCGAACCTTTGTCAGCTTTCAATAATAGTATCCACTCAGTTTCTCTACCTTCGGTATATGTAATGACATCACCTCCTCTTGGGTTTGGATGTATCACCTCAAGAGCTTTAAAATTAAAAGTGTGTGAGGTGTTCGTCATCATAACATGCTTTGCTAAAGCATTATGTACTGAACCCTTCTTAATATGATAGATATGTTCTCTCATTCGATCCCTAAATGGGCGGTTGGTTTTCCCTACATAGAACGAGGAACATATCTGACATATAGCTAGGTAGACTATGTGTGGTGTCATACAATCTGCTTCAGCAGAAGTAGAAAAATGCTGTCTCAAATCAGGGTGATAAAAGTGAGGTGTACTATCTATGTAGCTACAAAAATTGCAACGTCCACACGGTTTAGTACAGCCATTGTTCTTGTCTGACTGAGTGATGGTAGTGTGGCAAAGTTTTCTCTTCAGATTCTTCTTGTTTTTATACAGAAACTTTTGATGGTTGCCCACTATGGTTTTAAGGTCATTATCCACTAATAATATATCCCAATGTTTATGCATTATTTCTCTCAATTCTAAGTGATCTGACGTAAACTGTGTAGTAAACTTAACGAATTGTGGGATCACCATGTTTAAATCTGGCTCAACTAAATGTTCTTGTGGTCCAAAGTAGGGTAATCCTCTGGTAAGTCTTAAGTCTGAGACATCCTTCAAATGCTTACTGACTTCATTCCTATAGTAACCCCGTTGTACTAACCTATCATTCAGATTAGATAATTCAGTTTCGAAACATTGGTTCATTATGAGAGGGCTAGCTACGCCAACATGTTCTTAGCCTATTGGGAAGAGGAGTTCCTTTTCAAAGTAGATCTATTTTTGCAACATGTCATTTTCTATCGACGTTTTGTTGACGACTTGTTTGTTTTATGGAAGGGTACAGTAGAGCAACTTGACTTGTTTTTTATGACCATTAACAATCTCACTACCTGCCTTAAATTTACAATGAACAGCTCACAACACAGAATAGAGTTTCTTGACATGTACATTGAAAGACTTGATAATAATATCATTAACACGGGGGTCTTTCGGAAAAGTTGTTATAGTAACAACTTACTACATAGATCTAGTATGCACCCTCCCCATGTCTTTAGAAACATTATGAGAGGGCAAGCTATTAGAGCGTCTAGGCTCAATCCAATGAACCAATGTTTCGAAACTGAATTATCTAATCTGAATGATAGGTTAGTACAACGGGGTTACTATAGGAATGAAGTCAGTAAGCATTTGAAGGATGCCTCAGACTTAAGACTTACCAGAGGATTACCCTACTTTGGACCACAAGAACATTTAGTTGAGCCAGATTTAAACATGGTGATCCCACAATTCGTTAAGTTTACTACACAGTTTACGTCAGATCACTTAGAATTGAGAGAAATAATGCATAAACATTGGGATATATTATTAGTGGATAATGACCTTAAAACCATAGTGGGCAACCATCCAAAGTTTCTGTATAAAAACAAGAAGAATCTGAAGAGAAAACTTTGCTACACTACCATCACTCAGTCAGACAAGAACAATGGCTGTACTAAACCGTGTGGACGTTGCAATTTTTGTAGCTACATAGATAGTACACCTCACTTTTATCACCCTGATTTGAGACAGCATTTTTCTACTTCTGCTGAAGCAGATTGTATGACACCACACATAGTCTACCTAGCTATATGTCAGATATGTTCCTCGTTCTATGTAGGGAAAACCAACCACCCATTTAGGGATCGAATGAGAGAACATATCTATCATATTAAGAAGGGTTCAGTACATAATGCTTTAGCAAAGCATGTTATGATGACGAACACCTCACACACTTTTAATTTTAAAGCTCTTGAGGTGATACATCCAAACCCAAGAGGAGGTGATGTCATTACATATACCGAAGGTAGAGAAACTGAGTGGATACTATTATTGAAAGCTGACAAAGGTTCGGGTCTCAATGAGAGAGCGTCCTTGAGACCGAAATTAAGACAAAGAAGGAACATAAAATAATATAATATTATTAGATAATCTAAAGAGAAGGGGCATTTTGACTTCATAGCTCCATTAGTTTTTTACCCATCTTTTATTACTTTACATAGTTTTAAGGTTATAGTTTTTTATTAGCGCACTTGCACACACACACATACATGTTTTCCATGTTTTTGTATGTTTATAGATTTTTACATATCCTTATTCATTTGTCTGAATATGCATTGTTGTAATTTTGATATTTAGATAGTTCGAACAGTGGTTTTAATTTATTAGAGATCTATTATTTATTGTAGTCATGTATTTGTTATTGATATCTGAAATAAAGCACTTTATGTTTATTATTAGACATCATTAGATATTGATGTCATGTTTTTTATACATATATCTACCATTTATAATTCAGTATATAAGGAGGTTTACAGACTATCACAAACAAGTATTCATGATTATTGGCTGACACAAATGCCATTCAGACATCTATATATTGTTGTATTAATTTTTGGTTTTGCAGTGCACTTATTAATTCTCTCCACACACATATTTTCTATACAAGTATGAGAGTATTATAATGTAGAGGTGGATATCCCTTTAAATAACTTTGTATGCTAATTGTTTGATCATCACTAATTAACTTGATATATATATGGCTGCATTTCTTGAGAAGTATTGTCATAGATCTGAAGAAGCTGTGTAGCGAAAGCGCTTATCTTTTATTTTAATAAACAGTTTATTGGTATCAGTTGCCTAACTGTTTGGCGTTTATTTCACCGGATTTTGTTACATGAGGATTTGAACCTGCTCACTCTGGGGTTTGAAACTGTTTTTATTGATTTAGCTAAGTTAGTTGTAGCACAAATGGAATAGGGTGACTAGAGAATGTCTAGGAGTAAAAAGGCTCTTGTGGTCATTAGTCTAGTACACACCTTTGATCGTATGAGCAAGAGAGTTTGTACATTATTTCAGTATAGTTTTAACACATTGTGCAGATATTAAATTTCTAAAAGACACATTTACATTTTCATTTGAAGCAATGGGTTAAAAATCACATTTGTATTAGGCACAGTAATTGCATTTTTCACAACTAGCAATTTGGTTAACAATTTCATTTTTGTTAAGCATTGCAGT
>NC_056744.1:1090054421-1090069421 GCF_019279795.1 Protopterus annectens
TTGCTTGTGCTGGAGGTTGTTTTACAGTGCATGTGTAGTAGCACAGTTAGCATTGCTGACCTTAAGTGGAAGTTTTGAATGTCATCATTTTGTTGTTTAGACTAATTTAAATAATGTGTATCTATCTATCTATCTATCTATCTATCTATCTATCTATCTATCTATCTATATACATCACACACACACACACACACACACACACACACACACACACACACACACACACACACACACACACACATATATATATATATATATATATATATGGATAGATAGATAAATATGTGTGTGGTTCTACAGATATATATATATATATATATATATATATATATATATATATATATAGATATATATATATATATATATATAGATATATATGTATAGACAGATACATAGAGATAGATAGCTATAGATATATCAGTGGTTAAAAGGAATGGGAAAACTCCTCCTACCTACAGTAATGTTCACAGCCTGAGACTTTTAAAAGTTGTGTGTGCGTTTCTTTAAGAAACAGTCTGAAAGCATAAAACATTATCAGAACAACAAGAACAATAGGCATTTATTTCTGAAGGTACTGAGCTATTATATAGTTTCCAAGTAACAGATATAATTGCGGATATGATTTAGCTTTTAAAAGAAAAAGTCCCATTCCATATATGACTGAAAGGTGAAAAGGCACTACAGAAACTAGACAATTCTTTTAATATAGAAAGGATTATAGCTCTTGTACCATAGGTTTCTTCACCTTTGACACTTTAAAAACTGAGATATCTAGAAGAATTAAGTTTTTTTTTTTTTTAACATCAACACATGGTATGAGGCAAAAACAAGAAAAACACAACCAGTACAAATATACTGCCTCTAGAACATGGGCCCAGCAAGCAATAAAATAAATAAAGATTAATTCAGAAGTTATTTTTCCAAAGGTTAAGTGGTTTCGTCCTTTTAAAATCAAGGACTTCATCACAGCCCAGTGATATTTTAATTACATACTTATATACTCCAACTAATAAAATGCATCAATTTAATTAATTACTTAATTAATCAATTAAACAATGAAATTCTTAAATATATAAAAAAATGCAGGCATAAAAATAGTGTTGAGCTTTTAAAAACATTATTGATAAAACGTATAAATAATGTGTTACAATACATGATAAAAATACATCATGGTAATTAAATGACATCCTTATAGATTTATGGCACATGATTTAAGAATGCTGGTAATACACACATTAGCATTTAGCCCTGGGAGTCTAAGGCATTAAGCTGCAATTGCTAAGCATTGTACATTTTTTAACTGTCTCCCAAGGGCCACCTCTTGGATTTCTGTCAGCCTTTTCTAATACAGCAAAAAGAAACTTACTGCAACTGTACACACCAGCTTATGTCTACATAGGGCATTATTTACATTGTCTTTGTCTATGTCATAATTGTGTTTTATATAAACTTTCTGACTTCCCAGTGAGAAAAGTGTCACACAGTCTCAAATGGCAGTGTAAATAATGACCCTGGTCATATAATTATAACTGTCAGGCAGAGGAATTTTTGCCTGACAAAATACAAAGTATCAAATACTAATATATAAGAACACTGTTTATAACAGCCACACTTTCTCATGCCATTACAGGTGGCTATCTGTTTGGAAACATGGTTTTCCAAAATGTTTTTTAAGTTTTTACCTCTTTTAGAAATAAATAATGGCCTATCACCTACCACCTTGGACACGTTACCATTAGTGTCAAATCGATACTTTTAAATAACTTTCTTTATCTGAGTGTTCATAGGCTGGTATTTAAGAATCAACCCTCTTTTGTATACTGTATTATTGGAAGGAATAGTCTCCCGTTTAATAACCAAAGGATTAAATCTGATGTGCCTAAGTGCTATTACCTCAAATTTGATTTTTCCCATATTATTGCAAGGAATAGTCTCCAATTTAATACTTAAATGATTAAATATGATGTACCTAAGTGCTATTACTTCAGATTTAATTTTTCCCACACATTCATCAGGGACTTCTCTCTAAAAACATGATAGATAATGTTTTACACTCTATGCATTTATGGCATCATCAGTAATCATTTTGGAAATTCCAATAAACTGTCCTTTAACTGGGGACTGTTTTTGAGATAAAGGGTGTTTACTACCAAAATGAAAATAAGCATTCAGGAAAGTGAGTTTTCTATATATTGTCGATTCAAATTTTCCATTCATCTTATAGATGGTTAACACTGCCCTACTTCTCCTGGCATGGCTGTCAGTACCTCCTATTGTCACACATGTTATTACACAAATTATGGATTTGAAACCAGTTGTGATGACCCTCCACTGGACCAGTAATCAAGGACCCTCAATACTCATCACTGGTGATGGTGAGGGACATGCATTGGGAGGATAACAGGTATACATTACACACAGTATTTCCAGATGCAGCTCTCTGCATCAAGTGCAATTTCTGTTAAGAGCACACAGAGACCACAGTCAGTTCCCCATTAAGACTCCCCAATGGCACAGCTATAGAGTTGAGAACTCAGCTGAGTGATTTCCAGGGATGTAACAGGGTGCTACAGGACCTGAGAGCAGTGTAAAAAGGTAGGAAAGGTAGGAGACAAGGTCAAAGCTCCTTTGGTGGCTTTGCCTGTGATTGAGGAGCCATTTCAGAGCATAGCTATGGATATTGTGGGGATGCTGAGTACCCCAGGTTCCACAGGAAAGAGGTATATCCTAGTGGTAGTAGAATATGCTGCCAGATACCTTGAGGCAGTAGCTCTGTCCTCCACTGAGGCAGGAAAAAGTGGCAAATGCTTTGTTGGAGATTTTCAGCAGGCTAGGTTTCCCAAAAGAAATGCTGACTGACAGAGGTGCCAGTTTCATATCAGACCTGCTTGCTTGTCTGTGGAAGCACTGTGGGCTGAAGCACCTAAAGACCATTCCCTACCACCCCCAGACTAATGGTCTGGTGAAGAGGATAAGCATCAGAGATCAAAAACACAGCAAATTCTTAAAATAACATTGCAGTACAGGCTTAGACAAATAAAGAAAAACATCTAAACTAAGCTTTACTATATTCCTGACTGAATCTATGAGAGTTGTACTGTTCCCTATAAACTTACTTTATTAGAGCAAGGTAGATGTGTGGTGAATGTTTTTTGTCAGGTCCAAGACTGAATCCAGAATGCTCTGTCTCACTAAGAGGCTTCTCAAATTAATATCTAAAATATTTCTGCTGGGATAGCTTGCAGAAAGACATAATTTCTGGTCATCTGACTTCTAGTTCCCAAACCCAAACCCCCATTGCTAGAAGCTGGCAGCATTTAGCATCTACCTATAAAAATATACAGACAAGGGCTTTTCCTCAGATCTTTGGCAGATGCTGGAAGTCATAAAACAATTGCATTCCTTCATGATTGAAAAGTAGCGATTAGTTCATGCCAAGGACAATACAGAATGCTTCCTAGTACAGACTTTGTGTCTCTAGCTGCACTGAAAACTTGGGAGATAGCCTCTTTTTTGTGTAACCTATAAAGTAATTTAACTTGAGATATTTTTCTAAAGTTTGCTGGATTGAGGTTAACCGCCTCTATTCCAGTTTCCACTGTTAGAATATCTGCATTTAAACAGTTACAATAGTGCAGGTACAGTTCTGTTCTCTTCCAGTAGGACACACTGTGGTTACATTTCAAACAGCACTTTGCAAACACCTTTTCAACACACATATCTGTACAAGCAGTTTGATCTACACATAAATATTTTACTTCTATGCATTCCTAAACTTTCTATGGTGTTTGTAATCAGTGTTGTATTTAGTCCTGTTTTGCTCACTGAACCTGGGTTGTGCTGAAATGGGTCATTTGACTAGCCCATCTCCCTTTCCATGACATCCGAATGACACCTCCAGGTGCATCTGCAGTTAACTCCTACTGACACCTCTAGGCTTCAAATATTGATTGTTCAAATTTGCATCAATAATTCCAAAACCATGCTATGTACAATGTTTTAAAATATTCCATCTTAAAGCTTACACAATAGCAATCTCAATTGCACGAATATTTCACCTCATCTAGTGCAGGTAAATAAATAATAACTGTTGTTTTATTATATTAATTTATATAGATATAATTTTCACATTTTTCTAAATATCTCAACAACCAGGTAACAGAGACCTCTTTAGCTTCATAGGAAAGCTTACAGCTAGATGAATAAAATGATGCTAACAGTATGAGTGTAACTTGAGTGGTTGCTGAGATATTGTAAGTTGTTTACAAAATATTGCCAAATGTGATAGTTACTGTGTTTGCTGTGATTATAAAACCCAGTTTAAGACCTAAAACCTAAAGAATACTACCACTATCAAAATAGTTTGTGATGAAGAGTCTGCCATTTATACTTCTTTAATAATTTTTATGGTTCCAGAAATATGAACATTTGTATGAAATGTGAGGACATAATTTGATTCTGTGAAAAGGCTTAGGCTCCACCCATTGGAAGTTACAGTGCAAACCTCCTGAGCTCCATTGAAGTGAATGAGTTTTAATGACATCTATCTATGTATCTTTCCAGATCTTAATAAGCATTTCACCAAATGAATGTAACTTTTGCTATATATATGTGCACATCTGTAGTTTTGTTGTGGACAGTCTCTGAACAGCAATACTACAAGTGATTTATTTTTTTAAATATATTTTCTCACAGTACACCCTTTGCTACCATCATTAGGTAGTTTACAACTGAGTGCATTAAAATGTAACACCCTTTTGAAGTTGTTTATATAATTCCTGCAGAAAATCATGTGAAGTCTATTCACTCATTTCTATGTAAGAGCTGCAAAAGCTGTAGACTGGGTTTCAGGTCTGGTAACACAGTCAAAGGCTATAGGGGATATATTGGTGATTTGGGTTACTTGGGGACTCAAATATGAAAAATGTCTAATTGTCCTATAACTGCTTCTGCTTAGACATGTAGAACTGCATTTCCTTTATTCCTGTAAGATTTTACAAAACAGTCTTGGGTAGCATAATCATGCACACTGCCAGTTTATACTCAGAAACGTCCTGTAGTCACTTTTTGGTCAACGAAATAAGAAACAAATGAGTGCTTCATAACATATGCACATCTTCACCTTTGGTCAGTGTATCTATTGCAAAATCTCAAACAAAAATTTAACAGAGGTAAGGTGGCTGCAATATTTGTAGCAATGCTTGGTTGGATGCATGCCAGCCAAAGGAAAGAAATACTCTGACTTATTTGTTAAGTTTTTCTTTAAACAGTCAATATGGCCTTATGGAAATAGTCAATTTAGGTGGATAACCTTTAAATCTATAACATAGGCCACCAAAATCTTACTGACTGAGAGGGAGAGCAATGTCATAGTAGAATGAATGGAAAACTGAATAAGGAAAAAGTGTTTTGGGAAAACAAAGATATACTTTTCCTGCTTTCCAAGAAAAATGTTCTAGTTTATTTTAACATATTCATAAACTATGACCAAAGTATACACACTCGAGTAATTTTATGCTAAACACGTCTGTAATGAAGTCTAGATTGACATTTTGAGCAAAATGTATTAAAAATACCTTCATGCTTCACTTTCTCAAGGTAAGTTGATATTCCACAATGTATAACAGATACATTTGCCATTTTACAAGTCCACATTCTTCTTTTCAGTCACAAGGCCACTACATATGTCACATTAAAGATAACTATGGCTTTGGTGGTAAATATGTACGTTTTCATGGTTTGTTTATCCAAGAACTATAATACAATTATATTATGCTTTTCCCAATCTTCCAGTCTTTAACTATGTCATGCCTGTATTAGTCAGCTTATGGTAATGATGAGTAATGGTTTCCTAGATGTCATAGTGCTTAATTGTTTCGGTCCTCTCTCTGCTTGGACTTAATTATTTTGGCAATGTAAACACTACACACACACACACACACACACACACACACACACACACACACACACACACACACACACACACACACACACACACACATACACACACACATGGGCACACACGGGCACACACGGGCACACACGCATGCACACACACGCACACACACACACACACACGCACACACACACACACACACACACACACACACACACACACACACACATACATGCACACGCACACACGCAAGTGCGCGCGCACACACGCACACACGGACTTTGGCCTCAATTCCTTCCTACACGTTTTCTTGGTTCATTTCAAAATTAGGTTTTTACATTATTTTGCCTGCTTTGAGATTTACTTGGCCTACCTGCATTTACATCACTTGTGCATTTGTACTTTTTAGCTGTCCCTCTTAGGAATCATGCTGTTTTTGTCTTAGTATACAAATGTTCACAAGCTAAAATGCAGTATTATCCATCAAGTTCCATTACTATCCATTTTAAACCTACGTTTTTATTGAGGTATTGTGTGATCAAATATGAATATGATCCAACTTTCTTTGGTTATTTATTTTGAAATAAGCATGTAGTCAAAGTTCAAAGAACCCAATACTTTGTTTCCTGCTTGGACAGACATCCTTATTTAGAAGAATGATTTCACTCCTCTGCAGCCTGCGGTTCATTAGAAATCAGTATTTATGTAAGGGTGAACTGTTGCTTGAAATTTTCTAGCTTTCTTAGGATTCCTCTATGTTTATTATCGTGACCGTGGTGAAGTAGGGAAAAGAAAATAATTGAAAGATAAACTTTATTCTGCACCCAATTTACATTTGAAAATCAACACAGTGAAAAGAAAAGCCTTATCACTAAAGAAGTGAAAGCAATGGAACTGCACAGTAGAAGTACAGATAAAGATGAAAGACAGAAGTATAGATTAGATTAAATGACTGTCTATGTGATATAAATGACCAGTCCAAAGGTAAATGAAAGGAATGCAACTGCTATCTGGTTTAAAATATAATGAGCAGACTGTGATTACAGGTTAGGTTACCGCCATCTTTAAGAAGTTTATAATAAATAATCATTTCTCACCATAAAGGGACACCTACTTGCTAAATTCAAATATCTGCAACTTATATCTGCAGTTTGGAAAATATATAGTTTACCATACATACACAGTAGTGATCATAATGCATGAGATTTTGACAAAAATATTTCACATTTATGAAATATCAGGGGAATGTGGGTATGGTGAAAAATGCATAAAGCATACAAAATTAGATAAACTTTTTGATCCAATATAGATGACTAGATTCATAGACAGCCCCCATGCCATGTTCCAGAGTGTAGCCTCACTATAGAGCTAATGAATGATTCCCAAAAAAGAATAGCCCATCTGTCAATATATGTTCAGCATAATGCAGTGGTGAATGTAGAGCATGTGCATTTCTAAGTGGCCATGGCACTCACTGTGATACAACAGTGAGTACCATATTGTCCACAAATGAGGACTTGGATGCAGCAGTCTATGCACCCTGTAACAGTGCAGTGAAAATTTGGAATATATAGATATACAGAGAAAGGGAAGAGACTATACAGCCTGGTAGTCTGTTACCATATAGGAGAAGGTGCATAGAGCACTTTGAGGAAGGGGTCATAGTGAGATAAGCACGCACAGTCTGGGATCCTAAATTCTCAACATCTGAAAATGATAAAAAGCATTGTAGAACAGGGGCAAAGACACATAACATTGTAGGCTGTATATCCATCTGCATAAGGCTCTGTGTAGCACAGTAGAGGCTTATGTCTATTCAGTTAAACTGCTTACTCAGACTTTGGTCTGGGTATGCACAGGATTGTTCCTATTCACTATTATACTAAGCTTAAATAATGATATGTAATATGATACCCCAAACAGACATATATTTAATGTTATTAAACTTTATGAAAGGGAAATGTACCTCAATATATAAAAGAGAAATATGCAGCACCATGAAGTGAAGCACCTTGGTAGCTTTACTGGAAAATTGACTCTGCCTGTAATTCGAACTAGACAATAAGCTATCAACAAAATAGCTCAAGCCAAGTGTATTCATGCACCTCTTTCTATCCAAGATACACTGCTACATAAATCCATCATTTGCTGCAAGTTGTATATGGTAATTAAGTTCTATTTTTGTTAATGGAAAACTTCACTAACATCACTAACAAAATCTAGCTGAAGTAGGATACAAGCCCCTCACACATTTCATTTTAGGAGCTTTTCCTCCTCTACTTCCCGAATAACCTCTGAGGCCTCAGCCCCTTCAACAAAAAGGGCACATTTGCTGGTGTGACTCAGTCACACCATAGTTTATGAGTTTTATTTATGCAAATTCATTAAAACTACTTCTTGAAAGGCTATTCAGTTGATCAACCCCCTAACCAATCTATAAAATTACTTGAAACCCAATTTCAGACTGAGTTAACTAAAACACATGCCCTCTTCGTAATGTAATTTATTTATTTTATTTAACATTTGTTAACTGGAAAAGTTCAACTTGGAACAAGTCAATTTTCAGTGGAGGGCAGGGGAATATGCTCCAAACATATGCCTTTGTAACGTGGGAGGAAACTGGAGTACCTGAAGTAAACCCACATGAAAGCATGGAGGACATGCAGACTTGGCTATTTCTCCCCACTTACCATAAATACTGCTCTCAGTGTGCAATGTTTTCTTCTTTACTTCTACAATGATTACAGATATTTGGATTTAATTTAAAATTTTTATTTCAAATTTTATAGTGCAAACAGTGATAGGATTTGATAAACAAAGCAATACAGTGTCACAACAAAAACAGACATAGCATGTCTGCCTTTGATGCTCACATTCACTGAAATGGTATTGAACCCCACATTCAAAGAAAATGCATCTGGCCAGTGGCAGATAAAGTTTACCTTTTGGCTGTTTTCAAATCATAGGCCCCTTGCACAAATTTTTAGGACCATGCATAAATAGATGTGTTCTTTGATTCACCTTCCTGATTGTATTAAATTATATTCCTTGTATAATACAGCACCACTTGTTAGCACATGCTTTAAATTTATAGTTTTGAACATTTTTCTAGTAAGCAATGAAGCAAAACATATGAGTTAATAATGGCACCAGACTTTAATCTTGTTACAATACAATTGCCATGTTTGCTAACAGCTCCACCATCAGAACCCATCACTGTCAATCTCTAAGGGAACTACTATGGTTAGAATTTCCCCAACTACTCAATTGCCACCAGCTAGTCATTGCCTTTAATATTGTTAGACATCCTGAAAAATACCCAGGACTAAGCCAATTACTCTCTCCATACAGAAGTAATCGTCCTCTCTGATCTACTGGAAATCCCTCCTCTGCATCTCTAAAGCTAACAACAACTCAGGGAAAGCTCTTTTTTCTCATGCCATAGCTAGATCCTGGAATAACTTCCCCCCTTCTCTGACCTCTGCCCCCACTAACACACATTTCAAAAATGCTCTCAAATCACATCTTATGAATACATGGCTATGTTCATGCTTCACATGATTTTCACAATCTCAGCACACTTTACACCTTCCTTCCTGCTATCTCTACTGTATATATGCTACAGTTAGGTATCTTACTGTCAGCTTGAAATTGCATAATATGTCATGTCTAATCATTTGATTTTTTATTCTTTTATCCTATCTCACTAATCAGTGTTAAAGCTTTGATGTATGAGACTCTCTATGTTGTTGTTGTTGTGTCTTTCAGCTTTTCCCAGTTAGGGGTCGCCACAGCGGAACTCCGGTCCGCTAATGATTGGTAGTTGATTTTTACATGCCGAGTTACCAGCCCTGATGCACAACCTTCAACGAAGATCCGCCCATTCATGCATGTCTCCATGCAGAAGACGCTCTAGCTGAGAATCGAACCGGACAGCATCTTACTGTGAGGTGACAATGCTACCGCAGCACCACCATGTATGAGACTCTCTATCTTTGTAAATTTACTCACTTACTGCTGTTGTATTGTTTAGACTGGATTCTATTAGATTTTTTATGTATGTACTTACCTCAGTTATCACTGTTATACGATTGTTTGTATTACCATGTTAATGTTAATCTAATTGTGGAGCTTTTCTCCCCGGGCCTCCACTATAAATGGACCTGTGTCCAGTCAGACTATCCCAGTAAATAAATGTAAAATAAATAAATAAAATAATAAATACAAAACTGCCCAGTTTAGAAAAATGAAAGCATAAAAGGCCATCTTCTGTCATTACAATTCACTAATATCAGTCAATATGCACAATCTCTGAAGAAGTGAAAATCACCTGTATAATTCCAGATTAAAGAGATCTGTAACTAATGAAGAGGTTGCTGCTAGCAAATGGGTCTATATCAATTTGTCGAAGGTTCACTTCCGGGAACCTTACTTCATCAACCCAGAACCACCAAATGTTCAGTTTCGTGAACATTGGCATCAAAAAAATATTTCAACAGGGAAAGGAAGCACTTGGCCAAAACTACACCTGAACAGATCCCACAGTATTTCAAACCCACCCAAGTGGATGGCTGCACCCCTTACACCTTCCAACTATATATGCCAACTCCAGATCACACTACAGTGGAAAAAAGGGGAAATTTGTGTTTTTGCCCAACTGCTTCTGTTCCCTACTTATATCTTTTGTAGATGTGAACATTCGCAGAACTGAGCATTTGTTGGTTTTGGGTCAAAGAAGAAAGGTTTGCAGAAGTGAACCTTTGACAAATTGATGTAGACCCCCTAGCAACCAACTTTATATTTCAGTGTTTCATCTACAAATTCAGTGTCTGCTACCCATAAATAATAAATTCATTATGTTACATTAAAAAATGGTAAGCTAGGAAGATTACAATAGAGAATACATGGCAAACTGACAACAGATTCATGGCTACTAGGCATCTCATCCAAAGGACATACTCAGGATTGCAACAACCCCATCTCCCTTAAAGTACAACTCAGTATCAGCAATCCTCCTACATTCTTTTGAATAGAACCTAGAGCCTTCTGCATTAAAAGAAATTATGCTACCTGCTGGGCTACTAACAATGCTTTTGAATTCTATAGCACAATAGTGATATCTTTTTTTAAACAAAACAGTTGCACATTATTAATAGACTTAGCATGAACATGAGCAGATGTAGTCTTTTCCTTCCTTCAAACTCACAATTTCTTGAACATGAACCTGAAACTCAATTCTCTGAAAAATGCACCTGAAACTCACTTCCTTGAAAAATGCATCTGAAACACAGTTCCTTGAAAAATGCAGCCTGATATTCGCGGCAGAAAATTCAGGCTGTTGTTTCCTGTAGCTAAGGTATTGGATTTGAACCTGAATAAATAACTAACCATCTACTATCCCTAACTAGGGTATTTCACACACACCTACCTATCATACCTCTCAAGCTCTTAGTATCTAGTTTTTGATGATTTTTTTTAAGCACGTGATACATTGTCGTAGAATTTTAACTGGTCATCCGCAATAACACCGATAGTCACTGCTGAAATGACACCCTAACACCATGAGTAAAAATGGGGAAACGGGGCTGGGGATGAATGAATCTATAATATCCAGTATTTTATGTGAGATGATAGCGAATAGTGTTGTTTTGGTAGAAATATGTTTTGGGGTGAAGAGCAACAATTTCGTTTTTTTAGGGTTTAGAACTAGTTGTAAATTATTTAGCCATGTTTCAATCAATAAAAATTGTTGTACAAGATCTTGGAGTTTAGAGAGAGATTTGGAAGAGCAGATTAGGGTCAAGTCATCAGCATATTGAACTAGGCTAGCATTTTTGTAGCAATGTAGTGGTCATTGATGAATATGTTGAAAAGTATGGGGCCTAGTCAAGATCCTTGTGGGACACCAATACTTACTGGCAAAAAAGGTGTAGAAATCATTCTTCCAAATCACTGGTTGTGTTCTGTTAGAAGGGATCTATGGAACCATTGCAGTAAGAGTTGGTGAGTACTAAAGGACAGAGTTTATGTAAAAGCTTCTAGTTGAAGTCAGGATCAAAAGCTTTTTTTTTCAAAACAGGTTTATTGTTTTAACATATAAGAGAAATATCATAACAATTTTATACAAGTAATTAAAAATAGGTATTATTATAATATTCAACAAAACAACTAAAGTATTTACAAAGACATCCACTACAATCAGATCAATTAATTAAACTAAAATACCATGTTATTGAAATTAAAATTTTTTTAACAAATTTTGTAAATTATCCCATACAATATAATAAGATGTTTTTCTATTTGTTCTTGTCCTAATTGTGTTTATTTCCATATGGCACACTATATTCATAACATTTTTAAATTCATTGAACGAAGGAGGTGTATCTGAAATCCAATTTCTAGTTATTATTTTCCTAGCCACTGCTAGAATAGACCATAACAAGGGAAGCTTAACCTTTTTAACACTTTGAGGTACAGGTGTGTTGAATAATATAAGAGATTTAGAAATAATGAAATTATCTGTAAAAAGAGCCTGCAAAAATTCATTAATTGACTTCCAGTATTCTTTCAATTTTATACAGTCATAAAATATATGAGCCCAGTCAGCATTGATTTCTACATTACATCTCTTACATAAATTATCTTTATTATTTATTTTATTCATCATCAAAGGTGTATAAAAGATCTATGTAAAAATTTCCATGTATAAAGTCTCCAGACAATGGAAGACGTAGTTCTATAAGCAGATTCCAATATATATTGTTTATCTTGTTGATTTGGTGGGTCCCCATTAATAGAAGTGAAATAATTCCAGTATGAATCTACACTGTAAAAAGTTTCTTGTCTGATAATTTTATGTATGTATGAAAGTTTACCTTTATCAGAAACTTTATGTTGTAAATTTAATATCAAGTAATCAATCAGTGTTGGAATAGATTCTTTAACTGTTATAGACATTAGATCTATTTTATTAATGAGATGTTGTCTAAAGGTCTGAACCTCTAACCAGCAAGTTTCTCTTAGATCTAATTCTTGTTTTAAGAAATCTAGATTTTTAACTTTATTATCAGATATCAACTGATACCAGTACTTTAGATCATTATCTATAGTTAAATGAGTTCCTTCAGAAGTAGATGCAAAAGCATACCCTGAGTATACATTATAGGGAATACAATAAAATTCCATTCCCTATACTTAGGGTGCATGAATATAAAGTTACAATAACTAATAATAATATTTAATGGGTAACAAACCATATGTTTAGATGTAATAGGTGAAGTACAAAATTCCTTTAGTGACCATAACATGGAGTTATTTACAATCATATTTTTATGTGTTAAGGAGATTTTCATGAAGTGCATACTAATTAGCTCCCAATAATCTTTCCATTTTGTGACATATGACTGATCTATTAATAAAGTAATAACTTTTACAATAGAAGAGATAGTATATAAATTAAAGTCTGGAAAAGAAATACCCCCTTGAGACCAGCTATTAGTATGTTTCTTTAATGCAATCCTAGGTCTATTAGGTGCCCATAAGAAATTTAACATTAGTGTATTCAGTTTCTTGATAATTATTTTTGTAGGTGGAAGTATTATTGATTGTATTAAGTATAAAATCTTGGGGAATATTATCATTTTAATAATTGTAAGTCTCTCCTCCATAGTAAAAACATATTATTCCAGGTATTAAAAAGATTTTGTATATTAAGAAAACAGGTATTATAATTATTATATATAATAGATTTAATATCTTTAGATAGTATTATACCTAAATAAGTTATCTGACCTGAATTGGGTACATATTTAGTAAAATCACTAATGAGAATATTTTTTCGTGTATATATAGGTAGTATTTTAGTTTTTTCTTCATTGAATATTAAACCAGAAATACTTTTAAAATTCATCATTTTATCAAATAGAGACTGCATAGAAGAATTAGATCCTGCTGATGTAATTAGAACATCATCTGCAAAAAGTTGAATTGTGGATGTTGTATTTTCATCTATTTCAAAACCCTCTATGTCAGTACTGTTTCTGATCAAATTAGCCCAAGGCTCCATTACTAAAGTGAATAATAGTGGAGAAAGTGGACATCCTTGTTTTGTACCTTTAAGAATGGGTATGTTCCTCTGTATAAATGCTCAATTAGATTTACAAATGCATCTGAGAAGTTTGTGCACTTCATTAAGGTAAACAGATAGTCCCAACTTACTGAATCAAATGCTGAACTTATATCAAGACTAATAAGTGTTAAATCTTTCTTTTTCCTATTTGCAAAATCTATTAATGTTAAAGTTCTTCTTATATTATCAAAAGTATTTCTATTTACAATGAAGCCTGTCTGATCTATATCTATAATGCCGGGAATGATTGTCTTCAATCTATCAGCAAAGATACTCATAAACATTTTATAATCAACATTAAGTAATGATATGGGCCGATATGAAGAACATCTAGTTGGATCTTTATTAGGTTTCAAAATTGGTGAAATAAATGTATATTGCCAAGATGGGGGGGTTATTAATTCAGATTGGGCCAAAATAAAAACCTTATGTATTAATGAATATGTACTTTTAGAAATGATTTTATATATCTCTGGTATAATACCATCATTACCCGGTGCTTTGTTTGATTTAAGCTTATTTACTTGTGTAATAACTTCTGTATATGAAATACTCTTGTCCAATAGTTTAATCTGTTGTTTATTAAGCTTTTTATTCATGTCTGTGGTTATAAACTCCTTTATTTTATCTTTAGGTTCCATGTTAATGTTATTATGGTTAATTTTGTGAAAGTGATTTCTAAATTCATCTAGTATTTCTGGTATACTAGAAACATTCTTCTTTTTCCTTAGAGAAAAGATTTCTTTGATATGGTTTTGTTTATTCAACCTTTTTGTTTTATTTTTAAGTCTATGTAAGTATTTGGGGCTTATTGAATAAGACAAAAACTTGTATTTCTCTAAAGTTATTTTAACTTTATGAGTTAAAATTTCTTTGTATTTCTCATTTAGTTTGATTATTTCTTCAATAACTTTCTTGTCCATAATATTTTCTTTATTATTATGTTTATAAGAGTCTAATTTACTTTGAATATCTA
>NC_056744.1:1090074421-1090086387 GCF_019279795.1 Protopterus annectens
GATAGTCTACACAATGCTCATACAGCTGTAACATGTGTAGAGTAAAACAAATGTCTAAACTTTTACTGCATAGTTCTTTGCCTCCTGCTGCACAGTAGTAAAACGTTATTAATCTCAGCTTCCTGTGTCATTGACTGTCATTTTGAAAATACGAATGAGTGTTACAGTTTGATTTAAACAACTCAATTGACAGATGTGTACATTCTAGCATGGGAATAGGTCAAGCCAACCATCACAATGTCCATGTGTACCACATACAAACAGCCAGTAACACGCAGTAGTAGTGCATGAAGGCATACACGACTGTGGGAATAGTACAGGACATATGGCACATGCCAAGTGCAGATGCATGACACAAACCCCAGGATGGGTGTCCCTGCAAAGAGGAACATGTGCCAACCACACCTCCCACAGATGTACTGGCAATAAAAACACATGGCAAACACACAGAAACATTACTGTCCAACACACGACTGCAACGGAGCCTGGTCAAACACCAACATGAAGCATGCACAAACGGGAACTTGTGTAATGTTTGCCTTAACACACCCCATAGGCCAAAGAAGAATAGAATGGACATATGCATGTAATGTTGTGAAGGATGTGTGGTAGTCCTCAGTATCACAGTGTTAGGGACACAGATACACTGTCATCAACTGTGACGTATGTGCACTGTACACAGCATACCTGCATGTAATACAGAGGACAATCATGTGCCACAGAAATATACACTGGAGAAAGAGTATAGGGGATAGACAATTGTAAATGTGACAAACTATGAATATAGGTTCATACGTCCATAGGTACAGGGTAGGCCATTGTCCCAGGCTCAGCCATAACACTACACCATAGTTAGGATGACTTTGCCAACCTTCTGTGCTTCAGATAAAATACTCATGATATTGCTGTACCTCCGTCAAGCAGTGATAATGATGTAATCCCTGGCCTATACCTGCAATTCTCCATCCAATGGACAACATACCCGCGAACAAGGCTAGGAAGGATCTCTGTCTCACATGTACTGTGATGTAGATCCACAGCATTATGAGTGTCTGGGTGATATATGTGTCACTCAAACACATCCCATTAATGACCGTGACAAGGTAAATGTCACCTGCCCTAGTGGTTCTGAGGGATGCAGATACAGTAGGTGAAGCATACACATGACATATGGGTTGACATGGCCACGTATGTCAGGCACAGGTCAACACTAAACAGCAGGTATGTGACGTAATGTGGCAGGGGTCCTACAAGTGGGGCAGCATTACACAAAATGATGTCATCCTGCATCTGTACAACAATTAACCTATGAGGGCTTCCCAGCTGCTGTAGGCGTATGGTCAGATACAGTCTGAATGGGGCAATGTAGTAAATCCTAGGTGTAACACGTAATGGGTACAAGGAGACAATGACCTAGCCTGATGTAGATGTGAATCCCTGCACAAACAGGTGGGCAATGTAGAAGTCCCACACAACCACGATAGCAACGTGTGTGTTGAATGAATGGTGACCGACAAACTCTGTCCCCTGATCCCTGGTAATCACCCCTGTGCTGAGTGGACAGCCACCTATATGCTGGACAGGGGTGACCTAGTAGATCTCCACAGGTATGATGTTGCATTACTTAGCATTTAGCTGTGGGACATGTCCCTGACAGCAGATATGCATATCTGGGAGGCCCCTTCGAAGGATATCTGTGTCAGATGTCCATCCCACTATGGCACCTGTTTTGCAGTCATCTACAAACAATGTTGCCCATAAAACCCCTGTGTGTGCCTGTACCGTGGAAATGTAGATGTATGACAGGAGTGGACCCACGGAAGGGCCCCATGGGACACCACTTGCGACAGGCAGTAGGTCTGACATGCTGCCAGCAACTATGACCGTGTGGGTTGTGTCACATAGACAGTTTACAACACATTCTGTGATGTATGTGTTCACATCCCAGCCAATGGGTTTATCAACGATACCTGAGGGGGGTAATGTGATGAAGGCCTTTGCCAGGTCAAGGTAGGCTGTATGGACTGCAACACCCCCATCAATGGCCTCGGTGACTGTCCCGAAAATGTCAACCATGCTTTAAAGGCATGAACCGCCCCTGAACAAGACAAACCGTGTTGGATGCAAAGTATGTATGTCCCCTATGCAGTCATATACGAGCCGCAGTATGATCCCTCCCCATGTCTTTGCAGATAGTTCTCCTCATGGTAATGGGACAGTAATAACCAGGCTCAGTGGAGGCATTGGCCCTGTGACGTGGGACTACAGTTGCCATGCGACACAACCTGGGTACCTTACCTGAGGTGAGGCTACAAAGAAATAGCTGTCCTAACTGTGGGTCTAATTCCTCAATGAGATAGTGGAGTACACAGTGGGGTCACCAGCTGGTCTCATGGATGCTATGTCCACTACCCTGGAGAGCATGTCCCACCTGTGTGTCACAGAACATTTGGTGACCACAAACCGCTGGTACAGACATCTCCTCATGTGTGGGGGAGGGTGTGGCGATGTCCTTACTGGACTTGTCAGCCTGTATGTTGGCAATGTGTGTATGTTGAGTAAACTCCACCTCTTTGTGAACCCAGTCAGAGCATATGTGGGAGTGACCTCCCAGGTGTTGAGCATAGCAACTGAAGGTGGTATGATTGTCAGCCAGGTCCATGTAGGTATATCTGTGGAATGTGCCCTGGACCATGGCACGACAGTGTGTAACTCTACACATATGATGACCAAGGGTGTCATACCTCACAAGGTGTCTGCTCCACCTTGTAGTAGCCACCTCCTCGTGTTGTACATCCTGTGTATGGCTGGGGTACACCACACTGTATGCTTGGCATTGGTACAATGAACCACAGTTGGGTAAGTGAATGCCTGGTTCATGCAGTCCTGTAGGTACTGGTAGATGGCAAATGTGAATGATGCAGTGGCTGCAGTACTGTCGACCACTGGCTCAGGGTCCTTCAAGGAGACCACAGTAGTGTGCAGAATTGTGTAGTCTGCCTCTGAGCAAGCAATGTGTATGGTAACTGGCAACACTCACAGCAACGGATGCCAATAGCAGAAGCCAATGTCCAAATAACATAGATTAACTTCTGCATGACAATATGTCTTATCATACATGTATTGACAAGTGTGTGCTAATTACAATTGCAAATGGCCGGTAAGACTGGCCTAAAGTTCCCGTGATGTACACAGTCTGGAGGTGTTGTTCCGATAATAATGTGGCAATACCTCCCAATCGTGACCTCTGGGTATGAAAGTGGTTGTTAACCTGCAACATTGGATGTACACCATTGGGTTCTGGTGTCGGAAGACATGGTTCCTGTAGCACTACACAGTATGGTTAGTCAAGCAGACATCCGCGATTGCTGAACACACAGCATCAGTCAAACCCACTGCTCACAAGGACACAGTCCGACAAGCTCTACACTTTACATATGCACAGTAGTGTCCATTGTAGGACCCAAAAATTGTCTAAAGAGAAGAATTATGTCTTATTTCAATGCGTACCTGAACTCATTGTCGTCACAGGTACACATATGCACCGCAAGCGTGTTTAATGTTGCTGATAGCTGTCCATGTAATGCAGCACAGATGCACAGAAATACCCAGGGTACCGGGTCCATAGAACTGCGTCCACATCACAGTCCCGCACACATGAAGGATGTGTAATGGGTACTGTCGATTGTTGCAGTCAAGGGATTCTGGGTATGTAGACTCTGGGCTCGGTGTTGTTTCGCAGGCAATCCTTTGTCCTGCCCCGTGGGAGGGATGTGTGCGTAGCACCTGCCTTACTCTCCGCTAATAATGCAAACCATCCACGCGAGAATGCTAAATGCAGGTGTGAAATGTGTACAGCCCTATACTAGTGTCCAGTAGGCAATTGTCATGGATGGACAACCGTATGGCCAAGATGGCACCCACAACTGCAAACCCGGGTAAATTACACAGCCGCGGTAAGGCATAACACAGGAAATACACATAGGGACTACAGTTGACATTCCACATACAAAGCCGGACCATCGTGCCAACACCGGCGTACACAGCACTCAATCTGCCAGCAACAGAATGAGGAGCACCCGCTACCATACAGCGGAACAGATGTGCGACCTGTGGAACACATACTAATGGCACACACACAACGTCAAGTAGGATATGTAAACTATGGCATTCCCACCTATGAAGACAACATGGTTAAATGAATACATAGGTAATCAACATGTTCCGGTGGTGTTATATTGGAAATACAGTGACGGATATGTCCCATTGGGATGTCTGAGGTTTATATGAAGCAGTTGCTAACCAGCATCTTTGGATGTATGTCATTTGTTCACAGTACTAAATCACCTGGTTATGTAGCACCATGTAGAATGGGTAGTCAAACAGACATCCGCGATTGGGGAACATACACCAGCAGTGAAAAGCACTGGGCAGGTGGACACAGTCCAGCAACATCTAACTTGACATATGCACATCGGTGTCCATTGTAGGACCCAAGAATTCCATTCATGGAATGCCTGCTAGCTTCCTGCCTTACTCACGTGATCTCATTGTCGTCACCACGTCACAGGTACACATATGCACTCAAGCGTGAACAATGTTGATGATAGCTGACCATGAAATGCAGCACAGATGCATAGAAATACCCAGGGTACGGGTCCATAGAACTGCGTCCACATCACAGTCCCGCACATGAAGGATGTGTAATGGGTACTGTCGACTGTTGCAGTCAAGGGAGTCTGGGTATGTAGAATCTGGCCTCGGTGTTGTTTCGCAGGCAATCCTTTGTCCCGCCCCGTGGGAGGGATGTGTGCGTAGCACCTGCCTTACTCTCCGCTAATAATGCAAACCATCTACCGGAGAATGCAAAATGCAGGTGTGAAATGTGTACAGCCCTATACCAGTGTCCAGTAGGCAATTCACATGGATGGACAAGCGTATGACTAAGATGGCACCCATAACTGCAAACCCGGTGGAATTACACTGCCGTAGTAAGGCATTACACAAGTAATACACATAGGGACTACACTTGACATTCCCCATACAACAAACACAGACAACCAGCCGATGAAGTCCAAAGCAAAGACGAGGTACTGTAGACACCGTCAGTGACCACTCAGAGCACACCAGGAATTAAATGCAGTCACCATAGTTTATTGAAGCTCTTTTCGTCTGCTTCATAAGCAGACTTATTCAGAATACAGACAATGCAGTCCAACCTACTACATGTAAAACCCTTAATTGGTCAGTAAATTAGATGTGCTAGGTATTAATTACATGCCTTAAAGGCAAACAAGCAAACAAACTTTACTTGGGTTACAGATTCCACACAGTGAGGACATCAGACATTGCTTCGAAAGGTACATTCTTCATAGAGAAATAGAAATATATGTATATATATGAAAGATGAACCAACATAATGTTTTCCAAATGTCTGACTGTGTAAGCTACATATATATGTTCTACGGATTGTGCCAATATATTAAAAGAACTGCAGACACCTAGTAATATAAATGAACCATAATATATACAGATAAACCGTATGATTATGACTAATGTAAAATAGACCAACGAAATGTAAAGATTCACAATGTGGTAATGCAAATATTCATTTAGAAGGTTACTTAAATAAATCAATGCAGACATCCATGTCAAAATACTAACACAAGGCCAGCGAGGTGCTTGCCCTCACATGTACTGGGATGTTGTTCCACAGCATAGTGAGTGTCTGGGTGATGAATCTGTCCCACCAACACGTTCTATTAATGACAGTGTCAAGGTGTACGTCACCTGCCCTTGTGGTTCTGAGGGATCTAACTTCTTTAGGTGAAGCATAGTCATCAGATCTGGGTTCGACATGGCCTTGTATGCCAGGCACAGGTCACCTCTGGGCAAGTGGTATGCAACTGTACACATCTGGAATTCTTTCAGTTGGTCAGTATAACACATATTCCTGAGACCCTGCATCTGTTTGTCAATGAACTGTTGGTGCCTTACCAGCTGCTGCAGGTGTTGGGTCAGATACATTCTGAACGGGGCATTGTACCCAATCATAGGTCTAATGAGTGATGAGTACAAGGGGACAATGACCTCCCCTGATCTAGATGTGAATCCCTTCATGATGATGTGGGCAATGTGGAAGGTCTACCTAACTACGTTAGCAACGTGTGTCTAACGAACGGTTAACAACAACCCGGGTCCCCAGATCCCTGGTAACTCCCTCTGTGCTCAGTGGATTGCCACCTATATGGTAGCTAGGGGTAACCTTGTTCTTCCCGAAGGGTATGACTATGCATTTCCTGGCATTTAGCTGTAGGCCATGTCTCTGGCACCTCTTATCCACATCTGTGAGGCACTCCTGAAGGATATCTGTGTCAGATGTGTGTCTGACTATGGCACCCAGTTTGCAGTCATCTGCAAACATTGTCCCCCCCTGTGTTTGCTTGTACTTTGGAAACGTAGATGCTGAAAAATAGTGGACCCAGGACTGAGCCCCATGGGACACCACCTGTGACTGGCTGTGAGTATGACATGGCGCCAGCAACTATGACCATGTGTGTTCTGTGACTTAGCCAGTTTGCAACCCATATGGCGATGTATGGATATACGTTCAAGATGACGGGTTTATCAATGATACCCGAGGGGGGTATTGTGTCGAAGGCCTTTGCCAGGTTGAGGTAGGCTGTATGGACTGCTTTACCCTCATCGATGGCCTTGGTGACTGATCCTACAAAGTCAAACACGTGTAAAAGGCATGATCTGACTTTGACCAAGCTAAACTGGGTTGTATCCAAAGTATGCG
This sequence comes from Protopterus annectens, assembly GCF_019279795.1. Classification (NCBI taxonomy): domain Eukaryota; kingdom Metazoa; phylum Chordata; order Ceratodontiformes; family Protopteridae; genus Protopterus; species Protopterus annectens. Next base: position 1,090,081,224 of record NC_056744.1, read on the forward strand.
AGTCCCCTATGTCTTTATCTATGAGTTCCATTATGATCCTTCTCCATGGCTTTGCAGATAAGGCTTGTCAAGCTAATGGGATGGTAATAACCAGGGTCAGTGGAGGCACCATCTATGTGCAGTGTGACTACAGTCGCCTTGTGCTACTACTCGGGTACGTATCCTGAGGTGAGGCTAAGATTAAACAGCTGTCCTAAGTGTGGGTTTAATTCCCCATAGAGTTCATGGAGTACACAGCTGGGACACCATCTGGTCCCATGGATGCTGTGTTGACTGCCTTGGACACAGCATTTCCCACCTGTGCGTTACAGATGTTCCAGGATCTACAAGTCTCTGGTATAGATAACTCTCCATGTGGGGGGGGGGGAAATGTTAGCACTGAACATGTCAGCCAGTATGCTGGCAATGTGTGTAGGTTCAGTCATCTTCACATCATTGTGAACCCAGTTTGAGCATATCTGGGAGTGTCCTCCCAGGTGTCCAACATAGCTAAAGAAGGACTTATGAATGTCTGTTGAGTCCTTGTTAATTCCTCTGTTGAATTTCCCCTGGATGATTTCATGACAGCTTGTAGTTCTTCACATATAATGAGCAAGGGTGTGTTACCTTACAAGTATTCCGCTTTAACTTGTAGTATCTACCTCCTGTCGTTGTAGAGCTTGTTCATGGCTGGGGTCCACCAGACTGCATGCTTGTCTGTGGTACAAAGAGTCTCAGTTTTGTATGGGATTGCCTGATCCATGCAGTCCTGTAGGTGCTGGTGGAAGGCATATGTACATGATTCAGCGGTTTGAGTAATGTTCACCACTGGCTCAGGGGCCTTAAAGGAGACCACAGTAGTGTTCAGAAGTGTGAAATCGGCTTTTGAGAAAGGCATATGTATGGTAACCGGCACCACTGTACACATGGAACATCATGGCAATACACCACGGCTGGATGTGGGTAATGCTGGACATACCCACGGCAGACGTGGCGTGTTCCCGAGTCCGATGCCCGAGGGACCACACACATAGCCGGCCTTAGGCATAGGCCAAGTAGGCAGCCGTCTAGGGCGTTGCTCTACTCAGGGCACCTTTCCAGACTTTATTTGGTGTAGGTAGACCAGGAGGGGGGTAGCGGGTGATGTGGCGGTGGCAACTTCTGCCTAGGGCACCACTTAACCTAAGGCCACTCTTCCCGTGGGTAATACAGCAGTACCCACACCCAGACGCAGGTCATTGCTAGTATGGCATATCATCTATGGCAAGAATCCATATATTCCCAGACATAATGGCACAGCATAATGCCTGTCCGCCGCCCAAACGCAGACATACGTCACCCGTGGCGGTGCAGACGTACTGCGCGAGATGTCCGTTACCAATGTCGACATTGTCTCGCTTTGTGAAACAAACTCCATATAGCGATTCAATACTAAACAGCGACGGAGAACCCGATGTCCCCGTGGCTGAGCTGTTCAACCTGTTCCGCCATGTAAAATGTGTGTAGCACAGCGGAACCGGCCCAAACCAAGCAACGGACATGTCTGTGGCTCAGTGAAAGTCGTCACACAATGGTAAACCCATGTAATATTGCGACACAGGTCATACATACCGAGGGTTAGTAATGGAAATAGGTCCGTTTGACCAGACCGTGTGCAATTAGTATAACAAGATCTACAACGGGTACACCGGCCAATCGGCGCACACGGTTATGAATAATTGGGGGTGACATGGTATCATAGACACGGACAAAGCGTGCCCATGTGACTCATCTAACATTGCATACGGTCAGGGCAGTTCCGTACACTGGGCGGACAAGACCAAACCAAAGCACCACAGCAACACCCTGACAATGAAGGCCTGTATGCGTAGGGGATATAAGCACCTGTCATCTGAACATCCCTGCGGTCACGACATATGCATCCTGGGCCATGGCGAGGGGAATTAGGAATGTTTAACATGCAGTACCGCACCTTTCCCAGCAGGAGAATGGATGCCTGTGGCGTGCGTGAGTGCGGGGGGATATGTAAATGTACCTAAGTACCATGGGTATGCATATTAATGACACCGAACAGCTAACGTGTAGTGGTCACAGTAACGCAAGCGTGAATGCAGTCGCGTTTGAATTACGACTATAGAACATATAGATGTGAACGTATGCGCGTCCATGCTGCAAAGACTGTTACAGGTATAAAGTTGTATGTGCGTTCTGCACCGTCCGTCAACGGATCAGACATATGTTACGGAATAGTCACAACTAACACAAAACGTAACCACACAGACCCAGTAAACATATATAAACAGAATACGGATATGCATGTGCGCCTGCGTAACCCACAATTAGGAAATGCGAAAAGTGTGCGTGTGTGATCCACTGGAAGCAGGGAAGGTTAAGGATGTGTCCTCCACTCATTTACATTCATAATTGTAAAATATATGCTTAAATAGTACTTATTGATTCCATGCTTTGGAATCGTAATGCTACAGTTATACACATTGATATAAAATATCCTGATCAACACACTACATTCTAAAGTTTACTCACAACAATTATCAACTATGTTTCAAGATACTGACTGTATTTACCAATATTGTATTTATATTAACACATTGTTGTCGTATTATTGTTTCCATGAAGTAATGTATGTAACACTGATTTGTATATGTCACGTTATAATCAAGACTTGGAGCACTGTCCACTTAACTATGAGCAGGTTTATTGATTATTTGACTTTAAACTGACTCTGAAGGAAGTGTATAAGGGGCGACTATGTAATGCATTTCATACTCCGACGATGCCCCATGTTAGTAGGTGAAAGAGCTCAGTATCTTTTGACTGTGGAGTCTATCGTTTTTGTCATTGTCTGTTTTGGCCGATATATGTTCAATAATGTCATTTATGAAGATGGCCAGGACGCAAGGTTTGCTGTATACCCGCTTACTGGCACGTGGATATAGATAGGCCAAGTAATACATAATATGGGTAGTCAAGCAGACATCCGCGATTGGGGAACATACAGCGGCAGTCAAAACCACTGGCCAGATGGTGACAGTCCAACACGTTCTACACTTTACATATGCACATCGGTGTCCATTGTAGGACTCCAAAATAGTTCCGTTTGCACCTTCGACCCGTTGTGATCGACCAGTCAGAGTGTCAGCCGTGACTACGGCACAGCTAGACATATGCACCACCAGCGTGTTTAAGGTTGATGATACCTGTCCATGAAATGCAGGACATATGAACAGAAATCCCCAGATTGTCGTGTCCATAGAAGTGCGTCCACATCCCAGTCCCGCACACATGAAGGATGTGTAATGCGTACCGTGGGGGGTTGCAGCCATGGGATCCTGGGTATGCAAAATGGGGCTCGGTGTTGTTTGGCAGATAATCCGTTGTCCCGCCCCGTGGGAGGGCTGTGGGTATAGCACGTGCCTTAGTCCCCACTAAGGATACAAAGCATCCACTGGGTAATGCTAAATGCTGGTGTGAAATGTGTTCAGCCCTACATCAGTGTCCAGTAGGCAATTCCCATGGATGGACAAGTATACGACCAAGATGGCACCTATAACTGGACACCTGGTGGAATTACACAGCTGCGGTAAGGCATAACACAGGAAATACATATAGGGACTACAGTAGACCGCCGTGCGAATACCGGCGTACACAGCACTCGATCTGCCAGCAACAACATGAGGATCACTCGCTTCCATACTGCGGAACAAATGGGCGACCTGTGGAACACATACTAATGGCATACTAACAACCTCAACTACGAAGGTCATCGATGTTTCAACACTAAGCGTTCCATATAGCGAACATGCTTCAATGAATAAATAGGGTATGCATGTTCTGTCTGTTTTATATTGACAATACAGTGGCGTATATGTCCTACTGGGCCTTCTGAGGATTACTTAAAGCACTTGCCAACCTGCAGCATTAGATCAATACCATTTGGGTTAATCGTAGTAGAACATGGGTTTCATAGCACAACATAATATGTGTAGTCAAACACACATCCGCGATTGGGGAACATACAGCAGCGGTCACAACCACTGGCCAGATGGACACAGCCCAACATGTTCTACATTTTACATATGCACATTTGTGTCCATTGCAGGACCCAAAAATTTCTCCTTAAGTAAGTGTGGCCAGCATACTGCGATCGTGTGAACCAGAAGAGGTGCCAGCCGTGACTACGGCACAGGTAGATATATGCACCACAAGCGTCTTCAAGGGTGATGACAACCGTCCATGAAATGCAGGACATATGAATAGGACTCCCCAGGTTGCTGCATCCATACACGTGCGTTCACATCCCATTTCCGCACACATGAAGGGTGTGCAAGGGGTACTGTCGAGGGTTGCAGACATGGGATCGTGGGTATGCAAAAATGGGTCTCGGTGTGGATTGGCAGATGATTCGTTGTCCCGCCCCGTGTGCGGGACGTGGCCATGGCATATGCGTTACTCCGCACTAATAATGCCGATCATCCACCGGAAATGCAGACTGCAGCTGTGTAATGTTTACAGCCCTATACTAGTGTCCAGTAGGCAGTTCCCATGGATGGACAAACGTACGGCCAAGATGGCACCCATAGCTGCAAACCTGGGGAATCCCACAGCTGTTGCAAGGCATAACCCAGGAAATACAGATAGGGACTACAGTAGACACTCCCCATACAAAGCCAGACCGCTGGGCAGATACTGGCGTACACAGCACTCAATCTGCCAGCACATCAATGGGGATCACACGCTTCCATACAGTTGAACAGATGGGTGACCTGTGTAAACATACCAATGGCACAATCTCAACGTCGGCTGGGAATGACATACGATGGTCAAACTATGGCGTTCCCACCAATGAAAGACATCCTTCGGTGAATTAATAGGATTGATGTCAATAGACCATGGCAAACACCCAATGAACAGGAAAGACTTGCTGGCACCCTATGGCCACAAACCATGTCACACATAGGTAGATGGAACAGTCAACTTAAACATTTCGTCCACGACCGGTCATATGGTATCCAAAGGTTCTTCATAGACATGTATGCGCTATCACCCGTAGGCCCGTGAGACTTACACATAACATGGAAGTATCCAAACTTTAAATGTCCACCCTTACACTTCCATTTGTCACTTTCTATGCGAACAATGAACATGTAGCCACAGAAGGGGAAAA
>NC_056744.1:1090086887-1090096887 GCF_019279795.1 Protopterus annectens
TGGGGCCCCCCTTGTTACATGTCTCTGCAGCAGCACACTGCATTGACTGCTAGCCCATTCATGTACGTTGTGTACCCTGACCACCACACTACCACATCTATCACACTACACATGGGTGGTACTGCATTGCACGTATGGGGCTGCATTTGTACACCCATGACTGGGCCATTCAGTATGGCATTGGGCCACATCCTGACATACATGCTTCACACACTCATTGACTACCTGCATGCCTTTACTGGCACCCTTGTTGGGCTTCTGTGCGCCACAGCACACCACATCCCATGCTGGCCACCTGTCATACTATTGCATGGGTGGTTGGGGTGGTACAGAGGGTATCACATCAGACATGATCCGCCTTTGCCCTTCAGCGCCATTCCACTTTATGCTATTGCCAATGTACACATCCAGCATCACATCGTACCCTATGTCTCAGGATGTTACGCCATGTGCCTCCTGTACAGGTCACACAGTGGTGCAAGCATATCATGCTAACTACAACAAGTCAGGACGTGTGACATTGCACAGTCCTCAGTCATGTGGCCCCTCATGCTCACTATTTGCATATGTACACTACCTGCTGTCACAGAGTATTGTCCATGCCTACATATACCACATCTACATACCTGGCAGCATTCTAGCTCATCCTACTCATATTGCTAACAACCATACAGGTGTCAGTGTGGCAGATATATCATGTAGATATCATTGCATCAGTTACATCACACATAGTGCATACACATCACCTTTGCATAGTGACAGTCATGCAGTGTGTATCACATGGATACTGTCCCTATACATGCATATCACGTTGTACATGGTTGCTGTACACACATGCCCCACATGGTGCTGTGGTTGCCATATTCCACCATGGCGTGGGTACACATGTGCAGGACCACGCATTTCTGGACCGTATGTCTAGCTGATACCTTGGGTGCCCTTGTACCTGTGCCATACACACATGTACACGCTGGCAGTGTTACAATAACACATATGTGGTGTACCTTACACAATGGATACAACGTTACATGTCTCAGTATAGTCATGCTGTGATGTCTACCCGGCTCAGACAGTTTACATATGCAAATGACAGTCATGTAACACATCTGTACTCACCTGCATACCACTAACACAGGGTGTAATCTACTCTGCCATGGGCCATGTTCTCCGCATTACTGATGCATGTAGTACTCCTACATGGCGTTTGCAGTGGGCAGGGTGGGAGGAGCAGTCCTGCATGTGTGCACACATGCCACATTGCTCAGCCCGGGCGCCTGTGTGACATCCACAGACTGGACACACACCGTGCTGTGGGACATAGGTCCTGTGCACATCCCACAGGGGCACACTGTGTCACTAGTCATGTGATAGCTCCCTTGCTGGTAGGGTGACACAGACCCATGGTGCCACCACAGCGGAAGTACTGTATAGACATACAGTTGACATCCACTTCTGCCGTTCAGTGGACACTACCATGGGGGGGGTGACACTACTGTGTACATTGCACATGTGTTTACACACGGCCCTGCCGGACATCATTGTGGCACACATTGCACCTGCTATGGAACGTTTGGACATGGTTACTTGCTGTTCCCTCCATTTCGGGTACCTATTCTGCTACTACACTGTCCCATATGTGCAGGCCATACATATCTTGTTTATGTACATAACATTAGGCCATCCCTCCATCATGCATGCTATGCCTGTGATACTGTCTATGATTTCTGAACATATCCATCATGACAGCTTTGCATTACACATAATTGACATAGTCACCCCTACTGCATGGGATACGTGCACGTCGTGCGCACATTCCGTATGACATCGACGGTATATGCCCATGCACATGTGTGCTGTGACACTATACATACATGGCCTATCCCCTGCTGTGGGGATTCATTGTTCGATATCCACTGACAGCATCGGCGTGGGTGGTGACATTGTTCTGTGTTTGGAATCCCTATGGCGGACCTTGGGTTATCACGTCTGTGTACATGTTGTCCCACTGCTGTGCACACGTTGTCCACAGTCGTTGGTATGCTCCGCGGCTTAGCATTACATAAACACCTTTCACCACTCTCTGCCTAATGGACAGGTATCTTTACTTACACACATCGTTCACATACAGTGCAGATTAGTCATACGTATCATGCGTTACACATCAGTACATCTCGTGGGTTCGACATACCTTTCCGCCTTCGCTTCTGTATTCGCAATATCTTCCTCTCAGTATTTCCTTTCAATAGCTTTGTGTTCGTTATGAACATACGGTTTGAATGTCCAGGAGTCTTCCTTATTCGTCGTCACCTGAGGCATGTGGGTTCATCACGCCAATAGCTGTTCCTCGGTGTGTACTTATGCGCATATCACTGGTGATCCTCCTCCATTCGTGACGCTACCCAGGAAACTAGGCCATGGTTCATTCCTCGTGTGGCCGTTAGTTATTTGCACTACCTTCGTGGGGATGGTATGTATTGTATAATGTTTGTGTGACTGCATACGCTATGTGTGGTGTCAGGTACATTACGCTGTGGTGTTAGCCGTGGATTGTGTGTGTTGGGTATGGTATTCTGTTTGACATGTGGGTGTCCATGTCCTGGCGGCGTCTGTCGATGGCATTGTGCATTCAGATGTGTAACATAGCTGTTATATTCCTGTACACAACGGATGCAGGGATGCATCAGCTGCTGCTAGTGTTTCCCACGCGGCTTGTTGCGGGTATGCCGCTGTCATTGACTGCCTGTATGATTTTGCTACGGTTTTAGCTGTTATCCCTTTGATATGTGTGATGGGGTATATCTGCGGATGTGGGTGACGGGTACGGGGTGTGGGTCTTGCATTTATACATACAAGATATGCTTGTGTGTGTGCTCCATCCCTGCTTGGGGAGCTGCAGGTTACCTGTCTGTTGTTCTGGGAATGTTTGTTTTGTTGATGTCGTGTGGTGTCGGTATCGCCTGCATGTGTGCTTCCTGCACGTATTCCTCCTTCACATCGGTTATATATCTGCGGATGTTCGTCCATGCCTACTATCCATTGGCATTTTGTCACTGATAGTTACGGTGATTGTGGTCCTATACTTGGGACGGCCTGTATGCTACCGGTAGCCTCCTATTCGTGTGCCGCTTGCTTACTTAACGGTCATGGAACACACAGCGGTATTTACGGGACCGTAAGTGTTCACGATCGGTGCCGGGATAGCACATTCGTATTTTTGCCGTACATGCCTGATTCTGTGTAACGTTGCCGACGTATCGTGTTGAGTCTAGCATATGGCCGCCATACATACGGTCATGGTTTGTACATGCGTCCTTTGCATCTCCTGTTGGCTATGGCCCTGTGGTACATTCTGGGACATTTCCGCTTTGCATCGTTTTGCGTCGCCACGCGCATAGCCACTGAGGAGATGTCGGTACTACTTTGTGTGTACTGCTGTACATACGCCTATGGTTCCTGTACTGTATGCCTACGCATGTTATTACACTCCGCCTGTGACATGTCACCTACATACACATTTTACAGTGGCACACACATTACACACACACAGCGGAACACACGACAACCTCACCTCACACATACACATATTGCCACCATGGCTCTCAACCTTCCATTTCCAAAATGAGGAACACACACATTACTAATGTGGAACAAATGGGCATAATGTGGAACACATACTAATGGCATACTAACAACTTCAGCTAAGTAGGTCATAGGATGGTTAAAATATGCTGATTTACTTACAATGAAGAACCTTTAATGAATTACTGTGATTAATTTCTATTTACCAGGATGTCATTTAAATAAATTCCTAACAATGAATGTTTGACAGACATTTTCAATGTGGAACTTTGAGGAACCGAGGAACATGAACTGTTTTAGACCCCAAATGAGGTACGCTCTCATAATGACGTACACTTGACTGGTATGCTTGCCGCCAAGACCGACGGTTGCACACAATACCTACGTTGCTATCGCCGGCGGCGGCGTGTACCTCCGCACTCATATCCTATGGATATGACACGCACATATCCCGTTACTGTACCGTGGACTGGTGATCATCCCGACACGCAGATATGTATTGATGCAGGTTGACATTTCCATGGCTGGCGTTCCCTGCTCTGCCCACCCTCCCAGATGATCAGGTTGTCGGTCACTATGTTTACTATGTGGAGATTTCGCGTCTTACTTATCTGTGAACTTGCATCCCTGGGTTCCATATTAACCTGTTGTACTTTATATCTGTGTATGTGTACATATATTTCTACATGTGTACTGATATCTATTTCCGTATCTGTGTATGCACATAAGTGGTCGACTTGCGGCGATAGTGGCAGCATACGGCTACGCCGTGTGCTGTAGAACCGGCGTGCGGTGAGGTGTTGGCGTTCCATGCTCTGCTGGCTATTGGTGTGCAGTGTTTGGGTGGTGCCTTTGTTGGAGTCACACATAGGTCCGGCCATACGGTACACATTACAGGCGAACATGTTTGTGTGGCGTCCATTTCACTGTGTGTGCAGGTAAGGAGGTGTCAGTCCATGGGGCCTACGCTGTCAAAGTATGTGCTATGTGTTCCCTCTTTGCCAGGGCGTGGGCATATTGGGTACGCCTCCATCTACCTACTGGGGCTGGCACAGCGTGTTCATGGCGCTGAACGCCCTGTGCCTGTGCTCGCCTTGGCAGTTGTGGCGGGCTTGGTGGCCCTACACCATTATGTCCCTGCAGCAGCTGTTTCCGCAGAATCATATTGTGTAGCATACAACATACTATGAATATGTGGGCACATGTGCCTGGAGAGTACTGCAAGGCTCCACCGGATGTATCCAAGCACCGGAACCGTGATTTCAACATCCCAAACACACGCTCTATGATTATTCTGGTTTGTGCGTGTGCCTCATTATGGCGTTCTTGCATGTGTGTGTGTGCATTTCTGATGGGTGTCATTAGCCACGGCTCCAGTGCATAGCCAGCATCCCCCACAAGGTGACCTTGTGTGATGTCGCCCCTGGCAAATACCTGATACAGCTGTGAGGCATGCCAGATATGGGAGTCGTGGTAGCTTCCAGGGCTGCCAGCACACACATCCATGATAATGCCCTGCGCATTGCACACGACCTGGCAATTGATGGAGGGGTATCCCTTGCGGTTTGTGTAGCATCTACCCTGCTCCCCGGGCGGTGACTTGATTTCTATGTGCGTACAGTCGATCGCACCCAGTACCTCTGGGTATTGTGCCACACGGTGGAAGTGGCGCATATTGCTAGCCAACTCCTCCTGAGATCTGGGGAAGTTTATATACTCATGGGCATGTCGTAACATGGCATCCAGGAACTGGTGTAGTACCCTAGATGCTGATGCCTGTGAGATACCCATTATATCCCCGGTTGGCCTTTGAAAGGTACCTGTAGCCAGTATTTGCAAGCTCACACATACCTTTGTGTCCACTGGGATGGGCTCCCCTCTGTTGTCTCTTGTTCTCAGGCGTGGCCAGCACAGCTCCACTATTTGCTGTAATGTGTCCCTGTCCACCCTGTAGCGCTCTACTATCTCCAGGTCTTGCAGCCCCTGGTAGGTCACCCTTGGTCTGAACACTCTCCTTCTCCTGTGAGGCCTACGGTAGTTGTCGGCATCGTCCTTCGCAACTCCGTCTGTCTCTGCCACATACCTATGCATCACGGCCACGGCGGCACCCACCATATACATATTAAAAGTTCCCCGTGTGTTTACACCCTACGGTGCGGCGTTTGGGAAATTGCGCTGTGTGTTGTGTGCATTCACACTTTATACTGTTGTGCTGTATACCCGGTGATGTCATTGGGTGTGTCTGTGCAGCCGTATCCATGGATTATTTTCGGTGTTTTACGGTTGCAACTGCAACGGTATTGCCTTTAGTGTTACATTACAGTTGCCTGCATTGGCTTAGCTTTGCATCTTACATTACTGCATCCTGCAGGCACATGGCATATGATGCATTTTATCTGCAGCCGCAGTTATGCTACCTCTGTACTTGGCTGTGCTATTTCGGTTCTTTGCTCTTTGCATTTCTACTACATCCCCTACTATCTTTGCATTCATATGCCTCCCTTTCCCGTTATGCAGGAGTCTGCATGCAGAGTTGTCAGCTGCCGTTTGCCCTTCCTGGATTGATTGGTGTTGATTGCTCATTACGGCTCCAATTACACTGCTTCCGCATTTCCTCATATTCTCCGCATTACCTTCCTATATCCGTGGTTGTTGACGGGAGGCCGCACATGACTGGGTTGGGGAACGTAGTCATCCTCGTGCACATGCATCTGTGCGCGCATTATGTACTCTCAGCGCATCTATTTCCTCACACGCCGGTCCTGCTGCTGTGATGTGCATTGTACAGCCCAGGTTTGCTGGCCTCCAATATGCTTCCTCCTACAGTGGCACACCCCTCTGCGATTGACATGTATGTCGTGTAGGCCACTCCTCGGTGTAGTACCGCTACGCCGTTTGCTCCATCCTTACACTGGTGCCAGCTTTGCGATTCACTATTATCTGCCTCATTTGCATGGCATTGACTGCTAATACATGGTTACGGCGCCGAACACTGCCACCACTCCTTGACAACCCTTGCGCTGGGGTTGAGGCTTTCGATACATACTATGGTGTGTGGTGGCTGTACAGCTGATGTGTATTATACAGCTCTTTTAGGACATTGTCATATTATTTCATTGCTTTGCACCTTCTGTACACATATCCGGGGGTTCTGCTGTGGTTTCTACGCATACGACATTTTGTCATTATTTACAGTTTGTGCATGTTTTCTTTGGACATTCTCGGTGCCTTTCGCCATTGGCATATTGCACCTGTATGATACCTGACGTTGACAGCCTTCCGTTACTCCTTGGTCATGTTTGGGTAAATGTAAACCGCTTTTTGGTTTACATTGCCGTCCTTACGCCACGCATGCCCCACTCGTGGATCGCTATTTGCCTTCATTTGCATGGTGCAATACCGCACACAGTGTGATTAGCATACCTACGCCGGGGGCGGCGCAGGTCCGGCGCATGCCGGTAGTGCACGTGGGATTGCTTCATACCTGAATCGCTCGGTGGCCATATTTGGCTTTATAACGCCGACGCTATGCTGGCGCCTGGCGCAAGGTTCATGAATCCCGGGGATGATAACTGACATATTTTATGAATTATAACATAGATATTTAAGTAATTATATAAAATAACTCACATTTAGATGTTAAAGAGTTCATTTTCCTTCACATAGTCGCATTTGTATGATTTTTATTTCCTGGTAGAGTGTCATTGCTGAATCTGTGATGTGTCAGTGTGATATCTAGGTCAAAGGTGAGACTAGCTGCTTTCAGCTTCTCTGTGAGAATTCTGAGAGTTGAAGCTTTTGAAGTAGCTCATGGACACTGTGCATGAGACAGCCCACATCCCAGATTGTCTCTCTTAACATTTTGGCGGGAAACTTATTAAAAACTAGTGACAAACATTCATTTAGCAGTGTAAATGCATCTAAACATGACAAAACCTTCACAATGTATTTTACAGGTTATTACAGCCTCTATGTAAGTGAAATTAAGCCCAAAATTATTAATAAGTAATAAAACTCAATATTTTTGTCCCAACTCAATTTTTATGCAAATCTTATTATTTACTGTGTCTATATGATCAAAAGCATTTCTATATATTAATAAAGAAAAGAAAAGAGAGTAGAAAGTAAAAGGTGTAAGGCAGAAATAAAAAATGTAAGAGAAAGCTATAAGAAGTATATACAATGAAATATTACTTACTGTTTATATTAATAGAGTTAAAAATAAAACATATTATTTACTATTATTTAGTTCTAATTATTATTAGTTAAAGCATGAGAGATTATTTACAAACAAGCATAAGCAGTGTAATCAAGAAAGTATAATTAGGAATAGCATTTGAAGAGCATATAAACTTTTTACAAGGAATAAATATGTTATTATTCTATTAATCATATTTTCATTACTCTTCTCTCCCTGCCTTCCCCCACCCTTCACCCACTACATAATCTAAATAGAATGTCATTGTTTAAACAAAGAAAAGAAGAAAAGGAGAAGAAAAAAAAAAGATAAAGAAAAAAAATGTATCAAATTACTAACCTTACTTCTCCTTTTCAGAAAGAGAAACACGTTGAATCACAACTTGCCATTAAATCTCCAGATATTTTGACTAGTTATGAAACAAAACATTTCTTTGCACACAGAGAATAACTTTGATTAAATCTTTTCCAAAATATTTGTTGCTTCTTGGAAATGCAGGAACTATATTTAAAAAGATTAATAATGAAATAAAATGATGAGAGAAAAAAAAAAAACTAGAACAAATCATTTGTTTTTTAGTCTCTTCTTCTCTGAAGTCTTCCACGAAGTTTCAGTTGCCAGTCTCTTTAATGAAGGACTAGCTCATTCCATTTCTTCTATTTTATCCAAAATCTTATTTTTTTTTTGATAAACAATAAAGCAGAGTCTAAGTCATCGAAAATTTTAGGACCATCAGGAAGGAAGATTTTAAGCTTGGCAGGAAACAGAAGGTATGTTTTAAACTGTGCTTTTTTAAGCTCCCTTATTAGTGGCAGAAAAACTTTTCTTTCAGCTATTACCATGGAAGAATAGTCATTGTCAAAATGCACAGTTGTCTCATTAATCTTAACAGGAGCTTTAGCCCAAGCAGATTTAAGAACCATCTCTTTATCAAAAGACGATAAAAATCTAACTATAACTGATCTAGGATAGTTTTTGTTAGAGTTAGTATTAGCTATAGATCTATGTGCTCTTTTGATACCAAAAGAGAATGCTTCTGGTAAGTCTAAAGTTTTAGGGAGCCATGTTGTTAAAAAAGAAGTAATATTGTTACCTTCAATATTTTCTGGCAGTCCAAAAATCCTAATGTTATTGCGCCTAGATCTATTTTCCAGGTCATCCAGCTTTGTTTGAAAATGTGTATTTTGTTTCAGCAGAAACTCAATGTTGATTTCCTCTTCTTGTATTCTATTTTCCATGTCATTCACAGCTTCTTCTATGCCTGTCATCTGGATCTTCTGTTGTTGCAGGTCTAAATGTAACAAGTCTATTTGTTTTGTAGTTTTTTCTATGAAGGTGTCTATTTTAGTATCCATTTTATCCATCTTAGCAGTAAGTTGCTGGATTATAATTATCAGAGACTGAAGTTCTTTCTTGATGCCGGAGTCTTGAGAATTTGTCTTACTGGAACTCATTTCAGACTGATAAACTAACAGGAAAATTTCCAAAGTGATTTCTGACAGGAATATTGTTAAGATTTCCTTTCTTTTTTAGATATAGTTCAAGAACTATATAAAACAAACATATTTAGAAAGAAAATTACTTCAAAAATTAATTTTTTAAGTAATTAATTCCTGTCAGTGTAATGAAATTGGTGGAGCTGAAGAAATCTGCTGCTATCCTGTGTTCATCCTTGGCCACACCCCCAGGATCAAAAGCTTTTTGATAAGTCTGGGAAGATGGTGGAAACCAGGCTTTCAGTGTTCCTGTAGGTGTTGACAGTTTTCATTGAATTCAGCAAAGCAGTAGTTGTGCTGTGATGAGGATGGAAGCATTGTTAGGTTGGAGAGAGAAGTTGTTTGTCCATCAGAAAGTTGAGAAGTTGCATATGAATAAATTTTGTATAATATGTTTAGCTGAGATAAAATGGCAATTGCCCTTTAATTTGAAAGGTCTGTATTGATTCCACCCTCATGCAGTGAAATAGTGAATGAACGACGTTTTTTTTCCAAAGTGAAGGGGTTTTATTTTCAGATATGAATCAATTTATCAGAACTGAAACTGGATATGCAATAGCTTCAGCTGCTATTTTAAGATATTCACCGAGTAGATTGTCAGGGGCAGTTGTAGTAGGTTTCAATTTTTTAGGTATTTTTTGATGGCATCCGTGGGAACCAGTTGAAAGGTAAAATGTTGAAGGAGGTTTTTTGACTGAGTAGGGATTTGAAGAGCTTGATTAGCCAC
>NC_056744.1:1090101887-1090379387 GCF_019279795.1 Protopterus annectens
CTTTTTAATAGTATTTCTCAACTCAGGCTAACTGAATTAGAATGAATATTTAAACCGCACAGTCTAAATACCAATTCTGTTGTAATTGGAATATCACTGCATAATTAAACAATGCTGGAACCAGTGTTTTAGACTTATTAACAAGCACATTAGAACAAGAACATTTACTGACACAGTGGCTGTTATTACCTTATGTTGATTCTTCACTGAAATAAGGAAGACTAACCATTTGTCAATTAACATTCACAAAGAGAAGTACACACAAATGTGTTTCACAGCTCAATTACAAAATGCAACTTTCAGTATTATCATCCTGTTACTCCCAAACCCTAACACCTCTGAGAGTGAAGAAACCTGAATAATCTTTTAGGGAGAACTACTGATCATTTCTTCCTTATACCCAATCATCATTCTAACTACCTTCTCTTTTAATCTAATGCTGCAATCAAATTTTGACCTAAAATATTGAGTTCTTCTATCACTCTTTCCTCTATTCTCCATCTCTATGCCACATTCAGAAAATATATTCCCCTTGCCAGAGCCTAACTATGTCTCAGCAACTGAACCTGAAACATAATTTTTTCTCCACACCCCTCTTTCCCACACACCCACAGGCTATAATGGCATGTCCACTTCAAGTATTTGAGTATGGGTACCTCTGAAGCAGATATTATGCTGGGAATGTGCTGGCTAGTTTTGCTTATGACTTTAAGACTGATGTTTGCATTCATTATTCCATGCATTGGTTAATTTCATTAGAAAATTACATTATAAGGCTTTTTCTGACAATTACATGTTTCCCTTTTGATAAAAATAGAACTTGTTATTATGATTTTTAACACTCCATTGTTAGTCATGTCACAGTATACACATTTTCTTTGTAAACCATTTTCATTGTGGCCTTAATTTTTAATTTTATAAAAACATTTATGTAAACCAGGGAACTAAAATGAAAACTGAATGCTTAAAATGCAAAGTTACTTTTAAACCATAAAGAGGACATTTATGCTGACAGATACTATACATTTGCATAACTCAGGACTTAAGGTAATTCATACCTTTTGTACTCCTTTAAATATGCATGTTTTCTAATCATTTTACTAGATGTTCTAATGGCATTCATCTAGATGTTCTAATGGCATTCATCAACATGTTCAGGCATTATAGTCTTTATCGAGGTGTAGATTCACACGCAGGATAATATTTCACACTTTTATTTAACTGTTCTTTATCCATAACCCCTACACAACTAAAAGAAGACACCAATTATACTACTGCAACCAGTTCATTGTTTTCACAAACACTTGGAAATTGCACAACCAATGACCATTCAGACTTAACGTCAGTAATAATGCAATTAACTCAGCAATATGAACAACTCCTTGGCAGCATGGGTAAAGCTCACCAACCAAACAACTACTACAAGCAGTATTAAACAGATCAATCAATTTAACTTTAACAGATCCTATTCTTGGAGAAGTGTACCACTTCTCACTCCAAAATATGTAATATTAGTATGACAGATGAAAGGGAAGAACAGAAGAGGTGTTCCTGACCCAAAAAAACCTTTTTACTCTGCCCACCAGCCAGCCATGAACAGAATTATCTTCGGTCTCAGCTATAAACCTTGAAATAAGTAATTAAAAAATAAACCAAAATGAACATTAAGTAAATCTAAACCCACTTAATTTAAATGGGCATCATCAGTTCTGTACAAACTCACATCACTATTATCAGAATCTCTATGATCAAATAACTGCGGATCCAACATAACTGCAACTCTTGTCAGTTTTGATTCACAAATCATCTAGCTCTTTCCATCCATTTAAAATCCCCCCCCCAAAAAAAACAATGTTTAGAAAATGAACTAAATATTAATAAAATCAAAGGAGTGCTGACCAAGAGGTACAAATTCCAAATAAAACTACTGGAGATTGTTCAAATGAAAACACATAATGCAAAAACCTTGTTTATCAAACCACAAGTTAATATGAAACACTCTTGCTAAGTGTCTTTATCCAAACCAACAGACTTAATCAGAGCATGGGTGCAGTAAAGCTCAAAGAACTTTATAAATGTAAACAAACCAATCAAATCCAAACACTATTAACAAGGTTAATAAATTGACAAATTGATAAACTAATTAATTAATTAATCATAGTTAGTCAAATAAAAAGCAATATATAACAATAAATACATCTTAAAAAATTGTAATAAAAATATTAGAACATTGAAACCGTATTACAGTTGAGAAGCCTTCATTTTTAGAATACTAGGAATTGAAATATGTTCATTCAAACCTGGCCTCTATGTTGCTTTCAAATGCAACTGCCATACCAGTTCTTTATGTTACAAATGGGTCTCCCATAACTCACCCCTCAGTGAAACATCCACCATGTCAATGATACCAAATTTGTATTTAATTACACCATTCGATAGTCAACATAAAGAATGTTTGATTCTTTTGGAGACACAATCTGCACTCTGAGTACATTTAAATCTCCCTTTACAACTGGTTATTAATGTTTTTGTCAATATTTGAGAATTAATTATGCAAACTTATGAACAACCCTAATAGATACTACAATTTGAATAAAACTGAGTCTCAACTATTAAAAGATCTTTCTCAGGTTAAATTTTTGAGAATAATGAAGCTTGATAAGGAAGGGGAACTGTTTGAATGGATGGCACAATATACTCAGGGAAAATGTTAAATTTACTTTATAAGGATTCAAAATATTGTGTGGCATCTATTAATGGGATGCATATAGTTTATAAGAAGATTGATGTATACTTGTATGATGCTTTAATGCAAGGTAACACCACAAGAGATGAATATAGTTTTCTTTTTATTAAGAATCCCAGGGTGCCATCTATTTTTTGTGATCTTCAAGGTCCATCAGGATTCCCCAGATCCCCTTTGACACCAATAGTAACAGCACAGGGATCACATTTTTACCCTATACTTTTCTTTTTAGATAGGTTTCTGAAACATTTTTTTGGCCATCATCCTCACATCAGCAAGGATTTTTGGAGTTTTTTGAGAAGTATCACCTCTGATCGTTAGCACAATGATTTTATTTTTGCTACCACTAATATAGTAGATTTATTTGGCAGTATCCCTCACAGACAGGGATTACAATGGTCCAGGGAAGTGCTTACCACCTGTGAATTTTGGATTTGAATAGACTTAACTTGTTGGATGACTTAATGGTGTTGGTGTTAACCAATATTTGTTTTATATTTTAAAGGTAAATGCTTCAAACAACTAGCAGGTGTAGCTATGGAGGCAGCTTCTGTCCACATTTTTGCAAATATAGTGATGTGAAAGCATGAAACTTCTTATGTTTTACACACTCCATTCTCAAACCATTGGATTAGATACTTTCATTTTTTAGATGATGTGCATTTTGAACAGATAATAAGGGTGGTTTTGAACTATTCTTTAACTATATTAATGAAACTAAAATTTACTAGTAATTACAAAGAGAATGTTATCGATTACTTAGATGTTAGGATTTACAAAAATTGATTCCAACATTTTTAGAAAATCTGCATTCTCTAATTCATGTCTACATTATAATAGTTGTCATTCTACAACAAAGTAAAACAATTTAGTTAGAGGACAAATTGTTAGATTGTCCAGAATGATTTCAAATTATTTACTTTTTGAAAGAGAAGTTGACAAACTATATATTGTATGTTTATTGATAGGTGTTATCCCACCCAGATGATTAATAAAGGTAAAAAGGATGTTATACTATGAAGGAATGATAAGTTTATGAGTATTTTGGGAAGACCAGAAGATGACAAAACTAGCAACTAGGAATAACCTGAATGAATTGAGTAACAATTCTGTAGGGCTATGGTTTTGAGGTACAGCTCAAATTCCAAAGAAGTAAAAATATTAGTAATAATTGTAATATTTTTAAAATGGAACCAAGATTAGAAGAATTTGAGAGAAACTCACCCTCATTTATATATAAAAGAGGTTTTAACATAAAAAATATTCTTGAAAGCTGTGGTAATGTACTAACTTGTAGTTCTAAGGTACCTGGCACATGGAAATGTGGGGTGTGCCATTACTGTAAATACATTTTGGAAGGTGATAATTTCCCTATAAAATATAAAGGAAGAGATTTGAGGTCAACAGTTCGGGATAATTGTTATACAAAAGGCATGTTGTACATTGCTATTTGTTGTGACTGCAAGCATTTTTACAAGACACTAACAACACCCTTTGCAAACATTCTTTAAGTTGTCTATTGAATGGAGTAATTAGTAACAAATTTGGTGTCATTGACTGGGTTGATATTTCACTGAAGGGTGGATGTTGGAAGACCCAGTTGGAACATAAAGAAATGGTATGGCAGTTGTGTTTGAATGCAACACAGAGGCCATTTTTGAATGAACATATTTTGATTCATAGTATTTTAAAAGTGAAGTCTGCTCGGCTATAATATGATTTCAGTGTTTTAAGCAAGGGTGGCCCATGCTATTGGACTGCAGAATTGCAGTCCCCCAGCTGTACAAGAAGAAAAGAAAAGAAAAAAACAAATGAAGAAAGAAAATAAAAAAAAAAAACAAATGCAAATCATTTTAACTCAAAAAATGTTATAAAGACAGGATTATCTATTTAACAGAATGTTTATCATTTGTTTAGAAAATATGAGTACAGGGAAAAGAAATTGTGAAGCGTATAGTACAAGCAGTAAGTTAAGGTGGTTGAAATTAGGTGACTTACTGTATAGAAAGGAAGATGTGAAGAAAAGAAAATTACATAAACTAGTATTTAGCTGAATAAGTTATAGTAAGTGCAGTGAAGCTGGGGTGTAGAAACTGTCATGACTAAAGTGAAATAGAGGAATTAATTGCATGCCAGTTGATGGAACTTTTTTTTTTTTAAATTGTATCTTGATTTGTTCTGGGAGGAAAATGTGCTTTATGTTAGGTAAACTGTTCTATATTTTAGCGATACAGTTTATGTATTGTGAATCCCTGTGATGATTCTTTGTTTTTGCTACAAGTAATACATTTTTGAGTTTGATGCATTCTAGATGGCCCCTGTATTCTAGAAGAAAATTTACTGATGATCTTCTTAAACCAGATTAATCATGTTTTGTATACCTAGTAAAACATATTTCTTAGCTGAAAACAGGTTGCTGTTGCTCTACCACTACTTGCTGTGGATTGATTATGAATTTTTATTAAAGATTTTGAGCCATTAAACAGGATTTATTTTTTTTATCCAGGCTATAACACCTGCTTTTTAGTCATAAGGTTTTAGAACAATCAAAGATTTCTGTTATTATATTAATTCCAACTTTTGCAGACATCTTGGAAGAGAAATAAATAAAGAGCAAAATGGCAATTGTAGGTATTCCAACTGTAGCTGATGTGAATATCAAGATGTGGGAGGAATACTGTGAAATATTAGAGCCTTTTTTTCCAGGATGATAAGGAAAACAAGGAAACAAGGAAAAAAATGAAAACAAAAAAATGTTGTCATCCCTTTTGGGAAAAACCCGGTTCCCATGAATTACCAAATCAATGGTAGTCCACTGAACACAGAAGGCATTAGAAGAGATCAGGGAACACAGGTTGACAGCAACCTCTCTTTTGACCACCACATTGCCATTGTGGTCAGAAAGTCCTTCTATGTGGCACATCTCATTACTAAGGGTTTTGCATCCAGGAAGAAAGAGGTCATTGTCTCCCTCTACTCTTCCCTCATTAGGTCAGTCATTGAGTACAATGCCCCATTTGGCATGTACCTCACTAAGCACCTGCAACAACTGGAGATGCCACAAATGTACCTCACGAAGAGAATCCTAGGCCTTAAACATTTGTCCTATATGGACAGATAAAAAAACTCCAACTAATCTTTGTCTCATATTGCCTACTTAGAGGCGATCTCTGCTTGACTTACAAAGCCATGTCTGACCCAGTTCTGTTAGAGATGCTAGAGCTAAAGAAATCCCAATCTCTCCACACCACATGCTCCAGAGAACTCAGCCTCATTACCACAATCAACAGAAGATGCTGGAGGGACAGGTTTATAACCCAGAGACTGCCCATGCTATTGAATAGACTTCCTATACATGTGAAGCAGCACACCTCACTGGCCCTCTTCAAGAGAAATCTTGATGAGTGGATGGGAAATAGAAAATTCACCCCAGGGATCACTCCAGTGGCTTTACTCGACAGAGGCACTGGGAACTAAGGTCGGGTGGAATGATGCCTGGGTAATCCTAAGGGGTAGGCTTGTAAAAGACCCAGGACCATTTGCCTAGTACACTCTTATGACCCTATGAACCTAAGAGCTATACAGACTGGAGTGTGTGTGTGTGTGTGTGTGTGTGTGTGTGTGTGTGTGTGTGTGTGTGTGTGTGTGTGTGTGTGTGTGTGTGTGTGTGTGTGTGTGTGTGTGTGTGTGTGTGAACTCAGTAAGCATACTTGGTGGCTAGACTCAAACCCTGTACATTGGGAGCAGCTAGCAAGAGCTTGGATTCCCTACCCAACACCACTTGTGAACTTTTTGCTTCATATTTTAGTTCTTCTGAAATTTGTGGTTCTCTGGATTTAGAATTCACTAAATAATGACAAGCATTTGAATTTTAGACTTCATCTTCTTCAGAAAGTACATGGTAAAACAACACCTTTTATTCTAGCAATTTTCTGTTTGTAAGATCAATATTTGAAATTTGTTCCTATTTTTGGGGCTGTATTCCCCATTATTGGCTTTGTCCAGGTTTATTGTGCTAAGAGATTGAGAGATCTATGGTGAGAACTGAATTCCCTGAATATGTTTGGGAGCTGTATTCCCCCATTATTAGCGTTATCTAGGTGGTTTGTACTAAGATGTTGACAGCTATGGTGAAAACTGAATTCACTAAATGATAGCCATTCAAGTCTCAGAAACCTGTCTTTCAAGAAACAGCTGATTTGATATAGTGGTATGTTGCTCTGACTGTAGTGCGCAGGATCCTGGGTTCAAGTCTTGTTTAAAATCTGTCCCTAGTTTTTGGGCTTTTGTCACCCCCAATAAATTTTGGCTTTTTCCTGTTTTTTTGCGCTTCAAAGGTGAGAGATACAGTTGAGTGTCGAGTGGATTTTACAAGGAGCTGAGATCTTGAAGAGCAGTTTAGTGCTGCTTATGCCGAGTCTGCTTGCATTGTTAATAGCACAACAGGTAGTGTACTTGCTTTTGATGCAGAAGACTGTGGGTTCTACTTCCACAGTATAGAGATGCA
Source organism: Protopterus annectens (assembly GCF_019279795.1). Lineage (NCBI taxonomy): Eukaryota > Metazoa > Chordata > Ceratodontiformes > Protopteridae > Protopterus > Protopterus annectens. The sequence continues at coordinate 1,090,109,141 of NC_056744.1, forward strand.
TTCATGATACTGTACTGTGTTGTACTTTTAAAGGGGATGGATGCTGCAGTCCAGAGATTGTCCTCTTTGGCAAAGATACCTAATAATGATGAACCTGTTATCAGTGTGCCATCCATTCCTTATTGCAATATTACTAGCTTATTTGTTTAATGTAACATAGGCAATTTATTCCTCAAGGGCAACAGTCACTTTATTTGTAGATGAAACAATGAGATATAAAGTTGTCTGCAGCAGCAACCTCTTCATTAGTTACAGATCTCTTTAATGTGGAATTATTTAGATGACTTTTACTTCTCAGAGAGTGTGCATATTTACTGATACTGGTGGATTGTAGAAGTTTGAGTACACTTTTTTGATGGAAATAATCTGAACTGGGCAGTTTTGTCATTATTAGTGCATACATTTTGTTTCATTGTTTACTGAAAAACATGTTCAAAACAATAAATTTAAAATGCTGTGTACCAACTGTACTGTACTGTATTATACAAGGAATACAATTTAATACAATCAGGAAGGTGTATCAAAGAACACATGTATGTTCCTGCTCAAGGGGCCTATGATTTGAAAACAGCCCAAAGTTAATTTTTATCTGCCACTGGCCAGATGTATTTTCTTTGAGTGTGGGTTTCAATGCTGTTTCAATGAATTTGAGTTTCAAGGGCAGAGACATTTTAATGCTAAGTCTATTTTCATTGTGAGACTGCATTGCTTTGTTTAGCAGATGTCTATTATTGTTTGTGCTGTAAAATGTAAAATAAGACTTTTAAATGAAATCCAAATCATCATAGAAGTAAAGCAGTATGCACATTACAGTGTTTATGGTAAATGATGTGAAATAGCTAAGTAATGGGACATTGGAATAGCTGCAGGGGGGAGACCCCATTTGACCATGATTTTGTGAGGGTGGAAGGGCAGCAAACTCAGACAGCCCTGGCTGAACTATACCTCTTAACTGTCCAGATTTTTGCAGAATGAATAGATGCTTGCTTCTTATTTTTGGTTTGTTCCTCATAAAATGTGTGGTTTTCTGGCAAATCATTTAGGAATGAAGTCAATAAATAATGGCAGACATTGAGTTTCAAACATCATTCTCTTCAGAAAAATGCATGCTAAACAAGACCTGTTATTCTGTCAATTGTTTAATTTATACAAGAGCAATTTTTAGTATTGTTTTTATGTTCTCCCAATATTTTTGGCCTTGTCTAGATTTCTTGCATTAAGAGGTTGAGAGGCATGTGTAAATAAATCACTTTATAGAATTAGATATATCCAAATCTCTCAACTTTCCCCGATTTTGGCTCAAAATGTTGCTCGCCCCCTAATAATCCTTCTGCAAAATGGCAAATATGGAAGAAAACATTGAGGGTTTACAATTAAAAAATAATTGTAATGATCAGAGTTATAGATTACTTTTAATTTCAGAAATGCATGTAGATTCTCTTATTTTGTCAGCTGATCAAGTTAACAGTACTAATATTTAAGAAAGTACCCCTTCTTTGACAGGTTCCCAGCTGTATTGTGTAGCTATCAATTGTGTTTTTCTGGCAAATTACTGACAAATCATTAAAGATTGAAGTTAGAAAATAATGACAGACATTTGAGTTTCAGATTTCATACCCTTCAGAAAATTCATACTAATGCAAGGCCTACTATTCTATTATTTTTCTAAGTTTATAAGAGCAATATTAAAACATTGTCCTTATTTTTGGACCTTTGTCCCACTTCTGTTTATGGCTTTATCCAGATTTCTTGCTCTGAGGCTGAGAGGTATGACAAATGTGTCAGGGGGGGCCATCAACATCAGCCAGAGACATTTCAAATTGTGACATAAGTGTTGCACCCCACTCCCCCATGTAGTGACTCTGGATGTGTCCAAGCAAGGCAAGCACCAGTTATGCAGTGTAAGTGTGCAGAGTATCCCCCCATCCAAAGTAGACACAAGTACTACAGTGGCTTTTTATCTGTACTTGATTTTGCAGAATGTTCTGGTTTTCTGTCATATTTTTATACTGTTGATTTATGCTTCTTCTTATTGAGAAAATGCATGTTGTTGCAGTGCCTGTTGTTTAATGACCATCAGGTAAGCTTGTCTGAGACTTTAAGATGCAAGTAAGCTTTAATAAGCATACTGTTAAAGAATTACCAACACTGAAAGCCTTTTTGCTGTTCCCATGCAGAGAATATTGTCATAACTAGATAGCATATAAGCCTTAGGTATTGAAATGCATATGACAGTATTTGTAATAAAGGACAGGATTACAGGATTTTCAAAATCTCATTACATTTGTTGGAGACTTGCAGTCATCTTTGTACACTTTAACTGTAAACTAAACAGAATGCTAATCTATCATGCGTGGTCCATAACAAGTCTACTTTAATTAAACGAAAGCGGAATCCATAGAATACGAATCCATCGACACATAAACAGTGAAACGCAATAACATTGAACACGCAAAACCGTGAAATTTAAACATCAAAACCGCAATAGTCAGCCTATGCCATTGCCTGTAACATACTACCTATGCAAACACAACAACAAAAAACACATACATACACTAACCAAAACCCTACTACTAACCCTAAATTAAAGCACCAATACCCCACTTGTAACCCTACACTAAACCCCACATACACAACTATCTATGTACTACCCTTAACCCCTCCCTAACCTTAAAGTCCGTAACTACTGCACACTTTCCCTACAGAACTATACCCACACAAAGTAAATATTCCACACACATACACTTAACAAAACCCTACACTAAACCTTACGTACATTGCTTAAATCTATGCACTTACCTTAACCCGCACCCTAACCCTAAGGTCCGTAACTATCGCATACTTACCTTACGGAGCTATACCACAGACGGGCCAACTATGACAATTCGACATTTCCAATTTCGCTATTTAGTGCGTTCGACGTTTCTGCATTTTGCTGTTTATGTGTCAACGGATTCGTATTCGATGGATTCCGCTTCCGTTTAATTAAAGTAGACCTATCCATAACCTGTGCAGTAATCCTTTAAGCAAATTATCTTGAACTTGTTTCTTGTTTGCTGTTCATTTTTTACTTTGATCATGTTTGCCCCATGAAACAAGTAGATAGTTGTCAGGCAGCAGATGTTTTTTGGATAAGAAACATTTTTACAAGTGGGGGTATCACAGACATTGTACTTTCAGCATGTTATTTGGTACTTTTATAAAGCTACCAGAGTATGGAAGAACACAACCACGAACCCAAAAATAACTCCAAGTGGCTGAAAATCCAAAGAAAACGCAGCTCTGATGTTAACAGTTCAGTATTTTAATAACATAAATCCTCACAAAGCACGTAAAACACGTAAATACACCATGTAGATCCACAGACAGTATAGGTTAAGCGCTTTCATCTGCTGAAATCTGTGTCAGCAGATGAAAGCGCTTAACCTATACTGTCTGTGGATCTACATGGTGTATTTACGTGTTCTACGTGCTTTGTGAGGATTTATGTTATTAAAATACTGAACTGTTAACATCGGAGCTGCGTTTTCTTTGGATTTTCAGCCACTTGGAGTTACTTTTATAAAGCTGAATATATATTATAATTAGAACTGCAGTGCAAGGAGATGTGGTTTGAGATCAGTGCTGCTTTTTTATATTTGATTTTGACTGCCATTCCAGTATTGTATTGAAAAAGTAATTTATTTTTTCAAGCCTCACAAACTTTTTGTTTCCATCTAGATATTAAGCAAGCTGTCATGTAGCCAATGCATTGAAATATTTTTTCTTTTACAATTCATTTTGTCTTGATTGTACTCTCATAATGATGGTTTGGCACCCAGGGCAGCGTATTTAAAGTCCCAGATTTTGTGGTTTTTAGCATAGTCATACCCCGTTCTGGTTGGCCATGCCCCTTCCCATTGACTCCACCAATTCAGCTGTCTTCTACAGCCCCCCTTTGATTTGAAGTCACCAGCTGCCACTGGTTTTAATATTTGTATTACAGGTTTTTTAAGATTTTTTGATGTTATATATTGATTTTTATTTGACTGTTTATGGTTAGTTAATTAATTCTGAATCAATTTTCCAATGTTAACGGTGTTTGGATTTGTCTGTTTTGTTCAAATTTATAAGGCTCTTTGGTCTTTACTGCACTCATACTCTGATGAAGTCCATTGTTTTGGATTAAAGTGCTTAGCAAGAGTGTTTTTTTATTAAGTCTCAGTTTACTAAACATGTTTTTACCTTATACATTTTCATTTGAACTATTTCCAGTAGTTTTACTTGGAATTCATACCTCCTGGTCAGCACTCCTTTGCTTTTATTAGTTATCCATTTAAAATTACCAGCTTGTTTCCATACCAATCTAGGTATAATTTCTGACCAAACTATTTATGACTGAGGGTACCTATTTTCAAAATGATCAAATTCTTTACAAACTAAGTCAACAGCCTCTGCTTTGTCACCTACCCAAGATCATTACCACCTAAATGAATAAGAATAAAATGAATGTCTAAAGCTGCATGTAGCTCAAGCATTCTGCCAGCAGCTGTTGACACCAAATTTCTCTGAAATTACACCAAAGTTTACTTCACATACCAGAATCAAGTCCCAAAATACTTCCTTCAGGTCTGACCAAGGCTCGCTTTTCCATTCAAAATACAAAATAATGACCTAGAATGATAATCTTGCCAACATCTAAAAAAATAAATTACCCTAACAAAAGAAAACTAAATTAAATATAATTTTACATATGATAAAAAAGCTCTCAACGACTATTTCCCTACCCTTTATATCAACTCAGCTCATCTGCCCTCCTTTGTTAAATTGGACACACATCCTATTTCATAACAGCATGTTAAAATCTAGCCATCAAAATACCTTGACTCTCCAAGGTTTTCCTTAAGACTCATACAAACTGGGCAGTTATGAATCTACCCTCCAAAGACTAAAAGACCACAGAATTAACATCATAACCCAGAAATCCTCTCAATTGCTTAGCCCCCAAAGCTGGACATTAGAGTAGTTCTGAATACAGGTACACAAAACCACCTGTTGCCCTTGCCCTTTTTGGTCTACCTTTATCCAACTGATCTATAATACAGCTGCTAAATCAGTAATACACAAATCCTTTCCAGTATAAGTAATATACCCTAAAAGCTCCTGCATACATGAATACTGATAAAGTTGCCAATATAATATACACTTAATAACGTGATGAATAAACATACAAACATTTCAACAATATCCTGGACAACTGTTTATTTAATGGAAACCCACTGTCCTCAATCAAACCATTCACTCTCTCCCAACCTTTCAACCTAATACCTATCACCCATGCCTTAGTAAGGCCCATTAAACCTACCGACCTCCCTATTGAGAGAAGCCAGATGAACTGCTACTGACCATGCTTCCTTACCCAACTTCCAACTATGGGCCAAACAATTAAACAACAAAACAATTGATAACAACATGTCCCAACTTGGCAGTAGTTCCAGAAACAAAGAAAAACAAGCAATTACTGAGCCATACACATGCCATGTAGACTGTGATCAAGACTGTTAAACCAACTGGGCTGCAGCTTGCTTGTGTGCCAAACATCTTCAGGTATCCCCACTGGCTGATCTTCTGCATCTGGTATTAGCACTTGAAACCTGTGAAACTGAAAGTGAGAAGGAATCTTAGCTATCACATTCAACCATCCTGGAACATGCTTAGCTGCAAAACTAAAATTAATTGACAAACTCTGCATAATCTAGTTCTTCAATACCATTGGTGTCAATTTGGACATGGACAATTTCCAAATCAAGACTTGAAACACAGCCTTATAGTACAAATGAAAAAAACACTTTTTTGTTTAGAGACTTTTCCTGCCAAACCATTAGTGCTACCAAATGGGGATCAGTTGCAAAAAATGCCACATCTTTCCTTTTCTCCTGTGGCCACTTAACAGGGCAATTCATAACAAACCTCATCCCCAACAACATTTGTTGCCATACCTAGACCACCAGCTGTATCTGTGAACAAACGCAAATCATCATTGGGTGGACATAATACCATTAAATCTGGCCAAATATGCAACTCATAACCTCAGATCCTCTTTGACCATTCAAATAATTCCAACACTGTGGTGTCTGAGTCTCTCCCTTTTAACATGTTGGATACTGACCTGCAGAAAGTTCTGCCTGGTCCTATTGCTCTGAAAGCAAAATTCAAGGGTCCAAGTAATTTCATTACCTCTTTAATTCTGACCTTCTTTGCCTTCCTGGCTATCTCAGTCTTATCCCTCAACTTATTCAGTTTCTCCTGGAGCAAGCAAAATAATCCCCTTCAGCATTCACTTCCAAACCTGAGAAGCTTAAAATTTTACATGGGTCTTCCAATTTGCCATCATCCAAGGGAACCCTCAACTCATCACACAGCTCTTAAAACTTCTACATCCTTGCCTCTGCTTCTTCTCACCCCTCACCAGTCAAACAAAGTTGTTTAAATAATTAACCGTTTTTTGGTTAGTGACTCAGTACTGCCAAACTCCTTGCAAAGCTATGCTAAACTTCTCAAAAGTAGCACATACTAATGCACATCACATTGGCATGGCCTCCACAAAGTAATACTTTGCCTGTAAGCACATATTTGACAAGGGCTAGTTCTTCTTTCTAATAGGCAACAATCAAAACTCTGTTTCAATATCCAGATTCACAAACCAGGGTCCCTGAAGTCACTAATAAGAATACTACATCTTCTGTGGAAGCAATCTTCACCTGAGCATTAGGTCTGTCAATAAAATCATTCAATGAACCTCCTTCAGGATGCAATAGATGCTGAATTAATTTGAACTCTCCAAGCTTTTGCTTGGAATACCCAATGGCAAAGTAAAAAAAGGAAACGTGGCACTTCAAAGGGACCTAACAATCTTCCTGCCTTAACCTCCAACAGTTCCTAGACCACACACTTCTTTCCTTTAAATGTTTCCAAATTATGCCTCACAACATCATTACTGCAACTCCTGATTTAATAAAAAATACCTTGGCAAAACCCCAAACCAATTCTTCTGCCTCACAGTAAGCAGAATATTCACTGAATAATGCAGCAATAATGTTTGCCTTAATAGGTAAATGGGAAAGCAGTCCTCCTGGCTATTTCTCAAAAGGATGGGACACCTCTTGCCTTACAAAAATAACCTCTTCCTCTAAGGTTGCTCTGACCTAATGATAGTTGTCTACCAACATTCTGCTGCATTGAGGTCATTTGAATGCTTCCCCCTTCCTTGCACTAATTCTTTATCCCTGCATGAGTACCTTTGCAGATGATCAAAATCATGATCAAACCTACAAGACAGCCAAGAACACCTCCTAACATTAAAATTCCAGCATGTACATGCCACTTCCCCTGCATCACTCACGTATGGACTACCCTGACCACCTATTCCTTCCAACACAGTGGCAAGCCAGATGTTAGCATGTTTAAACTCCCACCACAATGAATTTTCTGCAGCTTTCAGCTTGTTGTTTGTCATGCCATAACCAACAATTTTTATCATATAATCTCTGGGCCTCTTGAATAATAAAAAGATATGCTAACATGGGCAAACCCTGAGTCACATCCTTCTACAACATCTCGGCTATGTAATAGATGAAACTTAGAATCTAGTTGGCCCAGGTCCATGTCACACCTATCAACCTCTTAGAGCAAGTAATCTAGACAAATCCCCAAGAAACTATTATATTGGGTGATTTTAATACTGATTGGAAAACTGTTAAAGCTGATAACCCCTCCTCCCACATTAACCTTCATGGATTCAGTCAAACTATCACCTCTACTACAATAATCAATAAACAAAACAATAATGAGAGCACCCTAGACTGGATTCTTATAAATAAGCAAAAACAAACTTATAATGTAGGAACTCTACCTGATGATGTTAGTGATCATACTTTAACCTATATCCTTAGGCATAAAAATGATGTCTCTAACCCCCCTATAAATAGAATCATACGTACCAACAAACACTTCAACCCAACATTATTCCAAAATGAACTAAGCGCTTTTGACTGGAACCCTCTAAAATCTCTACCACTTGAAGAAGCTGTCAACTATCTAAACTCTAAATTCCTTTCTATCCTTGACAAGCATGCACCCAAACGAACCATCAGAATGAAAGCCAAACCAGCCCCCTGGCTTACCAAAGAAACCAAACAAAAAATCTTACTTAGAAATAAAACCTGGGCAAAGTGGAGAGCTACCAAAACTATATCTGATCAACAACTATTTAAACAACTGAGAAATAGTACAAAAAAAAGCAATACTTTTAGACAAAAAAAAACTACTATTGTAAACTTCAGGACAACCACCAAAATAACCCCCAAAAGTTTTGGTCTACTGTAAATAAACTCCTTTCTCCTGGGCATTCCCATACACCTACCCCACTTCAGGCAGACCCAGACACCCCCGTCAAACTGCCAGTGCCTTTAATTGCTTCTTTACAGATACCATACAAACATTAGCTAGCCAACTTACCCAAGATAGCTCAAACCTTACCACTTCCTTACCCAGTACTCTACCAGCTTTCTCTATGCAACCAATATCTACCACTCTCATCTATAAATACATCCAAAAACTCAAGCCTTGTACCCCTTCTGCTGACCATTTACCTTCTGGATACCTCCAAAAAGCAGCTAAAGTAATTTCCTATCCTATATCCATCCTCATAAACAGAACCATTAAGGAAGGTTACGTTCCAAACATCTGGAAAATCTCCCATATCATTCCCCTTCACAAAGGTGGAAACTCAAATGACTACTCCAACTACCGGCCAATAGCACTCATCACCATTAGCAAAACTCATGGAAAAATGCATTCATCATCAACTTTTAAAACGTCTAACACAAAATAACATAATAGCTAAATGCCAGCACGGTTTTAGGCCATCACATAGTACCACAACAGCCCTGTTATCCTTTACAGATGTCATAAATAAAAATCGAAATAACAACATCCTCTCATCAGCACTCTTTATTGATCTGTCCAAAGCATTTGACATGGTCAACCATACCCTTCTTATCAACATTCTTATCCCTTGACTCTTTAGCTAGTAAATGGTTCAGGTCCTACCTAACCAATAGGCAACAAGCAGTTCTTTGGGAACATAATCTATCATCCCTTCTACCTGTCACCCTGGGAGTCCCTCAGGGCTGTATTCTAGGCCCACTTCTTTTTTCTCTTTTTATTAATGACCTGCATGTAGCAATCCCACATGCCACCTGCATTCAATATGCAGATGATTCAACATTAATATGCTCAGCTAGCTCACCATCTGCACTACATTCCCTCACTCAGAATGTATTCAACACAGTTGAAACATGGTTCACTAAACGCTGTCTCCTTCTCAATGCTAAAAAAAACAAGCTCCTTGTCTTTACACCCACCAGTAAGTCCACCCCAATAGATTTCCCTATTATTTCCAATAATCATACTATCATTCACCCCGACTCTACAACCAAACTATTAGGAATTACTATTGATAACAATCTTACATTTGATAGTCACATAAATAATACTATTAAAACTGTCAACAGGAAAATAGGCTCCTTATATCGAATCAAAACTTTCTTAACTCCAACAGCCAAAACCAAAATTGCACACTCACATTTAATTTCTACTCTTCTATATGCTTCTCCCATATACACTAACCTCAAAAAGAATAACCTTGTCAAACTGGAGCATGCCTATAACAGCATCGCCAGATTTGCCACTGATAATCCCTTTCGAACTCACCACTATCAAAATCTAAAGCAGCTAGGCTGGCTTGAACTTCAAAACCTTCTGAAAATATCCCAACTTACCATGGCCCACAAGATATTTTACCAAACTAACAGTACTCCTATACTATCAAATCTCATAATTCCCTATAAAAACCTAAATTCACTACGTTCTTCTAACAAGCTTCTAGCTACCATAACCAAAATTAACAACAAGGCTGGCAATTCCCTCTTTTCTAACACAGTGGGAAAAGACTGGAACCTATTCCCGTTGAACTAACATCACTCTCTTCCCTACCTCTCCTTAAACAGAAACTCAAAATACACCTTCAAACTCGCTGGTTATGTCCATTCTGTAAACCTGACTAACCTTTGCTTACACTAACTTATTTCTTCACCTTACTAAATTCACTCATATATTTTCTTTAAAATCTTCAGGAAAACTGAACTGGTGATCACAATTGAATATATTGGCAGACCCTTTCCTGCTAATTTCTGTAAAATCTACTCCATAATTGTATACTAAAGTTATGTCAATTTTATTACAGTAAATTAATTCATCACATGACCATTATGATTTTCTATACTAGTGTAAATACCAACTTTTCCTCTATTTTTATTATTGTTTCATATATATTTTTATTGAACTTCTTTCATTTACTATGGTACAACAATGATTTCTATGTTTATCTTATAGTTCTAGTGATTATCTAATTTTGCTATTGGAGCTTTTCTCCCCGGGCCTCTACTGAAAATGGAAATGTATCCAGCTAGACTAGCCCGGTCAACAAATGTAAAATAAAATAAATAAATAAATAAAAGTGGGACAAAGGCCCAAAAATAGGGACAATTTTTAAATATTGCTCTTATAAACTTAGAAAGTTGATATAATAACAGGTTTTGCACTAGCACAAATTTTTGGAAGGCTATAAAGTCTGAAACTCAAATGTCTGTCAGTATTTTCTAACTTCAGTCTTTAATGATTTGCCACTAAATTGCCAGAAAATCCCAATTTAATGAAAAAAAAACAGACCAAAGATATGAGGCAAAAATATGGACATTCTGCGAAAATCGGTACAGTTAGGATGTATGATTCATGCTTTGAACTTACCTGTCCTCCTCTTGCCTAAGGATGCAAATGCCACTACCAAGTTCTTGGTTTCAGGGCCTTTAGCTTCTGTTAACCTTTGTACCCTGTTGGCATCAATCAATTCAAAGAAATTGACATATTTTCCCCTCCAAACATTACTCTTCCCAGATGGTAAAATATATGGAGTAACAAATGCTCTATTCTGACTGACAAAAATGTCTGTGCTATAAACCACTTCCCGGGAGCTCCATGTAGGAACCCCCTGTGCCTGGCTTCTTCCCTGTTTGAAAGCACAACCCAAAAGGCCATACTGAGGCAAGGTTACCTAGACCTGTGACAGGATCAGTAGCAGCTATCCCCAACTGAATCTTCACCTCTTGTACCTGTTCATCAAACCTCAAAAACGCCTGCAACCTATTCCCCTCTGACTCACCTGAACCCTGCAACAAATCACATACTGGTAACCCTACTTCTGTCTGCCCCATCTGCTCACAACATTCTGCATTACCTGATGGCAGTTTGGGTCCAGTCACCATAATTCTGCCAGCCTCTGCATTCTGCCTCCCGGATATCCTTCTCATCTTATTGGGGTTCTGTCATTGTTCTGTTCCATTACAGGTATAAGCTTCCTATAACCTCTTATCTCTAGCTCCATTGAGTGCCCGGCGACCAGTTGCTATGGCATCTCCACATCTTTAAATCATGCCTCCACATGTGCCACAGTCTGATCCCACTGATCTTTTAATGCCTTGACCTCTGCCATCTGTAAAATAAACACAACATAGTTACTATTGGAATAATTCTGTCCCCATCATCCTAACCCACCCTGCCCCAACCAGCTGTGCTAACCTTTCCCCTAAAATGAGAGTCCCTGCTTACCTCCTCCTGCAAGTTGACTCCCTACCTTTGCCATGCAATGTTACCAAAATGACTTTCCCCTTAACTACATAATAAATATAACTATCTGCCTTCCAATTCCTTCATTAATCCTATGTAAAAATAAATACCTTGTCTCTCTCTTTCATATATTTTTTTGTTCTTTTTGCTAACCTATCCTATCACTGCCCCCTTCACACTGTCTAGGGAACATTATCTAACATGCATACTGGAGCATAAATGTGAGTACAGTAGCATGCAAGATTTCTTCCATTCTGTAGCACACTTCTACATGTTGTAGTTACATAAGTATGCACTGTACACTGAGCACAGCATGCATTACTTCTTCTGCCCAATGCACTTGGGTATTAAAGCTGTGGGCATGGCAGTGTGTCCACAGGAACTGTCCACAGGAAATTTACAACAGCCATATTTCTCGTATTTCTCTGCAACTGAATGTCACTTCAGCCATGTGTCACCAACCAAATGTACCACAGGGAAATGTCTTGCTGCTTATGTGCCTAAACCTGTTTGATGACCTGGAAGTGCCAAAACCTATGAAGTAAGACTATATAGTGAATTTCTTTCTGATAATAGGAGGTGGCAATACTATATAAGGGGAAAGGTGGGAAGGAGGCTGGATTAATTACAGACTGATTTCATTACATAATAGTGATAATGAGTAGAATATATGTAGCTAGACTTGATGTCTTCTTACTAAAGGTGATGGTATACTGTCAGATGTATCATTATATAAAGGTTATACACAAATCATTGGGTTTTATTATTACATTTTGAAGGCTGGTGTGACAGAGAGATGATAAAGAAAGTGGTGGTGGTGTTTATGGCTCTACAGAAAGCTTTTGATTTAGTAAACTTGGAATTTATGTTAAAAATGTTAGAGCAGGATTTGGGGACAGGATAGGCTATGCAGAGCATTACGGATTTATATAAGGAACTAAATTGTCAAATTAAAGTAAGCAAGAATGTCTTGACCAAGGTGAGCTTAGGGAGAAGAACAAAGCAGAACCCTTATCATCAGGAATTTTTCTCTTAGTTGTGGACAGATTATCTTAGACGATAAATAGACTGGTATGCAGTTGAGAAGCTAAGGGGAAAAGAAGTACTATAAACATGTTCATTGATCACTCACCATTTTTGGATGATGTTTGGGGAATGCTACCTCAAGTACTAAAGATCCTTAAGGAGTCTGCTGGAAAATAAGGTTTGGATAACCATCCCAAGATGTCCTCAGTAGCAAAGGAGTTCAAAAATAAGTAGGTTTGCCATAAGGATAAGTATCTTGAAGTTTAGCTTTATCCTACTGTGGAGAAAATAAGGAGAAGGAATTGGGAGGTGTTGAGGGATATGATAAAAGGGATGCTGGACATGTGGAAAGGTTGGATGAATATGAACAAGAAGAAGGGCAAAGGTAGCAAATGTGATGCTGTTACTGCTGATTTATTCAGTAAGGCGTGTGTTTAAACCCTTTTGCAGTATAGCTAGAAGAGATACAGAATGTATGTGATAAGTTTGGAAAAGAAAAAGAAGACAGATTGAAAATTAAAGAATGAGAACAAAGATATTTTTGTAGGGATGGGTTATTCCTTAGGTCAATATGTAGAAAGTGGAAATGGATGGGTGATAAAATGAGGGGAATGGAAAAAGAGATCCTTCTTGCTACCTCTTATAAACCTTGTTTCATCAGGTAATTAAAGGTTATGTATACAAGATTCTTTTTAGTTTTAAGAGTGTAATGATACAATTTTACATAGACCAATGGTAACCAGTTCACTGCTCCATACAGATAGTTTTCTTTGCTGTCAAATCTACCCATACCCTTTATTACAAACTCTGTAATACGTATATCACTCATGACATTTTCTATGGAATGCATTTCTATTTCTTGTTTACAGTTATTGCATGTTACATCATCATCTGTTAGAATTTTACATTTGTATGACTGTTTTGGAAATTATGGCTTGTTTTACATTCACCACTAGTCACACAAGTATCTTCTTCTTGTATCTGTATTTCATTACTTTCTTTTCTAACATTATACCATAGGATCACATTACTATACTAGCATATCTTCTTCTTGTATCTGTATTTCATTACTTTCTTTTCTAACATTATACCATAGGATCACATTACTATACTAGTATATTTTCTTCTTGTATCTGTATTTCATTACTTTCTTTTTTAACATTATACCATAAGATCACATTACTATACTAGTATAAATTTTCATTTTCTTCCTTCTGTGATATTGAGTTTTCTGAGCCTTTAAATTTTCCGCCTGTATTTTTATATGTTTATGTGTTATTTTGTATAACTGTTTTAAACTGCTCTTCTGTTTGATTTGTATTTATTTGCACTACTTACTTGTATTTACTCCAGAAGCTTGTTCCAGTTTCTTGCATCCTTAATTGAAGTAATCTTGTCAGTCAAGTTAAATTGTCTGAGAAACGTGCAACACCTTGCTTAATGTTTTCTTGATGATATTCAAATAATTCCTTATTTTCATCAATAATGAACCTATTCGTCTAGCAATAACATTAATGAGCTGCCTTGTGTATGCATATGGTGGTCATTATAGACTGGCAAATAGCTCATCATTTGGTTCAGATTAAGCGAGTTGCTCTCAGTCATGCCCCATCCAGGTATTTATATTACTTCCCAAATGAACATTCAAATCTGGCGATAAAACTATAGATTTGGCAGGTAGTACCCTACTGTGCACCATTCCTGAGGTTTATAAGGACACTGAATGGTACAAATATCTGCTAGATGCATATTTGCTAACAACAGAGAGAATTTTCCTTTCTGCATCTCACAGTTGCATTCCTGTGATCGTCTTGTTGCTAGCATAAACTACAACCTTACAGTATTCAGTAGGAACATATGAGTATTCCCACACAGCCCTACTTATGAACTCTTGTTTTTTAAGCAGTGCTAAAGAGCTAAGACTAACTATATCTAAATTATACTTTTCAACCCTTTGCAGAAGCTTTGGCTCCCTTCCCAGCAGTGAGATGACATTGCATACCTGATGATGCATTTTCCATTACCACAGAGTAGTCTTTTGTAATCCATTTTGCTCCAGTATGCTTGACTGGCATCACCCTTCATCCTTTGCACTGTGAGAGGAAAGCCCCATGCCCCCATATAGTATCTCCTGAAGCTTTTTATAGGTGGCCCAGTCCAAATTATGTGCTTCACTTAGTCCTCAGGTATTTATCAGGGGTCTACTTCAAAGTATCGAAAGAGCACATCAGCGAAGACGAAATCATCAAGACGACATCAGCAAAACTTTAAAACATCGAACTCCTGGAATTCCGAAACCTATCCCCAGGAAAAGAACCACTTGGCTACCAGAAAAAGAAAACAAACAAGGATGCAAGTAAACCCTCCAAAGTGGCGAGCTTCACTCCCCCACCCCCTAACTAAACACACCAACTCCGAGATCACACTACAGTGGGGAAAGGGCAAAGTTCACCATGGTAGCCAAGCAGTTCTTTTCCTAGGGTTAGTTTTCACAATTCCAGGAGTTTGACAATAGGAAGATTCTGTGATGTTGTCTCGATGAAGCCATCTTTCATATTCTGGTACTTGTATCTTTTAAAGTAGGCCCCTTATCAGAAAACTTCACTCCCAGGAAAAGGTGCATATTTTAACCCAGTAGTCCTTTTTGACAATTTTTTGTTATTCCTTGTAGAAACAATCATATGGGCCACAATCTATAGATCACCCTCTTTCTCTTAAAACAATTTGCTATGGGGAAGCCCGCTTGATCATAAAATTCCAATAGCATAGCTGTAGATTGACATATAGGTGGGAAATGTAATAACTTCCAGCATTATATAACTGAAGAAGTCAACCTCCCCCTGCACTACTTACCAAAAGTCTCCACCCCTTCCTCAGTTAATGACTGTCATTCAGTTTCTAACTTTTAGCATCTTATTAAGGTTTTTGAAAAGATTATTTACAACCAAATTTTTGATTATAGCTCCAATTATCACATTGTCAGTGAAAAGCAACACTGTCTCTGGCTGTGTTACAGCACTACTACAACACTCTTCTCCCTTATTGATCACATTTATTGCGAGATGCAGTAAGATATATATCTTACAAAAACCTTTGATAGACTTGATTATTCTCTTCTGCTTCATAAACTAAGTGAGGCAAGTTTCTCTAATGAGCTCCTGAAATATTAAAAAACAATCTAATCATACTTTCACATGCATTAGACCTAGCAACACCTATATTTTTTAGGAGTACCTTATAAAGGTGTTCTAGAAGGCTTAGTTCTTGGTCCACTTCTTTTCTCTTTTCCTAAATGACCTTTGTTGGGACTTCTTTCAAAAAAGACTGAGTCCTCTGTGTTGATGACATATGTGCTCTTTAAAGGGAATAAGAATGGTTCTGGCCTACAAAACAAACTTCAGATTGATTTTACCTAGAAATGGCTTCATAGAAATAAGAAGGAAGGCTTCTTTTCTCTTTTCCTAAATGACCTTTGTTGGGACTTCTTTCAAAAAAGACTGAGTCCTCTGTGTTGATGACATATGTGCTCTTTAAAGGGAATAAGAATGGTTCTGGCCTACAAAACAAACTTCAGATTGATTTTACCTAGAAATGGCTTCATAGAAATAAATTGACAGTCAACACTTAAAACAGCAGAAGCTAACATTTTCTTAGGGTGTTAACATTAACGATCATTCAGGGTCCAATCTCCTTTATGTCACTGTGCAGAGATAATTTAATAAAAATGTTGAGACCTAAATTCCCAGTGCATTAGCTCAACTAAGACTTTCTTATAAGATTTATCACACTGTTGAATCAGATGAACCATAGATGTAAATCTACCACTTCCCAGGTTTGAAAAAGAACTGTCTATCGTAGCCTGAGGTTCATCACAAAGTACCACTTGTTTCCAACATGCCAAAAATCAAATTTCCAGATACTGTCCTCCTCCACATGATAAACTGATTGTAAAATGTCCATCCTGCTTCCTATAATTCTAACTCTCCAACTATTCAGGCCTCCATTTATACTTGCTGCCTGTAAAAGAACACTTTACAAACTAGCCCCTCCCTGAAGGAAGTCTTTTCTTAAAGCAATCAAGCAAAATCAATAATCTTAGACGTTTCAAGAAGTCTCTCCATTCTTATTTACTAGAAGAACAAATATATCTGGTTCAGAGATACTGGTTAAGAAGCCATTTTGCATCATTGGACATTATAATCCTGTTACATCCACTAGGACTGCAAACTGACATAAAACGTGGAAGAGGTGGGCTGACTTTCTGTCTTTCTTTCTTTCTTTCTTATCTTTACTTCTCTTCTTTTTCTTTTCTTTCTTCCTTTCTTTCTTCTACCGATGCTCTGTATACTGGCTACTGCTAAGTTGCATTGCCAGGTGCAAGTTTTGGTTTCTGCATATATTGCGATGTTTTATTGTTTTTTTTTATGTGTTGCAAATTTCTATGCAGCTAAATGTGTGCATTGGAACTACCATTTTTAATACTACTCTGTACTTTTACTTTACATTTGAACAGCATGTTTTATCTAATCTTATCTGTACCTTCAAACTATTTGCCTATGAGTGTATTTTTTCATAATGTGTTATGATTTTTATACTTTGTATTTGCCTGATTGGCCCGAGCCAAGGATGAAAAGGGTCTATGAAGCAGCATACTTTTAACAAACAAACATTAAATAAATAAATAAATAAATAACAAATTACTAGCTCATGATCCCAGAATGAGACCTATTGTTTATAATCTTCATGGAGGTAATGTCAAGGTACAGCCAATGTTTACAGAGTATCTAGGCTGGGGATAATGAACACACAGTCTTTGCTAATTTCAAATAGTGCTGTCCTCTTGTCCTCGAATGAGCATGACCTATGGCATGGATAGGAGTAATTCACTGCTAATCATGATGTGGCTGGCAAGAGTAATAGCACCCACAAATAAGATGTCACCATTAATTTAAAAGATGAGAACATTGATACAAGCAACGGAAATAAGTTTCCTTTGCAGGGTTGCCATGCTCCATCTCTATAATAGTGTATGGAGCTTGGCAGTGTGAGTGAAACTGGAACAGAGGTACTGCATCTCCATGTTGAGAGGAGTCAATTCATAGGTTCACAAGTGTTTACCAAGCTAACGACCACAAGGGCCTTTTTATGCCTTACCATGCATCCCAAATCTCTGACTAGTTCTGGTACCCTTGATAAGTGTAAGCAGGGACTTGAGAGATGAAACATTTACAAGCAAGGTCCTGGGAAATGAACCATTTACAAGCTGCCTGCGTCCATTGGAGACATAGGTGCTAAACCACAGATGAATTTCCTGTCCCTCATCCAATTGTATAGATTACACTTGAATTGGATTAGGTAGGAATTCTGGTTCACATGGATGGAGAGTCTGTTCCAGAGAAGGGGTAATCTCCGGGATACATACCTGTCTCTCCAACAGGTCCTATTTATATCACAGGCAAGGTTTAAGTTGTTAGATTGGGCAATTTTAGTGATGTTTGTTTTGCAGATATGTAGGAGATCCATCAGGGCGGATTCTGGCAATGCCTTGTATTCCAGGCATAGATCTCCTGTCAACAGCCTGTAGGAGACAGAATACAGGAATAGGGCCTTGTGGCAGTCTGCAAAAGACAAGTTATTTACACAATGTATTATTTTAGTGAGAAACGTCTGTGTACATTCCAGTTGTTGGATGTATCTGGTTAGGTACATACCAAAGGGGGCATTGTACTCAATGATAGGTCTGATGAATACTAAGTAATGTGGAACAATGACTTACTTGGAATTAGATTCCATACCTTTTTTACTGTGGAACAATGACTTACCTTTGTTTATAAGTTGCACAACATGATGGTTAAAGGCTAGATCATGGTCTATGTGTGTTCACAAGTCCTTGACTGTTGAGTTAAATCTTAGAGGTATTTTGTTAATATGATAGTTAGCAGGAGTCAATGACTTCCCAAAGGACACTATTATGGATTTCTATTTAGTCCATGGCTATGACACCAGTTATTTGTTTGTGTCAGCCCTTCCTGGAGAACATTAGTGCCAGTGGGGATTCGGTGATAGCTCCAGTTTAGGTGATGTCGACATGTAAACATATCCCTTAGGAAGTATGCCAGCACGACCCATTCAGAGAAGGTCCCAGGGCAGACTTGGGTATACTACAGTGACTGCATTCCTCAGATTACTTGAGAACACATTGGGATATAAAATGATCAACTGGAATTGTTCCTGGTGATACACAAATCTGGCCTGCCCTGTGCAGCTTTGCTACCACTACTACACCCAAGAAAAGAGATTTATAAAATGGATAGATAATTGGATGGAAGGATAATGTATTGTTGAAGACTGGTGAGACAAAAAGAATGTAATCCTCAAGCAGTTAAAGATATACACATGATAATGATTTTTTATGTGGTATTAATTCTGAAGAAATAGTGTAAAAAAGGCCCTTTTCTGAAATTGTACTGCAAACTTAGTATGTCAGCATATCTGTAAAAAAGATGTCTGAGAACAACAGAATCAATTTTATTCCAAAGCACTTGTTGCTTAGTTGATTTATAATGTTATTACCATATGTCTTGATGTTGGCAAGAAACATTCAGTGAAAGTTGACACATGGAAAGTTGTGTTATCCTTTAATTCATTGGGCAATGTACTTTTGCTACAAAGTGAACACCCTTAAAATTTACTTTGCAGTATTATACAAATTTTCCAAGATATAAATAATGGAATATGAGTAATTTCAGACTAGTGCAAACCTATAGAATTTGCACTCAACAGTTTCTTTAGTTGTCTTTAAATGAGCCATTTTGTGTTCCTGTTATGTTGCATTACAAAGTGATGAGAGTTATTACATGCTGTCAGTTGCCAATTCTCAGAAATAGTACACAAGAAGTGCAATAAAAATAACTGTGAAGCTAGACCGAGTGCTGTGCATCGATATGTTTTTATGTAAACAATGCACGTAGTTTCTAACGTATCTGTGATGAATGCTGGCACATATATAAAGCTGGCATGGAATTACAGAATGACATCAACGCCACACAGAAGCATTTTGTCCAGACATTGCCCAATCTCCCAGTGTCACACCATTCTCTAAAAGTAAACAGAGGTAATGCCAGCATCATCTCAAAGTAAGGGCATTTGGGTGACCTTAGCATACCAGTGTAACCCTGCAAACTGGTGTTTAAAGGTAAATCCATAAAAGGGCACATGGGCAATATTATAAATACTTTAAAATTATGAGAATGAACCAGATACAGTGTTCCATCAACTCACATCTTTTACAGAAAGAAAACTGTAATTTACAAAACCATTTTGGTATATTCTATAGGTAAGCATCTCAAAATGTCATTTGAAACCAAAAAACTGCACAGACTGGAAACATTTGTATCACTGGATGATGTATATATCTGTGCAGTCACAGAAACCTGGTTCAAGGCCTCAGAGAGTACCCTGGCCTTGCAAGGCGACAATGCCTTCCACACCTTCAGACCGCAAAACGTGTGAGAACTAAAGGAGGTGGTGTTTCTATCTATATTAGAGATAAATTCTCCTCCTTTCTAGTTAGACTGGACAACTCCATGGAGTTACTCCAGGTTCAGGTTACTATAGGTAAGACCCCCATTCAGGTCATAACCAGTTATAGATCCTCATCCATGGGTCATGACATGCATGAAGCCTACTTGACTAAACTGGAGTCAATCCAAATATTCCCAAAGTCTCTGGTTATGGGGATTTAATTTACCCCACCATCAACTGGGAAACTTACTCTAGCCCTAACTCACTAGTACACAAGTTACTTGACTTTGTTAACTCATATGCCCTGGAACAAATTGTTCATACCCTGACAAAAGGAACAAACATACTAGGTCTGGTCATCACTAACATGACAAACAGATGCACTGCCACAACTGTCGGACCCTCATTTGTTAAATCTGATCATAAATCAATCTGACCACAAATCAGTTACCTTCGCACTGACACTAACACCAGAACTCACAAAGGGCAAAGTCAGATGAAAAAACTTCACCAAGCAACTTTACCCTCCCAGATGAAGGTATAAATGCATTCCTTCCAAGCCCCACCCCCAGCTGGAAGTAGTAATTATACCAAAGTTTGCACTAAAGCCCTGTACAGTCACTTGCATGAGTATATTGACTCAGAAAAATCAAAGCTAGAGCCCCAAGTAAAAACAATCCATCATAGTGGAAATCCAGCATCAATAAACTTTACAACAAATGCAAAAAGTTGCTGTCCAAGAAAACAAAGGCAATGCCACAACCATGGAAAAGCACCCTCCTCAGCCTCAACAGGCAAATAAGACAACATATCAAATCCTCTAAGGGCATCTTTGAAAAAAAGATAGCAAGCACAATCAAGGATAACCATAAGCCCTTTTACAGCTACATATGTAGCCTAAAAGGTAGGACCCAAGCATGTGCTGAACTAGTGACAAATGATATCACACACACTGACCCCACAGAAATAGCAAACCTGCTAGCTGATAGGTTTGGTAAAATGTCACTCCCTTATCCCCTCCAGACTTATCACAAACCTTGCCCCCACCCTACATATCTGAAGAGCAGGTCATTAAAGCCTTGTCCAAGGCAAAACTTTCAGCCTCTATGGATCCAGGATGAACTAGCATCACCATTAAGTACCCTTTTTAATCACAGCCTAACAACAGGCTTTGTTCCTGCAGAATGGAGAACATCAATTCCCCTCCACAAAGATGGCATAGCAATAGACCCGGGTAATCATAGACCCATTAGTCTGACCAGTCTTGTCTGTAAGGTCATGGAATTAATCATTATGGACCTCATAAATAAAGACATAGGTATCCTCCAAACCCTGGATCCAACCCAGTTTGGCTTTGTCAAGGGCAGATCCTGCCTGTTAAATCTGTTGGATTTCTTTGAAAATGTGATGGCTATGGATGAGGGCAAATCTGTGCATGCCGCATACCTCGACTTGGCAAAGGCTTTCAACACAATCCCACACTCAGGCATTATCAATAAACTTAGCAAACAGAATGTAAACCCCTTTTGATGAAAGATGGGTTGCCAGCTGGCTCAGAAACTGGACACTCAATATAAAAGTGGGTGACTCTACATCCACCTGCAGACCTGTCACCAACAGGGTGCCACAAGATCAGTACTGGTCCCCTTACTGTTTGGTGTATTCTTCTCAGAAGTTCAGGCCAAAAGTAAAGGGCTGTGGCTGATCAAGTTTGCAGATGACTGTAAACTAGTTGCAATTACTGAAACCCCAAATTATGTCAATATACTCCAGTAGGTCTTATGCAGACCAACAGCTGGTGTCTTAGTCATGGTTTCCCACTTAATGCAAACAAATGCATCATCATTCCCTTCAGCAAAAACAATGTCCCTTCGCACTATCAAATCAACAATACCCTAAGTACCTATGAAGTGGTAAGGGATCTGGCATCACAAGTTGACTGTGACCTTAACTTTGACCACCATGTGTCTACTGTTGTAAGGAAGATTTTCTGTGCAGCACACTTGATTAGTAAAGGCATCACCTCGACAGCAAAGGAGATTATGAATCCTCTATACTCTGCACGAATCAGGCCCATGATTGAGTACAATGCCCCATTTGGCATGTACTGTACAAAGCACTTGCAGCAATTGGAGAAACCTCAGAGGTTTCTAACAAAAAAGATCAAGGGACTCAAGCATGAGCCTTACACAGACCAACTAAAGTCCTTATCACAATACTCTGTATCATATATACTTCTTAGGGACTTTTATTCCAGGCTTACAGAGCAATCTCAGATCCAAACCTAATGAACTTGCTGCACATCCAGATACCTGTTCTAGGGACCTAAATATGGCCTGAGACTTAAACAGGACATGCTGGAGGGATAGAGTTGTCTCAAAATGACTGCTGCATCTTTGGAATAGGCTACCAATCCATGTAAAACACAGCATCTCTATGATACTGTTCAAAAGGAACCTGTACAAGTGGATGGAGCACTGCAAATTCTTACCTGGGATAGTGCCCACAACCCTCATGGACATGGGCAACCATTACTAAATGCAATTCTGGGTATTGACTAGCATATGTAGGGTACTACATTGGGATGCAACAGCTAGGGTCGAAATTACCTCTAGGTCGATTGCCTAGTAAAATCCTATGAGCCTATGAATTTGCCTGCATCCAAGTATAGCCAAGCAAACCTTGGTGTGTGCTCTCCACTATCTATCCATAAGTAATGATCCCAAAGTGAATACTCTAAAAATAAAAATAAAATATAAAAAAACAATAAATAAAATAAAGCAAAGCATAGAGATCTATTCAGTGCCATATGGCATTACTCTAAGATAAAGTAATGGCAATAATGCAAACATATATATTTTATATAGCCAATTAATCATAGTATAATTTGTAGTAATAATTTATATCAGAGTAACTCAGACACACGCGCACACACACACACACACGCACACACACGCACACACACACACACACACACACACACACACACATGCACACACGCACACACACACACACACACACACACACACACACACACACACACACACACACACACACACACACACACACACACACACACACACACATGCACAAGACAATCATGTGGATTCATTAAAGTCTACACTGTGTGCTAAAACCATGTGTGCATTGTGGCACAATGCTCACATGGTAGCACACTGATTGGCATTCAGTAAGTAACTCTACACAGTGTGTAGAGCTACACAAGCATAGTAAACATCGTGGCCTGATAATTATAGTGTAAGCATCTGAAATGTATGCTAAACAACTAATCCAAGATGGAGGAGATATTCAACAAGCTATAAAGCAATTGTGTACACTTAGTGCAAGTTTTTCCCCTTGAATTCCAAAGCCGATTGGAATACAGCCACAGAAACTACTCCACACAGAGGGAATGTTAGGGGCTCCTGTTGCTCTTCTGCATGTCTGTGTGCAACAGGCTGAAGTCTATGCTGCTGCTACTCCTAATAGACCTAGGCCAAGAAGGAGAGGGGTGTTTAGACCTATTTAATTTTTCATGGTCTGCATGAGATGGAAATAGAGTGCTACAGGGTGGAGAGAGACACTGCAGGAACTCTGCAACCTCTGTCATCCTCAAGTGACAAGGGCAAACTGAGAGGAACCAATACCTGTGGAAATTAAGGGATATGTAGCACTTAGAATATTAGCTACAGAAACCTTGCCGAGACCAAGAGGGTATATGCTGGGGGGGAGTCACAGGTATCAGCATCAAGGATCCTCCATCAATTCCTGAATGATATGCTACAGCATTCCAGTGACTACATACATTTTCCCTGTTCACCTAAGGACAGAGCTACAACTATGCAGGATTTCTACCCTGTAGCACACTTCCCCTAAATCCTGGGTGCCATAGACATTAAGATCATAGCACCACTCAAGGAACAGGGAAGGGTTTACATAAACAGAAAGGGCTTCCATTCCGTTAACTGCCAGGTCATGTGTAATGCTAATTATCCTGAATGTGTGTTCTGCCAACCATGGCAGTTGTCATGACTCCCATATCTGACACAACTCTACCAGAGGTTTTCTAGGGGGATATTTTACAAGGTCATTTACTGGGTGATGCAGGATATGCACTTGAACCATGACTGATGACACCCATCAGAAATGCAAGCACACCCACAGTAGAACACTATAATGAGGCACACGCTCAAACAAGAAATATCATAGAGATTGAGTCTGGGCTGCTGAAGTCATAGTTCCAGTACCTAGATACATCAGAGGGAACCCTGTAGTAAAGCCTCTGTACTTGTGCTGAAATTTTCACTGTCTGCGCAATCCTTCACAATATTATCCTGAGATAACAGCTTCAACAGGAACACCATGAGGAAGGGGCACACGTTCCACTACCAATGGAAAGGTCATCACAACCGCACACAGGTGAGGAGTCAGAGGGGGAACCACCAGCCACTGTGGGTGTTGTTAGACATAGGCATGCAGAATATGCCCTTGTAAAAGGCAACAGATAGTGCACATGCTGATAACCTAAGGGGGGGCACAACTTTTATCCTATGCACAAGCATACAGTAAAATTGCTACAAGGCAGTGCTCACAGCCTTTACCTATACTGCTAACATCACACAGAGTCAGCCCCAATTTAAAGCAATTGTAACTGCTGAACTATCAAGTTAAGTGTTAAACCTGGAACAGAAAAATAAATGGCTAAGAACACAATTTAATGGCAAATCCTTGCATACTGATGCCTAAATAGAAGGTGTGTGAGTTTTACAGCAATGACATCTATATGTGACAGGACTGACATATGTCAATGCATATGTGCTCTTTATTAACTAATTGGCCTCATGCGTCAAAGATACACACAATACAAAAACCTCTAAGAAAATGGTACAATTTTCAAAAAAGCATCACAGACACACACACACACACACACACACACACACACACACACACACACACACACACACACACACACACATATATATATATATATATATATATATATATATATACTTGGGTATCCCTGAATCCAAAATATAGAATCAAGGAGCTGACACAATTATCATCATTTGCATATAGTGTTGTTTGGTGTGGGGGGGGGGGTGCAGAAGGCCAAGGGTGACACAAAAAGTAGCGAGTGAGTGTGCGTAAGAAAGACAGGTAAGCAGAAATTTAAGTAAATTATTAAACGGCTAATGAGACAGAATGAGCTGCAATCCTCAAAAAAAAGATACACGTATCTGTTATGTGTATGTACCTATATGGACAGTCAAGATGGAATGTGTGTCTGAGTGTTTGCAAGAACACAGCCAATATCTGTGTTAGTTCTACATCCTGGCATGTAGGACAGGTGTGAGCTATGTATGGTAGAGATAACAGTTCATCATCATAACCCCGATCACAAGAACTGGCTATGCCAGGAGTTGCACTGGCACATTCATGTCCATGGTCAGATCTGCTCATGCTACCTGAATGTTATTGATGTCTGCTGGAAGAGCTCTTCTCATGAGTACACCCAGGACCATGAACATATGACCTACCCCATCTGGATGTGGACACCTCAGCTATTAAGGGAGCAGTGGAAGTAGTGCCACTACATGACTGTGATTGGGCAAGAACACATTAGCTATCAGCAGATGATGCTGCTGACCTACATCCATGTGGATGCTGTCCCCCTCCTAGCAGACATTCCATCACACACACTGCCCATTCTATATTATTCACCTGATCCATTGAATCAGCCACATGGCAGATGCAGTCACGCATGTCAGCCCATGCCATATCTACAACCTTAAGCATGTCCTCGGAGGCCCTAGAGGAATGTACCTGCTCCTCTATGATGGCACTAAACATACGTTGAGTGGCACGTAATGACAAATCAAGATCAGGTGGAGGGTGGACAGGAAGCCTCATCTGAGCACCCCTAACAAACCTCCTTTGTGGCATCTTGCTCACACTTTGGCTACAGTCAGATTCAAATGGCACTGAAGTTATAGTAACCACACTACCCTAATCAAGTGTGTCACTCTCCACCTGTCCAATATCTGAGGGCTCAGTGGAATAACTATACATAGGCTTGCTAACTATGTCTGAGGAAAAAACAGTGGATGGCTGAATGTCAATATCAGTGTCAGATTCAACCTCTGCTCCCCCCAAATGTGCCTTTATGTGGCCACCATCATTATCAGAGTCTACCAATACTCTGAAATCAAGTGATGAAAGTCCTTCATTACCACTGTAATGATCACCTGTAATAATAAGCAATAAACATAGGAATAAAATTAATACCACACTAAATATTTAAAACAACTTATATGATAATAAACTAACACTGGTCCCACTATCACAGATGGTACAGCAATACAAACACTCATTACAATCACCTCACACATAGAGATAAATGCATATATCTGACAAATGGTCATTGCTAGTCAAAGAAAAAGTTTTGTCTTGCCATGTGCAGATGACTCCACACTTGGTAGAGAGGATGGTCCTGGATGAAATGAAGTAAGTGAAGGATGCAAATTAAACATTACAATTGGAATAACAAAGGGGGAAAGTACACAATTTTGTCTATATGTCCACTAAGAATAGTTTTAAAAAACACGGCTGAAACATCCACCCACAGCCCATGTGTAATGAACAAGTGTGTCATATAAGTCTATTAATTTATTGATAGATTCATGAAAAAAAAATCCACAGGAAGTATCACTTACATTTTTATATATTTTACTATACATTCAAATTTAAAACTTGCCATATGTAAGCTTAGCTGGAAGCTCATTTTGGCACATAGTTGTCCTCCCAGGCACATCAGCATTGACATCAATCACATGTTGGTGTGCAGTTTCCATTGAGCTCTCTGGATCTCTGACAGTGGCCTGGAACTCTTCATTTAGTGTTAGTGGGGGCTCGGTAGTAGACCCCTCCCATAGCCAGCTGTTCACTGGAAACTACAACTGTTCCCTGGGCTGATGAAATCTTATCAGTGACCCTATGACGCACCTAAAAATAAGCCCTGGTGTGACCCCCTACTGCATTAACATTGTTCACTATCTGGTTCCAAATCTGCATTCTGACAGCCATATCCCCATGTCTTCTCTCAAGCAGAAAGGTGATATAGCACCAGAACACTTGCACTATTATGCCATTTTCTGAGTCACTGAATGGGGGTTTACATTGATTTATATGCTTGGGTGTTATAATCCTATGTGACATAAAACAGAGAAGGATGCAACCTATAAATATCACCTAACTACATTCCTGCTTATATACACATATTTTTCAACAGTATGGGCTGGAAGCACACATTTCAGTTATAAAAGTGAAGGTTACCACATCACACTCGCACACAAACCAATGTTTGGTCCAAACCAAGGAATACCACTTTAGCAATGCATTGTTTCCCACTAAAATAACAGGATGACTACACATTTTCAAGGGAAAAATACTTGAAACTATTTTATTGTGGTGACACAGAAATGGTATTTGGCTCCCCCACCCCCAAAACAACAAACAAATGAAGGTTTGTACAAACCAAGCAAGAACTGCATACAGATAGAAGTCCCATTTTCTACAGCATGTAATCTAGAGTGTAACTGAAAAATGCAATCATACCTTAGCAAATTAGAAGCCTTCTTTGCAGATAAGTCAAAAGGAACAGCAATATTCTGTTTTGCCCAAATATTCAAGTCTTCTCTCCTTCAAGTTCCCTAGCTAAATAGTTGCCTTTTTATAGTATAGATTCAGGCCTCAGAGCATGGTGAATATGCAAATAAGGTGTAAACTCATTAGAATTTCTGAATTCCAAACTTTTGACTTTGTGTAGCAGGTGTAAACATAGTGTAGGCATTACCTCACTGTTAGTTGCTAATGGATTGCAACTGTGAATGATTAGTGGGAGGGAGAAGTAAGACACAGCAATTCGGGCTATCTTACCTCCAGTGGGCGTGTCACCCAGGATACACTTACAAAGTGTAGAAGTAACTTTAGCAAGCTTTTGAATAGAGCTAAACAGCACACATTTAGCATTTTTGTTCACTAACAGCCAAACCCTCTTGCCTTTGCTGCAAAATGTTTTTCACTGTCATGTATTTTTATCATACATTTAAAGGACAATGATACAAAATGCACTATAGACTGTATGTCTGAGAGTACAGCATAGATAAGAGAAGAATGAACACAAAAGAAAGAGAAGACAGAGTTGCACTGGTGCAAACATATTCATAACTGGTTGTGTGATCAATCATTGCACTAAATATGCAAGCCACATATATATAAACAAATGAGAGTGTACAAGTGTATGTGTCTTGTTAATACAGTGGAGGAAATGGGAATTGCTTGTATGCACATGACTTGCTTTTCTGCTGCAAAGTTGTTTCTGCGGCAAAGAGTGATAAGACACTACTAGTGTGTTTTGTAGGCTCAGTAGTATGATAGTGGAAATCCAGAGTTATGTAAAAAAATCACCTAACGTGTTTAAATATTCATATTTGCACAGTGTGCAGCTTAGCGCAAACACGGTGAAACATGTAAACATTTTAAATTTATTGGAAGTTGCCTTAAGAAGAGCAATCTTGCTTAGCACTATTGCACAGTGGTCAGCAGCTTCATTGATAAGGATGGCATAAATTAGAGCTGCGAATCAACTGTGTGTGTAGCACAACTGGTAAAAAAGTTGAAGTACATGCCACGTAGGATAGGTAGACCATGGTTCAAGTCACACATTTTTTAAATGATAAAAGGTATTAACCAGTTTTTGCAATGAGGTTGGCTGCAGTGGTGCAGCAGTTAGCATTGTTGCCTCACAGTAAGAGGTTATCTGGTTCAATTTGTGGTTCGAGTGTCTTCTGTGTGGAGTCTGCATGTCCTCTCTGCAGTTGAGTGAGTTTTAAAGACATGCAGTAGGTGTGTGTGTGTGTGTGTGTGTGTGTGTGTGTGTGTGTCTTCTGTGAAGGTTGGGCACCAAGCTTGCAAGTTGAGACTGTAAAAACTCCACTGCCAATCAATCTGTGGACCGGTGATCTGGTCTGGTGACCCTTAATGAGAGAAGCTGAAAGACACTACTTTTGCCTTTGCCTGTTTCATTTGCACGATGCTCACCTGTGCACAAATGCGAAGTACTGCTTCAGATAAAAAAGAGACGTCAGTTTCAGAAAGATACATTGCTTCTTGTTTTGCTTTCAATTACACAAATATACTAAGTGGTGATGTGCAACTGTCAGAATGCATACACAGCACCTGAAGACAATAGAGACATTGTCAATTTCAAAAAAGATACATGGTTAACATGTGTGTTTTTTTATTGCGCAAACACTCTAAGTCACATTGCACTGTGCTCAGCACTCATGCATAGTATTGAGTGTAAAAAACATACCTGCTGCTTAGCTCTCACTGTAGCAACAGGTGGAAGTTTACAACTACAATACAGGTTTCTAATCCAGCAAACTTCAAGTTTTATTAATGCTGTTCCACTGTAATTTATATAAAAATTAGCAACATAAAAATAGATATATAGCAGATGGCCTCAGCATATGCATGATATCATATATATTGTATGTCTAATTGTGGGTATCAGTACAATTATGGTTCTGCAATTAACTTTTTTTTCTGGACTGTGATGGAAATCGTACTTTACTGACAGTCATGTCATACACATACATGGTTAACCACTCAACTCTTAAATGTATCTATATGGGTAATGAACAAGTTTGACCAACACTTCTTTGGTGACAAGTAATACGAAACACTTATGTGGAAAAATGCATGTTCTCTATTTTCCATAGGTTTGAATCCCACATTGTACAAATTACTTTTATCAGTGTTTAAAGCCACACAAAAATGTGTCTAATCATAAAAGTTATACCTCGCAATACATGTCTTAAAAGTAAAGTCAACTAACAGGTGTAACAACAGTCAAACCATAAATTAATGCCAACTTTCATATTACCCTTTCTATTTCATAAACTGCTTTCCTTTCTGTTTGGCAATGTTGCTCTGCATGCACCATTTCACAAACAGAGTTGGCATGATTGTTCAAGTTTGCACACAAGCCATAAAATGAGATATCACAAATTGGCAGGACAATGCTTTAACTGTTGTTGGACGAGTGCTGTGTGACTGTGCAGACATGGCCAGAATTTTCATTACACCTCTCGGTAAAGCACCACAGCCATAGACTGCTTCAGGGAGACTATACTGGGTCTCATATAAATTAGAGGCTTGGAACAGTCTAGCCAAGGTTGTCTCCAGTACAACTGGCATCCCATGCTCTGGTGAGTGATGCAGGCATCATTACAATGACCCGAAAAGGCATAAGTAGGAACAACTGAACCAGGCTGGATAATTTAGGACTGCTGACATACCGCAATTGTGTTAGTATACAGATAAAGATACTTTAATTTATATACAAAGCTGGAGATAGCCAAGATTGGTATGCATAAGATTCTTCCCTTTTTCTCTCCTCTTTATTTTGCAGCTGCCCAGGAGATTTCAGCAAACAGGGAGGCCTATGCTGAATGTTTAGAAAGACTGAGAGAAGCGATGGCTATGCAGCCCAAATTAACAGTTATTTTATTAAAAGTACTACTCTTCCATATATTACTAGCAAATTAAACATGCATATCTTAATTATAACATCAAGCATGCATACTACATTCTGTAGTTCAAGGTAATTGTAGAAGTCAATTGTAATAGGGCATTCAGATATTATGGGTTGAAATCTCATAAGTACATACTAAAAGTATTAATTTCAACAAAATTGGCATAAATGCCATCTTGTTAACTTAATCTGTATTATTTTAAAGCATATATGCAATATATACATATTTCAAGGATTATTTTGGATTTTCAAAAACTATAGTTAATGTAAAAGTAAAAATATATTTTTATTGTAGTATTTTATGTTATGTGACATATGATGGTTCTAATTATCTTTTTATTTTTTATTCTCTTACCCCACACCTTATCTCTCTTTTTTATTTTTATATGTGTGATCACACCATTCTGATGTCATAATTTCCTGACAACCGACAAAATGATTTCCAGCACAGGGAAAGAGGCCATCCAGTGCAGTTTAGCCTCCCACCCCTCCAACAGCTGCAGTACCTATACCCAACACATCTGGGATGCAACCTGGCAGTACTGCCTCTGCAGCCTCTGCACTACTTTGACCCTCAACATCAGGTAGCATTACCCCAGTATCTGGTGCAGTGGTATCCACTGGGAGTATTGATGAATGTGAAGATTTTACCAGCCATGAGCTGCTGGGAATGGTGTGTGAGGTTGTAGAATGCATCTTTGGTGCATGCCTCAGCTGTGTGGATAAGATGCTTGTTGGAATGCAGAGAAAACCAAAACATCAAGCACTCCATCAGGAAGCAGAGGAAGAGGACAGTGATGACAGTTCTGAGCATGACTAGATTTTCACTGTCCCCCTGCTTGATGGGCATGGGCCTACGATGTCCCTTCCCTATCCCCAATTAAGGTGTCCCCCAATCTGTTGTGTCCCTAACCATCCCTGTCCCTGTCTTGTTTATGTTTGTCTGCATCTGCTTCCTCACCTACCATACTTACCTAACCCTGATATACCTATGGCTCTTATTCAGCATTCCTCTGTTTTTTTGAAATAAAGTAAAGAAACTGGGCACCTTTCCCACAAAAAAAATATCAAACCATACATAGCTCTCCACTTTGCATAGGTGTCTTCTTGATGCACTTGATTTGGTCCAACTGGCTATACAACATCCTCGCCTTGTTGTCACCCATCTGTGTTGTAACAGCCCTAATTCATCCAGTTTTATATACATGTTCATATTACACTGTTGAAGAAGTGGGTAGCTATGGTTCTTTTCTAATTCCCTCCTACAAATTCCTGCATTGCTTTCCCTTTGTTCTTCTACCTTCATGCTACCCATTTCACCACTTTCCTATCTACCCTATTTTCATACCTTTGATCTGGTCAAAAATAGAATTACACACCACACACATGACAGAAATGCCCCCTAATAAAGCCCTTCACTTTTTTTCCTTTGCATTTGTGTGGATTATGGCATCCTGCACCAAAGCTTAGTGACAGTGAATGGTTCTTCATGTCCTATGGCATAGTGCAGTTACCTACACACAATGCTACTTAAAATCACTGCACTAAAGGAACACCCAGTCACATCAGCATAAATACAGTACTGCAAAACATTTACTCTAACATTTATTTAGACTGCTGAATGCATAAAAATGCAAGTCCAAACATGTACTGTTGACATAAATCAATTAACTGATGTTAATTTTCCTACAGTACTTCACTGTAGACATTGCTTTTCACATTTGCAGGAATTATCACATTTACTTCTGTAATGCCATCTTGACAATGTGTAATCAAATTAGATTGAGTTGGATTCTAATCTTGTGTCATTTGTACTCTAAACATGTGCCCACTGCTCTTACACCCACAGGGAAAGCTAGACAGCAGGTGCATTTTTTACATTCAGTACTATACACAGTGCTGACAGCCGTGCCTCTCCTCTTAGTGTGTTTGATGAAACAACAAAAACATTACTATTTTCCCATTTATGCAGAAAACTATGTTTGCTAGTCACTAATCTCCATGCAAATTGAGAAGGCAATAGCAATAGTCCTTCATATTATAAATGTTATAACACAACACTTCCAATATAAACTACAGTATGAGCACCATAGTATCTGTCAGCTAGTTCTACCATAACCTATATGCATAAGTACTTCTCAAATTCAAGTTGTATTTATTAAATGTGAATCTCACACGCGCAAACACTTTGCCATTGATCACACAAACCAGTTGCTTGGCAATGTATTATGTAAAGAGCTGATTGTCATGTATTACTGTCTTTGGTGCCCAGTTAGTCCACATCCTATGAAAATCTATGTTAATACACAACCAAAAGGAAGGGATTTGTAGTGACTGAATACATATTTACTCAGGCCTATGTGTGACATGTACCCATATGCTTGAAAATGGAAAACTCGGTAATAGTTCTCAAATGTCAAGAAATTGATTCAGTAATAATTCTCAAATGTCACCTACACTGCAATAATTAAATTAAATAGCACAACTTCATTGTTACATCATCTAATGCTTTATACTGACATGGACATTGAGATTGCCTTATACATGTCTTAATGTGGCATGAGTTCATCACAAATATGAACAAATGTATATCCACAATTGCATCCATGCTGATAACAAAATGTGTGTGTGTGTGTCTGTGTTTATGTGTGCGTGTGTGTGTGTGTGTGTGTGTGTGTGTGTGTGTGTGTGTGTGTGTGTGTGTGTATACATGTGTGTGTGAGACTGTAAGTGTGTAACATACACAACATATTGAGAAATAGGTGCCATGTCTCAGTTCTGCAACATGCATTCCTGACAGCTTATTGCATCTATTTCAAAAAGCTGTCTAATAAAGTATATCTGCACATTGGAACCAAAACAGAAAATCCAAAGTCCACACATTCCAAACCACTCTCATGACTGGATATGTTATCTGTATCATATAATGACGATGTCATCATCTATAAAGACCACTTTGACAAGGAAAAAGCATACTTGTCTGATGGCACAAATATTAACTACTGTGTTCTAAAAATAGGAACAAAATAGTTAAGCTGGGCTTAACTTACCACAACAACCATACTGTGTGTGTGTCTGTATATATGTGTGTGTGTGAATATTCAGAAGACCGTGAGTCTTAGTCCTACTGCCGGCAATCAAGTGTCATGGAAAACAGTATGTTTTACAGTTGCACATGTCTACACAGCTATTTCCTACAGCCCTTCCAGCATCTTCTCCCAAACATACAATGTTGATGCCATCCTCTATAAAGGCTCCAGCAACCGTGTAAAAGTCAGACTTACACTGCGGTGCTTGTATTAAGTACTGTGTTCTCTAACTTGTGTAATTAGTGAGGAAAGAGTTCTTATTTCACTGCAGTCAAATTCTGTGTGTGGACAGTCTGAAGAGCATTAGTCTGTATTCTACTATCAGCAATCAAGTCTCATGGAGGACAATAGCTTTACAGTTATACATGCCTACACAACCATATCATACAGGTCATCCAACATCATCTCCCAAACAAACACTGACAATGTTATCAGCTATAAAATGTTGTCCAACACTATAAAAGCCAGACTTGTACTGCAGTGCTTCTGTTAAGTACTGTACTCAGTTGACAGGTAAGGCTTCTAGTCTCACTACAGTACTGGTGTGTGTGTGCGTGTGTGTGTGTGTGTGTGTGTGTGTGTGTGTGTGTGTGTGTGTGTGTGTGTGTGTGTATGTGTGTGTTCAGTTATTTCACATTCTGGTAACCATTTTAGAACAACATGTGAGACACTGCTACTACCATCTTCTTCTCAGACACTACAAAAGTCAGACTTGTGTGATAGTGCTTGCATTAAGTACTAGGTTCTATAGTTAGTTATGTAAGAGGTATAGTTACCCTGTGGCCAACTGAGATGTGTGTTTGTGTTCAGTTAGTTCACATTCTGGTGACCATTTTAGAACAGCATGTAAGATACTTCTACTACCATCTTCTTCTTAAAAGACATTGATGATGTCATCAGCTATAAAGTGCTGTCTGACACTATGAAAGCCAGACTTGTTCTGTGGCACTTGTGTTAAGTACTGTGTTCCATAGGTAGATAGGGAATACTAGTCTCACAGCAGTCAGCTGGTGTGTGCATGTGTTTGTGTTCAGTTAGTTCACATTCTGGAAACCATGTTAGAGCAGCATGTGAGACACTTCTACTACTATCTTCTTCTCAACACAAACTGATGGTGTAATCTGCTTTACAGTGGTTTGATTGCATGAAAGTTAGGCTTGTGCTGTGTCACTTGTGTTAAGTACTGTGTTATGTAACTAGTTAGGTAGGAGCTGTATTCTCCCTACAGTCAACTGTTTTTTGTGTATGTTCATTCAACCATCAGTCTGGTAAAAGCTTTAGAATGGTGTTCAAGTCCACAGCAATGTCAGACACTCCTCCAAATGTCTTCTTGTTAACATACACTGATAATGTCATCCTCTATAAAGTGTACTCTGATACTATTTAGTAAACTTGTGCTGTGCCACTAACATTAAGTACTGTGTTCTTCAGTTTCTGTAACTAGATAGGGGTTCTAATAAGACAGCAGTCAATTTGCATGTGTGTTCATTCAAATAATATTTTGCAGACAATTTTATATTTAGATGTGACTCCACATTTATATCAGACACTCCTCATGACATCTTCTTCTCAGCAGTTATCATCCTCTGTAAATTGTACCCTGACAGTGTTAAAATCGGACATATGTGATGGTACTAGTCTTACATTGCATGGACTCCAGCTTCTATACCTACACAGGTTTAATGTTCAAATCAGACTTAGTCAACTGCTGTGTGTGTGCTTGGTGGTACATTATAGTCATTGGATGATCTTTTGAATCTCTTTTCATTTAACTATCCCCTAGGAGAACCTTTAACACAGCCCATGAATTCAACATATCCTTTTTCCTCTGGCCACATAACATCCTTCCTGCAGAGGATAAGAAAATGTCCTTATCTGAAAGATGCATGCACACATCATTATGCAGAGTCCTTCCATGAGCCTCTGCAAGCCATCTCCACACTACTGGATTTGTGATTGCTAATTCTGTCATGGGATGGTGCACAAGTCACATATGGACAGAGGCAGTATCTAATGCAATCAAATAAATAGACACATACACACATACCTTTACTATCTTCCATTATAAAGACATAGTGACTTTGAGTTAAATGTATAATAACGGCTAGGATTTTATGTGATGTTAGCCATTAGCCTAATTTCTTATGACCCTATGAACATTTCAAATGTTAATGTTGCTGTCATCCATATGTACTGTGTTGAAGTGTGGATGTATGGTAGCTCTACAAAAGGGCATTACAAACTGATTTGAGATAATGTATTGATGGCAGCTGCTCCCATTTGATTACATGTTCCTTCCATAACAGGTGTAGTAATTTGCCTCCTGAGAACTGTCGACATGGGATGATACTATGTATATTGCTGGCTTAGTAAGGCATGTGTTTTTGCAGTGCAGCTTATCAACAATCTACTCAGTTCACATTCAACCATCACAGTGACACTTGAAATGTAACACATGTCTGGATATGTATACCTACCATCATTAAATGCTGTCTGACAGACAATATAAAGTCATAATGATTGCATGGACACATACATCCTGTTTCATCCATGTGTTGTAAGGTTGTTATATACACAAACATATAGCTAGTTTTGATTCAGTTGCAGCCTTGGGGAATTCATTGTATGCACATTTGTGTTGCTGTTCCCAATGATTATTGAGGTGGTCACCAGCAGCATTGTGTAACTATCAGCATTTGTGTTACTAGCTGTTCTGCATGTCACATCCACTTCATTTGTAAGGTGTCTATATATGGTATCATTGTGCTCACACACATCTTTCCAATGAAAAACATGGTATATAATGAGCAATTGATGTAATTATGTGACATAGGCAGAGTTCTATGACTGTGTGAACAGTACCACTGTGTGGCATGTGATGCGTACCCATGGCTGTATTTGGAGGTGTTACAAATCATTTTTTAAATAAGTATGACATGTTAAGGGGAATACACAACTAAGCACATAGTTGTATGTGGATGCCACCACCCATACTCAACCAGAGAAAATCAGCAATATGCTAGCTGACAGTTTGGATCAAACTTCACCCATCTGTCCCCACTGGCCATCATCCAAAGTGTACATGCAGACAATTACTCAGGTTATTTTCTCAGGAAAGCAGCTCATTTGTGTGTTCTCTAAGGCTAAAACACAGAATCAATGGGCACTGATAACATCTCAGGTTGCCTTTTCAATAACTTAAAATCTGACCTACAGCTCACAGTTGGATCCCTACTTAACCACATCCTCCAGACAGCCTATGTTCTGGCAAAAGGGTGCACAACAACAGTCATCCATTTGAACAAAGAAGGACCATTACATGATCCAGGTAATTATAGACCATAATCCTGACTTGCCTTATCTGTGAGGCAGACCAAAGAATCATTATGGACCTTATCAAAAAGGACACAGGTAATCTCCCGACTATGTACCCAACACATTTTTGATTTATTAAGGCTACATCATGTCTGTTAAATCTGGTTGTCTTCTTCAAGAAGGCCACACATGGCATGCATGAGGAGAAGACTGTGCATCCCACCTAACTTGACCTGGCCAAAGCATTTAACACAAATCCACACTCAGGTATTACAGAAAAAACTGTCTCAAGTGGGCATGAGCACCTATGTCACCAAGTGGGTAGGCAAATGAATCACAGACAGGTTATGTACTGTCAAAGTTTGTGAATTCACCTCCAGTTGCCATGGCAGTACCTCAGGGTTCTGTACTCAACCCTTTCCTGTTCAGTATTTAATTTTCAGAAGTCAAGACAAAATTAGGCAGCCTTTGTCTGACCAACTTTGTGAACAACTGCAAATTGTGAAGAATCATTGAACCCAAGAACGCTATTGATATACTGCAGAAAGTACTAGCCCGCACAAATTATCATTGCCAGAGCTGTGGAGACACACTAGAGGAACAAAAACCATAATCATTCCATTTTGAAAGCAAACACGCAAGCTAATAAAAATATAGGCAGCTCACCCTTATGAGTAGACTGAGTGGCATGTGATCTTGGTACTCAGGTAGATAGCAAGCAGAAATTCCACCAGCATGTGACCACAGTGGTGACAAATCCCTTGTATGTAGCACAACTCCTAAGTATGGGTATGCTATCCACATCAAAGGACATTATAATTTCATTGTTCTCAGCCCTCATCACACCAATAATTGAGTACTATGTACCCTTTTGCATGTACTTCACCACACATCTGCAATAGCTGGAGGAACCCCAGAGTTATCGCACAAAGACAGTACATGGTATAAATAAGCAATTCTATGCAGAAAGATTGAAAGCTCTGTCACTGTATTATATCTCCTACAGACTGCTAAGGGTTGGTCTGTGTCTGACCTGCAGGGCAGTCTCCAATCTTGCCATGATGAAAATGTTACACTTTGTTAATGCAAACTGCACAATGGTGAGTTGTTTCAAGGATGTTAACTGACCCTCTGACATAAATCATGTTGTAGAAATAGATACATCACTCCTACCTCTTCTCTGGAACAAGCTTCTCAGTCATGTAAACCAAAGGCATTGCCTAACACTCTTCTTGTGCAACCTAGATCAATGGATGGCTAATCAAAATTAAATGACTGTACTCCTGTTGTTGCAGCCATGTCCCTCATTGATAGAGGCAGTTGATATTAAATAACATAGCATAGGCTCATACCTATGTCAACATCATTCACATGGGTATTTAAAATTGTGAAGCACGTTACACATTTGCTAGTCTCTTATGGGACCTTGGGACTTATATTCTAGTACTCTCCTATAAACCTATAAACCTGTGATGTACAATTGTATCCTAGGTACAGCTACAGTGTGACTGTTGAGCATCACAGATGTACCAATACATCACAACAGTATTACCTCTTGGTAGTTTGCATGAACAGTTATTCATGCATGTCAGGATATCATGGTAGTATAAAAGTTTCCATGGCAACGTCAAGCTGGCAACGATCATGTGGCACATATTTTGGATTGATATGCACTGATACAAAGTGTGCTCCATCTAATTATTTGGTATTTGAACAGCATCACAGTGACAGTGTACTCACTCATTGACAATACACTGCAGTGCTGTAGTTTCTGTATACATAGGCATATTGATGCATTGCCATCAGTCTTACATATTGCTGTACCATTCACTTCTTAATTCACTCCATCAGTTGCTGATGCTGCAGACAATATCCATTATTATTACCTGTTGCAAATGAATGCAATACAATGCATGTGTGGGGAATCTACTGTTAATAGTGTGTTGTCTTTAAGTGTTGATATCCTTATCGCAGATACCTATGTTTGCCAGGGATGATTTACTCAAGTGTATCACTTTTGCACAGTTATCTTCCACACATCATTTTGGTCATACAAAAGTATTCTTTGTGATGCAACCATTAGGAGTTGACAGTACAGACTTCCCTTCAAGGTGTTATAGAAGATGCATGTGTGACATGTTTTCCTGAGATGCACCCAGTAAATACACAGCTCATTGACAACACTGATAGCATGGGTTACATTCATGCTAGTGTGGATTGTGGCTTATACATATCATGAAAACCTCTCAGCTAGCCAGGATTGCTTGTAATTTAACCTACAGGTGTAACAGTGTCCCTCTTAATACCTCCAAAATTGGTAATTTTTGGGGATGGTGTTCTTGATTCCCCTTATAGATTGCTGACAAATCATTGCAGTTCATGCAGAACATGTATAATAACTCAACATCACATATTTTATGTTAGTGTCACAGATTAATGGTGATATTATTCTGATATTGTCCATGATTGTGCTTTCTTCTGTCTACTGTTGTCCATGAGTCTGTTGCTATGTGTTTTGATTGGTTGAGAGCTATGTTGACATTTCGGTCATATTCAAGCAACTCATTTTGCACACCTTTACAATATGCATATACCCCTATTGTGTATACAGTCCTTGCTAAACGTCCTCTCCAGTCATCATGTCAGGATATTTATATTACTACCAATCATCTCCATCAATATGTGACCTTGTGTGACAGTCACAAAATATACCATAACTGTGTGATGGTATGAATATACCCACACAGGAGGTATAAACAACATTACATACTGTATTATATTCATATGTGATTATGTTTTGTGCTATTGACTTGTCTTTGGGGTGTATGCATATTGACATGAACTTACCTGGTGTACATTATTATGTTTCACGTGTCCTCTTCCTCTTTCTTCATGCCTACCATTCATGTCTGTGGCCCTTTTCAATGCACACTCTTCCTGAAACTAGTGTGTTTATAGTGTATGCTATGTACCCTAGATGATCACCACAAAGCCTTTATTTCAGTATGCCAAATACATGTTATAGTGTGCATTACACTGAGTACACTTTTCTATAATGTGTTATTACTGCATTCATTAAACCCTGGTAGTCATTGTTACTGTTTGTTCAGTGTTGCAGAATGTTTGCCCGTAGGTAAATTTGGCTACTTGCCTTATATGCCTTCGTGTTGCTTACGTGGCTTCCTGACCAGTAACACTCTTGCTGGCCATCAAATGTCACTTGTATTTGTGTAAGTGTGATGCACAGCATGCAAAAATGTAAACTCTGTGTAGGCTTTGGGCTAAGCCTACACAGAGTTTATTGAATCCTTGGTAAAAAATAATATATTGTGGTATATCTGGAGGTGTGGTCAACATCAGTCTGGCCTGCATTACTAATAAATGATGCATCAGAGGCTGTCAGACAAATTCAGAAGTACATCTTTTTCTATATTTTGCATGAAATGAAATCAAAGTGAAAAGTGAATACATATTCATAATCATTTTTCTGACATCAACCTTTGTTGTGAAAAATTTGCATTCTTTTAATGGGTAAAACAGGGAAAAATGGTAACTCTTCATGTAGACGTATAGGTGAGATATGCGTGTTGAAGGATGAATGTTGAAAATGTGGAGTCCTGATGTTGGCAGTGTGCATTTGTTTTGGAGGGAGTGTCAGTGACTGTATTGTATGATGAATCCACTGCATACACCAGAAATTAAAATACCCTTGACTAACATTACATCTGCCATTTGCCTATCACTGACAGACAGATCACTTGGATATTATGTGCTAACTAGCAACTAACTTTCCCTGGCAGGCAGTCTGTCATTTTAGTGTATTTTCAGCAAAACTTCTGTAGCCCATCAGGAAAGATGAAGGCAGACATGGCAGGAATAAATATATATAAGTAAAAGCTGTGGCTGTGAATGAATAAGCATGAGGTTTTGAAAACTGTGCAACTTGTGCATCTTCAAACTCCTCGAGGCTTGTGTCTAAAGAACGTTTACTCTGGAAAATAAAAAAAAAATGTTCTTCCTTGTGGGCTCTGCTATGATATTTTTAAAGAAGTGTGCTGCTGCTATAATGTTCAGAGCTTAAAAGTTATACTTCTACATTGAATTCTTATATTTGTTCATAATGCTAGCAGACTTCTTGACTGATATTAACTGGATTATGTAACAGAGACAATTTAACAAAATGCATAACTGCAGAAATCTGACATGCCCTTATACAGTTTTTGTTTTTTTCTTTCTTTGCCGTATAGTCTGTGTCTTCCATAACTTCATCTCTTAAAACACCTATCAATATAATAAACATGTCAGTTAATGCAAATACATAAAAGTAATCAGATTCCTAATGAACTCCACTTTCAGTAAATTGCCATATTATAATTTCAAATTTTAATCTGAAACCAAGCAATATTGGCTTACTCCACACAATACGATTTTTAGGTACTTGTTATTCAAATATTCCTACATTAAATGTCACTCTCAGAGTTTCTAGTTATCTGATGAGTACTTGTAGAAATGTGATATTTTAAAATCTATTAGATGGTTGTTTCCACACAGTACTTCCTCAGAGAATGGATATTTTTTTGTGTGTGGGTGTGTCTGTGTATATATCTGTGTGTCTTTATGTCTTAGTAGTCAGAAATTATAACAATGTATATTATTAATATTCATGGGGCCAACAATTTTCTTAAAAGGCTAATATCTCAAAAACATTGTGATAGGCAATTCCAACAATATTGTCACTGTAAAGCGATTCACCGTAAAGTCCACTATGATCGTAAAAGTAATATGTTATTTAAAGCTCTACAGTGAAATGAAACCTTGTGCAAAATTTTCAGAATTTTCTGGAAATATTTCCCTTCATTGTGCAGACCTGAAAAGTCATATTCTAAGGTTAATTGATGGAAGGATTTTCAGAGGATGTTTACAGTCCTGTGAACCTTTCAGAGTTGCAGCTTCTATAATTTTGACAAACTAGACTTAGATTCTTCTTTCTTGTGACTTTGGTGGTCTCATTCAAATTTTAAAGAATTCTCATCCACTGTGGCACAACCACAGGAAGTGACTATTTTAGTTTAGTAGTGTGAACATTTCATTAGTTTTATAGTAATCTTGCTGCTTCAAATGACTGTTTTGAGACTAAAATGGGAATGAAATATTGATATCTTGGTTCTGTATGGTAGAGACACTATCTGAATTTGCCATGGAATACCTCCAAGGAATTATATAACAAAGGAACAAACAGATATTAGGTTCATTTACAAAGCAAGTTATATTTCACTGAATCTTCATTTCATTTCATTAAAACCCAAATGAAAGAATCCATTTAATTGAAAACTCATTTTGCTGTTGAAGAGTACAAAGAGTGTGTGATGGTGTCATCCCTTATCTTAGGAGTTATTAAGGAATAAGTGAGAAAGAGAGGGAGAGAGAAGCAGTTGACACTAGCACTAATACCTGTTCAAGAACACTAAAACTAGAAGTTTACTGCTGACCATGAGTACCACTAGGAACTAGATAGATAATGTGTTTCTGTTGGTTAGTGGCCTCTTCTAGGCCATAAAAAGAATGCTTAGCAGTGAAGTGACTGAGTTTTAATTGTCCATGACTGAGGTCAAACAGCTTCAGAAAGAAATTGCAGAGGTTGGAGCCTTTGAAAAAAGGGCTTACAGTGACATGGATGGAGAGTTACAATAGGTAAATGTCAGAACTGAAGCCCTTAAAAAATATTGTCAGTCGGAAAATGTATGGATGATGATGACCATAGTAAGATAATAGTTGAAAGAGAAATCGGAGGTTGAATTTAACAAACTACTAAAATATAGTGAAAGAAGAATAATACTGGACAGAGCAGAGACATGGGTACTGGACAAAAAGGGCTTCTCTATGGATTAAATAGGGTTTACTTAACAGAGTCAGTTCACTGAGCATCATCTCCTTGTCAATACCTACCACCATAAGTCGCATTTTGTTTGCAGGACAGGCAAAGCAAGTCAGTCTCAGGAATGACTTGACAGATGTTCATCCGGTCTTCAAAGCTTGCCTTAAAGGAAGTGTGGACATAACTCTGTTTTATATGTGGTGGAGAAAATATTGATGAATATATTTTTCCCTCTACCCTGTCTTGTTTATTTCTTGATGGAGGTTCATCTCATTAGTCCATGTATTTCTAGAGCCATCTGTTTTCTGGAAGCATACAAGTTTAAGGAAGTATGCATCCTTAACAGCATGGAATGTCAGACATAAATGGCTTCACAGGAATTTGTAACAGCTAGGGTTTAATCAAATATCTAAAAAGCCTTTCTCAGTAGCTGAGGATCTTTATTCTGGTGATGTTTTCAATTAGGAACCTCTGGAGTATTTTAGCTGTGTGATATGCCTGGATAGATGCATACTAAAGTGAGCAGTATTTTCTTTACCTGGTCTGAACAGGGTAGAGTATTGAGAAATGATAATGTTTTTTGACATGTATGAGTTACCTTTATTAACTGGGCTAAATAGAAGGATTTCATGACTACTGTTATTATTTGATGGTCAAAGGATAGGGACTTGAAAGTGTTGAAATTTCTCAAGAAAGTATCAGTTTGGAGTGGAGTTCTATCTATACTATAAGTTAATGTTGAGATTTATTTGTCAAAGAAGATAACGCTACATTTTTTGCAATTCATTTAAGCGAATTTTAATTTATAATTTATTTGTGTGGTTTAGCCCTTGCTAGAGTACCACTCTACAGGATATTATATGAATGAGAAGTAGATGTAAAAAAAAAAACAAATTGTGCTAGTCATTTTTTTAGGTGAAACCTATTCCTTTACCTGTACAGGTTTTATCTTTATCCAGTTTGCTATCCATCTTAGAACATTAGACTTTACATTTTGGCCTTTAAACTTACATACCACTTAAGTATGAGGAACATGTGCCAAAGGCTTTGATAAGATCCAGGTAGAGTGTATCAACTGTATGACTTATATCTGCAATTTCATTGAAAATTTCAAGTAAGTTTACTAAAATAATTAGACACATTTTCCTTTTGACAAAACTCTTTCTGTTGCATGTCTACAGCAATAAGATTTTTACACTGACGCTTATGAAATCAGACATAATATAGTCCATTACCTTGCAAATTATGCGTTAGTTTTATAGTTTGTGGGATATCAGATGGTGTGTGT
Source organism: Protopterus annectens (assembly GCF_019279795.1). Classification (NCBI taxonomy): domain Eukaryota; kingdom Metazoa; phylum Chordata; order Ceratodontiformes; family Protopteridae; genus Protopterus; species Protopterus annectens. The sequence continues at coordinate 1,090,153,579 of NC_056744.1, forward strand.
GTGAGAAAAAAATCTCTGCTTAAGAATTGTTTTGACAAACTCAGAGCCAAAACTGTGACCTCAAGCTTATAGTCTGGGATGCAAGTATTAGCAGGCTACAGTGACCAAGACAGAGTTCTGGTATATACTGCCTCTCTTCCTGTGAGGTAATGTGTATGTTTTCCCAGACTGACAAACCTGCAGAGTTTTTTTTCTTCCTGTGATGATTCACTGTCATTCTCAGCCATGTATCTATAAATCTGTAAACTAGAAAAGTGTTGCAACAAGGTAGCTAGATATAAGGTTAATACAGGTCATACCACACATCACTATTCTGCACTGAAAACTCTAAATTGGCTAGAATTACCCCACCAACTAAATTATACCCAACTTTTCTTAACACACGAAATCCTATTGAATCCCATTTTCTGCCCAGCTATAAGTACCAAATACCTCCCAGATCATCACGTTCAGTCTTCTGACAAAAGTCTACCTGACATCCATAAGCCTTACAAAAACTGAGGTCAGAGTTTGTACTCACACTGTGTAGCAAAAGTCTGGAGTACAATCCCTTTACCAATCAGGGCGATCTCAATATATAACTTTCATTTATTTAAACCACAACTAAAAGAATTCCTGTCTGACTCATGGTTTTGCGTTTGCTGTTCTCCTGGTTAAAATGTCAGCTCCTTCTCCTCCAATACCTATATAAATTGTATAGCTCTCCTTTTCCTTGTTTTTATTTCCCCTTCTCTTAATATTGCTTTTACTCAGTATTTCTCCTGTCTCCCATATCTATTCCACTTATCACCTCTAATAAATATTACTTTTCAGTCACCCCTCTCTTCCTCTCCTCTTTCTGATCCAATGAAGACATTTTTCTTTCTGGCATTTGCTTTATGAATGAGTAATACATTCTTGCACTTATAACAAGTAAATATATTTCAATTATCTTGTTTTAATTATGGTGCATGTGTATTCTTTCTACACGTCATATGTTTAATAATATTTGTATTAATCTATGTATTTACAGTATATCGTAATATGAAATATACATATTTTCTGTTCTTCTGAGCCTCTAATAAAAATGGATCCAGTCATACTTTCCTGGTAAACAAATGTCAGTTACTAACTAAATCAATCAATCACTCAATCAGTCAATCAATCCATCAATCATTCTACAGCACCACAGGCAGTTTTGCTTGGAGAGAGGATGTAGGAAGAGATACTTATAGCAGATCCCATCTAAATGTCAATACCATGGACTGTTTCAATGAAGAGTTTTACACTTTTGTCTCTATCAAAACTCAAGGTGCTTAGGCATGTGCTGTAGGATTCATGGAACTGATCTCATTTTGTTTAACATACAGACTTTCTTAGGATACCTGTGTGAAAAGCCATTATGTGTCTAACAACTACATTTCAAGAATTTCCTTCATTCTTAGGCTGGTTGCCAGTTTCTGATGGATGTGCAAGAGAGGTTGCATTATAAGAGGGGGAGGAGAATTCTGGGAATGATTTCTGAAATGTAGACAGACAATAACTTTTCAATTTATTGAAATATTTGCTTTAAATGTTGTCAGTAAGGACTAGTCAAGTACACATTGGCTGCTTTCCTTAATTCAATACAGCCGGGTGACACTTCCAGGTTTTTCTGCAGTTACATCCTACTGATGCCTCTAGGCATCAAATATTGCATCTTCATATTTGCATTAGTAATTCCAAAACCATGCTATATACAAAGTAGAAAAATATTTCATCTTAAAGCTTACACAATGGCAGCCATAACTGTGTTGATAGTTGATCTCTGTTTAGTGCAGGTAAATATAAATTAATTTTTGTTTATATAATATTTAAGTAATAACAGATGAGTGGTTATGGTTAAATCATCATATACCTCAGCTCAGTAGGTTATTGCTGTTATACAATGACATTATTAAAGAAAAAATTGCTTACTTTTCTTAAATAATGTCTTTGTATAATGGAGCTGTAGTGTAACATTCCCACACTTGCAGAGTACATTAGTACTGTTGAAAACAAGCAACGGAGAAAGGAAGATCGTTGTTTTTTTTTTTTTTTTTTTAAAAACTATAAAACCCAGGCAGTTTAGAGGTATGAGAGAGACAGGACAAAAATAGAAGGAAAATCAGGTCCGTTTCTTTACTTTTGCATAACATACCTGATTTCCCTTGTATATGCTCTACCCACCAGACATACCTCTCAACCTCTTAGCTAAGGAAATGTCACAGAGCCTTACATAACAGGAGACAATGGTCCCTATTGTAAATGCTGCTCTTATAAACTTAGAAAGCTGTTAGAATAACAGGATTTATGCTATCATCCATTGTCTGAAGGATATGAGTTCTGAAACTGAAATGCATATCATTATTTAAAGACTTCATTCTTCAGTGATTTGTCAAAAAAACACAAATTTTATGAGGGACAGATCTAAGATATGAGGCAAAATTTTGTATACTGTGAAAATCTGAACACTTGAAATGTATACTTTCATAGCGTATACCAATAGAAGAAAGTGCAACCGACTTTTTTCTATTGGTATTTGCTCAATTTATGTACATGCTTGTTGGGCTGACCAATCAGCATGCACATTTTTGAATACTAATGATTTAGCATTGTATAATTATTTATGCTGTCATAAATAAATATCTTGGCAGCCAAGTAACACAGACAAAATTACTTAGCCTCATATGAAAGCTTTCAGCTAGGTGAATAAAATGCTGCTGACAGTGTGTTTGTAACTTGAATGGTTACTGAGTTATTGTAAGTTATTTACAAAATATTACAAACTTTATAGTTACTGTGACTTATAAAATGCAGTTTAAGACATAGAATCAAAAGAATGCTACCACTATAAAAATGGTTTGTGCTGAAGAGTTTACCATTTACACTTCCTTAGTACCCCTTATGGACATAATTTGATTCTATCAAAAATGTTAAGCTCCGCCCATTGGAAGTTACAGTGAAAAATTCCAGAGCTCCATTGGAGGGAATGAGTTAATATGGTGAAGAGTCCCTTCAGCATGGACATGTTGTCTTTTTTCTCGACTATCCTCATTACTGGCATTATAAGATGATAATAAGCAGATATTTTAGTTCTGACTTATAAATCGATACTACTCTGTCTGGCATTTCTTCCAATAAACACTTAGCTGTGCTGTACAGGATGGAGAGGAGTTTATCAGCACATTAAAACTTTAACTACTCATCTCTTTCTTTTTGAATTATTGCTCCCTTGACAGAGTTATCTTCCCGTGGTGAAGGTTTGACAATGCTCAGTCATTGGTCCCCTCACTCACTATCTTATGCATCTCGTTTTGGACAACTAAGGGCCGAGCCTTTTCATTATTTTGTAAGGTATGTTATTGATTGCTATAGCGGAACTCTATTTTGTGAGACTTATTTGTGTTTTACTGTTCTATTCTCTTTTGGTTTTGCTTAGTTTTGATATACAAGTAATCACTAATTCTGATAGTAACTGTGTTTCCAGTGTTTAGAAATCTGATAATGTCAATTCATGTTTGCTATAGTCTGACTTGACTTTAACAATATTGTTTTGGGTCAAAATAAGTGTTTCTGCACATATCAAGAAAAATGTCTTTCTGTACTGAACCACTTAAAAACACAGATGACACTACAACAGGAAACTAAATTATGAAAATTAAAATTTTAAGAAATTTTATGAATAAGAAAAGGATGGAGTACAATGGCTGTAGTATTCTAAGCAATTTATGACACTTTATTACTATTTAATTCTAGTATGGAGTGACAGACAATGAGAAAAAACTGCTGGTAGAGACTGTAAATGTTATATCAGGAAGATTAGAAAATCAGATGGAATTTAATTATGTGATAACTTTAAGGGGCCTAATATTAAAAATACTGAAGTATTTGCTGATTTTCTTGATGCTGTTGACAGCATTATGAGAAAATGGCTTCCAAATGTTGCAGGGAGAGACTCAGTATGCAAGTATCACCCTTACTAGACAAGATTGCCACAGGGAAATCCTACCTTTCCAGCCACAGAATTAGAATACTTGAAATGCAGAGAGGATTCATTTTATTAGATTCTTCATGTATCAGAGCCCTTTTCGGAGGGATTTTATCTCTCTGGTGAATACAAAAGAGATTGCTAGCCATATAAATTATTTTCAGGTAAGTATAGGCCACCTGCAGAAAGCTAAGCAGATTGGCAATCTTTCAGACATTCTCTCAAAACTTAGCTTGTAAAATTAGAAACCGAGGGCATTTCATGGACTCTTAATAATTACAGGTGTAGATTTTTTTCTCTTTTGTTAAATTATAGTGAGGACAGGGAATATTTGTGAGTAGTGCAGTTTTGTCTAGACTGTTATGTCCTTAATACTTCTATGACCTCAAAAAAGCAATATTTTAAATTTAAGCTATAAACCCCCCACCATGCATAATAGCAGAAATAGATTGGCACAAGTACAGGTCAACATAATTGAACTTGAAATAAGAATAACAGTTATGGAACTTCACAATAACAAATAACAGATATGGAGAGAATTATATGAAAGCAATCTGTCACAAAAATGTACTGCATTTGGAGTCCAGTATGAAATAATTCTTTATAGATGGGTGACATTATGAAAGCTTTCCTGGCAAAATATCAGAGAACCACCAAATTATTAATAAGAAGGTTTAGAGAGAGAAAGATGGGGAGGGAGACAGATTATTGGTCATATTAAGGACATATGTAATTAGAGTTTCTTTCTAGCCAGGGACCTCTTTTCAGTTTGTGTGTGAATTTTATAAAATCGGATATGTCGGGAACGGTAGCTCTTACTTAGAGAGTTGAGAATTTTTTTTTTTTGTGAAGTAAATGCTCAAATTGTCCCATCATGATGTAGAAATATTGAATAATGCTTTTGCCATAATTGAATTATGCCAAGCAATTGGTTCATTATAAGAAGAAAAAGACCTGGGCTTTATGGTATTGGCAGTACTGTAGCAAGGGCAGGATGAATGGAACACCTGCCCTGGGTGTCAACATCTAAGTGGCATGCAAAATTTACAAAAAAAAAAAAACTTTCAGCAGCTTAACACTTGTAAATTAAGAGACCAAGATCACTTAATAACTTTTAAACTCTCAAATTTTGGCAATCACAAGTGAGATCACTAATGACAGCTTGAAAACTGTCAATCTGTTCTTAAAATTATTTTGATAGTTTACATGCTGTCACTTATAGACAGTGGGAAGAGGAGGCTGTCAGCCCAGCCATAACACTAAATTCCTTTGCTGCTTCTCTGGCAATCCCCATTGGTGTCTATAAAACTCACAAAAAGAAAGTTGGGGTGGTAATTGGTAGTTTTTGAAGATGTGACTAGAGTAGACTTATTTTATGCATGCTTTGTCTGTATAGTATCATTCATATGAAAAGGTAGAGGGATGATACTCATACTGCAAATTACAAGCCTATCTTGATCTTACCATATAAGACCAAAAACTGTTTTATAATATGTGATGTCCTCAAAGAAACTGCAAAATCCTTGTGGCAGTATTGTTTGTAATTTTCTAGAAATTGCATGTGATTTCCTTTAGGATATAAGGGACAACTCAACCCCTTGTTTAAGTTATTGCAAATGAATACTGTGTTATACTGTTTGTCTTAACTGAGTAGACTGAAAAGTGTTCTGCTGCCCCTATTACTTTTCATTTTAGTGGTAGAAGCCTTAATATTTTTATTAAATAATAACATTCAAAGTGGGATTCTCAACTAATGGTTTGCAAGGTTCTGGCTAATATATGGTTCATGAAAGACGTGTACAATCTGATTATCTGATTCATTATATTGGTAACGTGCTATAGGTGCTTGACCTCTTTGTCAGCATCCTAGAAATTGAATGTAAATAGGGATAAAATGTCTTTTTTCCATTTAAATGAAGCCAGACATGCCCTTGAACAGCTTGTATTAAACAGGGGTCTGGAATGGAACAGCAATCATACTTAACTCTGAGTAAAGATATCATCTGCCATTGTATCCTTGTCTCAGCTGTTACCCTTCTAATCTCTTATTTCAGTCCCCCCCAAAAATTATGACAAGAATTTATTAAAATGTTCTTCCTCCTTATATTCCTTTTCTTTGCAAGACTTTTTCTAATTTTAATTTAACAAAATATTGTCTAATCTATAGAAACTTATATTGGATTTTCTTTGTGAAGCCCATCCTCCTGGAATTTCTTATCAAAAGCTAATATATTCCTTGGAGCTTACAAGATTAGGGCTGCTGAATCTATCCCATTATTCCAAACCTTCATTCAGGTCAGGTCTAATCTTCACCCTCTTTTGGTTCTGCCAGATATTATTGCATTATCTATATCTACCAGCAGTTGAATTCCAGAAAAGCAGAGAGAAGTTTGGAATTCTAGAGGCCACAAATCATTATTTAGAACATGGATGATGAAATGGAAGCAAACTAGATAAATCTGTTAAGCTGGGGTAGAAACTGGGACAGCAACTCTTCTAATGTGGTATGCAATAGTATCTTTTAGCCACATTTGATAAAACAGCTATTTTTTTGTCCATTTTTCCCATTGACAAAATCAGTTAACCATCGGTTTTGAGGAATGTCAAACCAAAGAAGATGGAAAACATCTTAAATCATGACAGTACTTACAATTATTCTGTCTTGGTTGGATCATCAATCCAATGGAAGTCTTATAGTATCTCTCTCTAGATATCTATGTCTGTCTATCTACATGGAAAGTTTTTGTCATTCCCAGACATGAATTCACTGTTTCAGTGTCGATGAATACAGGTTTGAGGTAAGTAGATTTTGATTATCTAATATAGACGCAACTCTATGATCACATCCATTAAAAAAGCAAATGCTAATAATGGATTGTATAGGGGGATTATATTAGATCAGCAAAATGGCATTACAGCGAATGCCATTTCGCCAACACATATAGACCAAAATGCCAAAACAGCAAAACCCCAGGTCAAAAAAAATCGGTAGACCAACAAAACACAACACACCACTTAAAACATTGCAAAGTGGGGGTCTTCACCCCCCACAACCCCCAATATGGGGGTCGTGCCCTCCAAACCCTGATAACTAAATATACCAACTCTGCAATCGCACTAAAGTGGGGTAAAGAGCAATGTCATGACTCAGACCAAGTGATTTTTTTCCCTGGGAAAAAAATCGCTGACCTGAGCTTTCACTGTTTTGGGATTTCGGTCTATATGTGTTGGCAAAACGGCGTTCATTGCAATGCCATTTCGTTGATCTAATATATACCTTTATATAGGCACATTAGTCAATTCAAAGATAAGTTTTTATTCCAGGTGTTACAACAAGAGAAGATCAGTTTAAGGAGGGAGGGCTTGGACTGTGCAACTGGAAGCCTAGGATTTGTTCTGGCAAATAAGGACTGATGCTGAGAGGAAACTGGGGCTTAATGATTATTTTTTTGTTTTACCCATTTTAAAGCTGAAGTCAATGAAGTTTTGACTACTGTTAAAGTACTTGGTGGAATTAATGGGATTAGATGGGACCATGTGATTTATGACATGACTTTATATAAGAAATGTCTGCTATTGTTTATAGTCTTCTAAACAAGTTTCATAATGTATTTGAGGTGAAACTAAATTTTACAGTGTTTATTTAATTTTATTTTAAAAAAGTGTTTGCAGTGATACATGTGACATTTTTACCGATTCTGAATTATTGGACTGAAGACACCAACATCGTGTTTTGATTTCTGGTTATATATGATTAACTCCCAGCAGATTTTTGTGTGACACTGTTTAAATGTTTCTATTATTCATGGAGGTTATAGTAAAAAGATTTTTTTGAGTGTTGAATTGCTTAGGTATGAACAGCATTAGTTTTGTTTTCTTTTGGTTGAGGAGAAGTTGTGAATTGTTAAGCTGGGTTTCAATAGAGCAGAAGGATTCTTGAGTTATTTCTTGCAAACCAGATAAGCTGTTCAAATAAATCAAGGGTCATCAATATATTAAACAACTGAAGTCTGGTTTTATGCAGACTTTATCTTGTCGATGAATAATATTTTGAACAGTAAAGCACCTAGTATGGATGACTGGGGGAACATCTACAGCTGCCCCATACCTTATGGTAAAAATGTCGCTACTCAGAGAGTAGATTATTCTAATCAGGGGGACTCACGAGATAACACAGTTATCCTAGTCTCTACAGTGGATCATGTTTATGACTGGGTACAAGGTGACAGTAATTGTGAAGATTTTTTACACCAGTCCGATTTTCCTCCCCTTCAAAGGTCAGAGAGGTTAACCAGTCAGACAAATTACCAGCAAGACAACAATCAGGTATGGACTTCCCATCATCATCCTTGGTGATAACATTACAGCAAAAAATGCTGAACCAAGAACACCAGATGTTAAATGTAAGCATTCTCCCATCTGTTTTTTCTGAAATTGAAGATTTTAATCACCTGTGGGTTTTTTCTACTGCTTCTGAACAATCAGTACTTTTAAATTATAGATATTTTTAAGATATTTAATTACAGTAATTTTGATTTACTTATGAAAGGCTTCACCTTTGTTCTAACTTTTAGATACGATATTGTTGAATTAATAGTAGATTTAAAACTGTTTACCAGAAATTTAATTCTTAAAGTATTGTTTCATGATTCATCTAACTTACAAATACATAATAAACATTTCAGTAGAGCCAGTACTTTTAATCCTCCACTCCACCATACTCTGCAGGCATATGAAAGAGAATGGGAAAAGGATTTGAGATGTTGTGTTCAACAGTAACACACTTAGGGGGTTATAATTTAAACAAAGACAAAGCTTTATTGAGGTAATCCATGAATATCTTCGCTATAAGAATCATGAAACCTGATAAAGGCGGGGGGTGGTTATTATGGATTCTATTGATTACTTGGCCAGACTATACAAATTACTCAATAATGGGAATGGGGCTCAGTATGATAGGATCTCCAGGAATGAGATCAACATTGCCCTCCGCAGAAATGAGATCAGAGCTCCATTGGCCAGACTCTTTACAGATTTCTGACTGTAGAATGGCCAGTGATTTTGGTTATCTTTGGCATCCCTAAGGTCTATAGAAATGTAAACAGTCCACCATTACATCCCATAGTTTCAGCGGCAGGTTCTAAAACACATCCCTTAGTGCTATATATAGATGGGCTTTTGAAAAAGTTTAGCACAAAATTCACTTACATTTTGCATGATTCCTGTGATTTTCTAAGATCCCTAAAGCAAGAATTTTATCACGAGCACTGGTTATCGGTCACTATAGATGTCATTGACCTTTTTTTGTGTATACCCCATTCTACTGGCGTTGAATGGTTTAGGGAGACATGTTTGGTTTGTGCAGAGGTATCAAACAGCCAAGTGAATGTTTTAGTAGAGTTCATGGAAGTTGTACTGTGTAATAACCTTTTATTTTTTGAGGGTGTATATTTTAAACGTCTTTCAGGTATAGATATGGGGGTGGCATGTGCCTCCCTTTATGCCAATATGATTCTTTGGTACTAAGAAAGGAATTATGTTTTTGTGACTGACCAGATGCATTTACTTGTTCCTTATTTTTTTTCTTGATGATGTTTTCCTTATTTGGAAAGGAACTGTGCTAGAATTACAACAATTTATTAATTTTGTAAATGCAACTACTGAATTTTTACAGTTGGCCTATTCTTATTCTTTAGAGATTATTTAAATATTGCATTGGTCAAAGATAGCACTAGGAAATGTTTCACTTCTCTTTTATATAGAAAACCAACTTATTCCAGTGAGTTCTTACATTACAACAGTAATCATGCCCCGGCACAGAGGAGAAGTTTGATTAAGGGCCAGATGATCTGCATTTCAAGAATAGTTTCTTGGGATGAACACTTTCTTTTAGAAATAGACAAACTCATGGAGATGTTTTCTCAAGATCAAGAGAGTCTACTCCTTGAAGCTTCTTAATGAGATAAAAGTGGAAGTTTGTAAAGCACGTCATGATTGTTTTAGCCCTTTGTAAGGCATGGGTCCTCAGACCACTTTGATCAGTCAGAAGGAAATTACTACTAATACCTTTGAGCATACTATGTCCCCCATATCAATGTGATAAAACAATTCATGATTAACAACTGGAAATTTATTACTAGTGATGACACTATTGGAAGGATATTGGGTGAAGCACCACATTTTGTGTACAAGAGGCATTTTAATCTGAAAGAAAAGCTTGAATCAGCTGCTAATTGTATGCCTTTGTCGACCTCTAGTTCTGCCATGAGAGGTATGTCAAAATGTGGTGTGTATGCACAATGTAAATTCATACATATAGGTGATTCTTTAAAATTCAAAAGCATTGATTGTGAGTTTAAACTCCCATATAGATATAATTATAATTCTAGCAAAGTTGTATACCTTGCCTTCTGTGATTATTGTCACTGTTTTTACATGAGTAAAACTGAATGTAGCTTAAAGAAGCGCATCGACAAACATTACTATGATTTAAATGGTTTGCAATCAAAATCCTGAACAAAGATTCTCTGCAGATGGGATATCGGATGGCAAATGGTTGTTTGCTGTGTTGCTGACTGTCAGTAGTTCATATCAACGAATGCCACTGCACATTCACTGATATGAAGTTGATCTAAGAGCTAGAGATTGTGGTACAGTGCAGATTGGGACATTAATCCCTTTCTTCACTGTAGTGCGATCTCGGAGTTGGAATATGCAGTTAGCAGGGGATGTGGGGGTGTGAAGGGGGGATTACCCCCCCTGCAAAGAAATGACATGAAATGCAGGAGTTATACTTATTTGAGGTCCTATGTGGATATCACGTTTTATGTTCGACAATGTTGTTGAATCTGCTGAATTCATTCAGCAGATTCAACATTTCATCTAAGTGAAATCTGTGATTCGGCCTTTTTGTCCATGGTTTTGAATGGATTTTTGTAATGACTTTCATCATTTTGGCAGTAAACCAATTTAAATTATTTATTTGATAATAATGCTTTATATAGGCATAAGTTAACATGTTCAAATAATAAATTATCTTTTTTTTTGTGCTTGAACAAGTTATTCCTGATGTCCTTCTGTGATTATTGTCACTGTTTTTGCATGAGTAAAATTGAACATAGCTTAAAAAAGCATATCTACAAACATTACTATGATTTAAATAATTCAGATGATAATAATGCTTTAAATAGACATAAGTTAACATGTTCAAATAATAGATTGTTTTTGTTTTTCGTACTTGAACAAGTTATTCTTGATGTCTGATGTGGTGTTTTGGAGCAAAGGCTTGAATATAGGCAGCTGCTATGGCAACTGCACCTGGAAGCTAATTCATTTCCTGGATTAAATGGCGTGTTGTCCATCAGCAGTGTATTAAAGCTAAGAGTTTCCAAATTATAGGGGGGAAATTGTTTTTATTATATAGTGTGGAATAATGTCTTCAAAGCTACATTCTTACTTTCACATATTATTGCATCTATCCTCAGTATTCTCAATATTTGCGAATTTTAATTGTGTTTTTATTGACTATGTTAATTGGGTTCATTTTATAGTTGATTAGATGCAGGCTAGGATTTGTTGCTTTTTGCCATGTGCTCTTGAACATTGTTATTTAAATTCAATGTTATTTTACCTATGTACATTCTGATGAAGTCCCATAGCAAGGGATAAAAGAGCTCAATGTTATTTGCAACAAATAGTCTTGGATTGTTTGTGACTTTGTGAGATTTGGTTTATCTTCCTGCTATAGTTCCAGGCTACCCTGTGGTTTGGTGGTTATTAGTTATTTTACTCAGGTGTTTTCTCCACTTTTTGGTTCCTAATTCCCAAGCTAACCAGAAACATGTGTCTGCTATTGTGATATGCAGCAGTCATGTTACAGGTGAATGGGTGTTTTAGCATTCCATTTATTAATTAAGTTATTCATTTATTTATCTACTGTTTAGTAGCAGAGTAGGTAAGCTGGTCCAAAGATCCTTTTCAACCATGACTTGGAAAGTACAGAAACAAAAGGCAAATAGCATGAATATTCAATAACCACAAGATAAAAAGAACAAATGCAAAATTAAAGGCTTTTTAAAGGATCTTGGAACAAACATATACTGGTTGTAGACCTTACATTTGTTACTGAGTCTTATCTACAAATAAATGTTGCATGGGTAGAGTTAACAGTAAAACCAAAATTGTTCACGATATTAATAATGCATAAACAGGTTCATGGGTTTATAGGTAAGTATTAGGCTAGCTCCCTTGTGGGCTATTTCAAGCCTATCCAGTTTCCCTTTTTCTGCTCAAATTAACCTATTACATTTGGTAAGAAACTGGACTTACCCATCCCATGACTAATAATTAAATATTGTCCCTACTAGTAATTACTAGGATCATACCATAGATAATTTGAGGAGACACATGCATGAGATAAAGCATTTAGGAGCTGCCTCTGTTCATTAGTATTACAGAAGGCAGTTCTGGAGTGTTTATATCATGTTATAAAAAGATGAAAATAGTGAACGCTATTTCATTGGCCACAAAACATCTAAACATGAAAATATCAAACATTCGGAACAGCAAATTTTTTCCCATGGAAATAATTTGCTGTTCCGAAACACATACACACAACACAAGCACATCAAACAAACAGCAACCACACACATACACTTACATTCCTACATCTAATACTACATTAAACTAAACATACACTCTCTACCCACTTACCTTAACCAAAACACTAACCTTAAGGTCTGTCACTATCGCACACTCACCTAACCCGTGCCCTAACCCTAACTCACTTAAACTGCCCCTAACCCTAATGTCTGTCACTATCGCACACACGCCTAATCTGCACCCTAACCCTAACTCACTTAACCCACCCCTAACCCTAACGTACAAACAATCACACACTTACCTGAATCCAACCTGTAACTTTCTACCACAGCGCTAAGAATAGTGAAGTCACAGAAACAGCCAACCGGATTCTTTCCAGAGGAAATAATTTGCTGTTCTGCAGCTTCACTATTCTTAGCGTTTGCTGAATAGTGTTCAATATCAGAACATTTGAAGTTTTAATACTTAGATGTTCTGATATAGACCCATTCTGGAGTAAATTTTCTGTTTCCCATCCATTGATCCAATTTGCAATTGAATATGGACAGGGATGAACTTTGTTTTATGTGAATGGGGAGCAGTAGTACTCTCTATAAATAAAGTCTAATTTGAATTTCAACATATCATAAAACAAGTAGGATAGAATTCAGTATAACACTCAAGGAAAGATTGTCATACTGGAGGTGGCATGCTGTTAGAATTCAACATTTCATAGTGACAGTCCTGTTGAAGATAGTATGCTACTTGATAGTAAATGGTGAGGTTAACCATTCTTAACTAAACTTCTTACGCTAAGTTTCCTTGTGCAAGTATATGGCGAAGTTTTTTTAGAGCTCTTGAGATATTCCAGGCACATTAATTCAGCTGGGAGTCTGTTCCATAATGCCATGTTTAGTTGGGAGAAGGCGCTTTCTCTAGTAGCCATTTTATATGGAGGTCTGCTTAATGTCATAGCTTTAGCTGGTTTATATGGAGGTCTGTTTATGTCATATGTTTATTGTGTGTACTTCTTAGAGAGCAAACCTGGTACTGGGTGGATAGTTTCTATCTCAAAGGTATGCCAAAGCCATTGCATGGTCTTTTTTGAATAAGAGTACTTAAGAAATAAGTTGTCTTTTGATGGTTAAGAGCTATTTTTGATGTTCTAGGAGGTTGCAATGGTGAGATCTGCTGCTGGCAAGGAGGGCAAATCTGCATATTTTATTTCTGAAGTCTTTGGGAATCCCATGTTCATGGGATATTAAGGATTAGTGTGCCACTTGTTACTGTAACACTTCCACAATACTTTTAGACCTATGTATTACAAGTTTAAAACAAAAATAATATAAACATTTCTTAAAGTATGAACACGATAAAACTGGTAAAAAAGAATTAACTTTCCAGTATCTTTGTGGTTTCTGGTATCTAATTGCCAATTTAACCATAACTTTTTATAGTAATCTTGATATTCATACTCTCTTTAAGAATTCTTTTAGATCATACCTCTCTTCTCTCTGGCAATGTATTTGGGGTCTATATCACATAATCGAAATTCCAAAATATCGAACACCATAAGCTCGAACTTGGAATTTCAAAATGTGATAACATCGAACACTTAGAATAGCAATTTTTTTTTCCAGGGAAAACAATTTGCTGTTCCGAGAAACATACAAGCAACACAAGAACACCAACATAAATCATCCACACACATGCACTTAACAAAACCCTTCTTCTAACCTTACGCTAAACTGTACATACATTCCTATCTATCCACTAACCTTAACCCGCACCCTAACCTTAAGGTCCATAACAATCACACACTTACCCTAAGGAGATATACACAAACTAAATAATACACACACATACACTTAACAAAACCCTACTTCTAACCCTACACTAAACCATACATACATTCCTATCTATCCACTAACCTTAACCTGCACCCTAACCCTAAGGTCCGTAACTATCGCACACTTACCCTAAGAAACTATACACAAACAAACTAATTAATATACACACATACACTTTACAAAACCCTACACTAAACCATACATACATTCCTACCTATCCACTTACCTTAACCCGCACCTTCACCCTAAGGTCTGTAACTATTGCACCACATTGGAGGAAATAGTGAAGCCATGGAATGGCCCACCGAAATCTTGCCCAAGGTAAGAATTCGATGTTCTGCGGCTTCGCCATTTTCAGCCTTCGATGTAGTGGTTTCGATATTGTAACATTCAAAGTTTTGCATCTTTGATGTTATAATATAGACTCTGTATTTGTGCCTAAATAGTACCTCCTAACATCTTATCCACTACTATATCCCTCTACAATAACACTGCTTAGGAGTTCTCTCTGACTTGCTGAATTTAACTGCTTATGCCTACAAAACTCCAAGTAACAATCAAAATTGCTACCCTACCTCACTAACTCCATCCTCGATGATCAAACTATACACAGTGTTGATGTGTAATAACTTGTACCACTGTGTTTAATATTTATTTCCATGCACTGAGACTGTATATACACTGTATATTGTGCTTTTTCCTTGTATGTACTATTAATGTTATGTGGCACTTTTCTCCCCAGGCCTGTACTGAAAATGGGCTCACCTAGGCCCAGTAGACTTTCCTGGTTAACAAGTGCAATAAATAGATAAATAAATAAATATTTGAAGACATGCACACATACACACACACAGACACACACACACACACACACACACACACACACACACACACACACACACACACGTGCACACATGCACATAAACACAACAAACACACTCATATGCACATATGCAGATATATATGTCCAACACACACACACACACACACACACACACACACACACACACACACACACACACACACACACTCACACGCACACACAAAATATGTACTCAGAATACATAATATCAAGGATAGCCATGTTAATTAAATACCAAGAAATAAAATTAACAGCAAATTATAATGAAAATGCTGTTGCATATTTGATTTAATTATAAATACTCCAAGGGAATGGTGATTGTAATTAAAGACAAGTGAATCTAAATCTCAAATGTATAATAAAATTAAAAAAATGAAAATAATAACTGGAAAATATTACCTACAAAACAGACCCATTTTTAATAATGTATACTTCATAATGTTAGGCTAGCGAGAAGTAATGTGTTCTTACTAGGCTAATAAACTTATGCAGGTTCCTAGGTTCCAACTGCACGATTGAGGACTGTAAGTGCAATCCTTGGAGCAGTGAGAATTAAAATTTGATTACAAGGAAATATGCACTAGCAAATTCTATCTGGGAATATTCCTATTTTCTGAGGCACAGCGATCTCAGAATTAGTATATAAGTGATGGAGGAGTGAGCTGTACTATCCACCACATTAGCAAGTAAAGGGTGGATTGTTCTCCTGAAGAAAATGATTTTTAGGTATAGCAGTGAGTCTCACACTTTGCTGATATATTTGAAGACTTGTACTTACCTTTTCACCACTTCAGGATTCACATTAAAGGGACTTGAAACTTCAACAGGTCACAAAGTAATAAAGCAAAGTTACTTGGCAATATAAAAAGACTAAAAAGTTCCTTAATACCACATGTAAAATACCCAATTTGTAAAAATATTTATTAAGATTTTATACAATATGTATATATGCAGTTACCACCAACAACTGCAATGAATGGGAAAAGTAATTCAAACCAAAAATACAGAAAAAAGAAAGCAATAAATTGAATATGTGAGGAATATGTTTGTATGTTAAATGAAGTGCCTTGTCTAGCACAATTAATGAAAGTTTTCCAATTCGGCTTTTGCCATTTGTCAAGAAGCTTGTTAACTAAACCTGCAATGCAAGACATTTAGTTTATCACACAAAAGACTAACACATAATTAATTTATATAGATTTTTTTTTTCTGAAAAAATAATGTTAGCTATTACATGTAGTATAGAAATACAATTGTAAGCTGAGCCACAACCAACAATACAGAAAGACGCAGAAATAATCCTGAAGAATTAGTAGCCAAGAATGTTAACAGAAAAGATGCAGCTGAACAAAGTATTATTATCATTTACAGCTAAACACTATTCCAGAAATAAGCCCCTGCGGCGTTAATTTATGTACTAAGAATGTAAATGACTCTGTTATAATTAATTGGCTATAGTTTGTATTTTTACTTAAACATCTCATTTGCCAGAAGCAGTGGTTTCCTCATAAAGACAAAATGAACTAGATTACTGTAGCTGGTTTAATTTTTAAACCAAGACCTGACACTTCAATGTCATCATTTTCACATTATGACTTCTGTATGCCAAAGTAAATTTAGCAATGACCTTGAAACTCTTGTATACAAGTGATAATTTATGCAAATAGGTCATGCGAGTAAACAATGGAACAGTATAAGGAATTTAGGAATGTATTCCAAGACTGTAAATGTACCATTACTCAAGAACTAATTAACTTGTTTTGTGCAGATAACATGCAACATACTAAAAAACAAACAAACTAAGGGTATTTAGATGTATCACCCTAACATTTATAATAAAATTGTCTTTCGCTTCATGTGCAACAAGATCAGCTATCAGTCCTAAAATAAAGCTATAATTATAGTCACAGGTAAGTGAAATCATGATGAACCTCTGTGAAATAAAATGTGGCAAATCTTATTGATGTTGTATGTGACACAAATACTTGGTCAGTACAACTGGCTTTCTTCCATTTTTCTATTAATTAAGGAACTTCTCCAGGTGAATGGCTTAAGTATATGTACAATACAAAATGCATTCTCAAAACTCCAGAAAATGTAGGAAGAGAACACATGATAACATTACACAGTCAGGCAACCTTGGATTATGCATAACTGAGTAATCTTTAAACTCATTTAAAAATATTAACTTCATGACATGGTTTAACATGTCTCCTAAATTACATCCATCAGTAATAATGTTTAGTTGAATAAAACTAGGCTTTTCTATTAGCATCTGGTTTAATGAATGATTATAGATGCTTGCTATTTTAACTTACTGTTAATTTTTTTGAGCATTATAGAGTCACTCTGACTGAGGCATATGCATCATTATAAGGCAGACCTAACACTGATGTCATGTGTACAGATTAAAACCTCAGCAAGCTGGAATAACTACCTGATTTAATGTGCCTCTCCCTACTTTCATAAAAAAATATTTAATTTCAGTTTTGTTTGGCAATAATCACTTTATAGACTGTAGTTGTTTCATTTTGTTCATTGTTATGTATTTACTCATTTTATAAATGTAACTATAGCTCATACAACATTAATCATATTTATGAAGTATTGTTTATTGTATATTTATATAACTTCTCTCTCAGTTTCAGTAGCTGAATCATGTTGCATAGTGTTTAAAAATTTATCACAAAAAGGCAAGAGGCAGACATTCTGATTCATCGTCTCTGTATTGGTAACAAATATTTTCACAGGATATGATCACCCAATATACCCATGAGCAATACAACTTAAATGGACTATGGATTGCTTTAATAGGCAAATAAAATATTAAATCATCACATAATCAATAATATTATATTAGAAAAGGTGCAGTACCATAAACAAATGTACTGATATCATAGCATTTTTGTTTGTTGTCATTGAGGACATAGATGTAGCAAATGATCATCACCCTGTTTAGTGAAATGGTAAGCTCTCTTCAAATGCTACTCTGGCAATTCTAGACATAGCTCAGAAATGGACAAGTGGCTGACTATTAATTTTTCAAAGTAAGCGTGTGTTTGTTTTGTGTGTGTGTGTGTGTGTGTGTGTGTGTGTGTGTGTGTGTGTGTACTATTGTGGGCCATTACTTAATTTATTCATTCACTTGACCTCAAGCAAATATCTGAGGTGCAGATTTATAGAACTGGTAGTAATTAATTGATGTGCATATGCATGTGTGTGTGTGTGTGTGTGTGTGTGTGTGTGTGTGTGTGTGTGTGTGTGTGTGTGTGTGTGTGTGTGTGTGTCTGGGGATCATGGACTTTCAACTTACTCTCAAGTCTCTAATATTTGAAGAGCTGGGTGTGTAGTAAAACACAATAAAGTATAGCTGCTGTATAACGTCTTTGTCTTATAAATTGTGTAAAAGGAAAATTTTATATTGTAACCAAATAACTGTTCTGGCAAGCGTAAGGTGACTCAGAGTATCCAAGAGCTTTTTATAAGTATAAAGTCCACAGTTTAACCATAGCATGAGCTTCTTTCTTAGTTGCCTGTAAATGTGTCACATTGTGAAAGACAGTGCAGTACTGTGCATTTTGAAGATGAAAGGTGGACTGCGCCTTTAGTTTTTTTGATTCTTTTACTTGGTCGGGTTGTGGATGGTATAGTACTCATGATGATGCAAACCTACTCTTACATGTTTGCTTGATTGCTTGATGCTGACTGGAGTTGATTGTATTTGTTTTGTTTTATTTTAGGGGGGGGTGCTTGGCTTCCCATGTGGAACCTTTAACTGTTGTTACTTGAGCTGTTTCTCCTGGGAGTCTGTAATGGTTGAAGAACTGGGTATATGGTAAAAGAAGAATTAAGAAACATTTTAATTATGCTATGTGCTCCCTCCCTAGTTGTTAGCAAATGTTCCACATTTTCCCCAATTGCTCCACCTTATAGGAGGTAGTATTGTGGTCCACAACTTGAAGCTAGAAGGTTGACAATGTCTACACATTTCTTT
Source organism: Protopterus annectens (assembly GCF_019279795.1). Taxonomy (NCBI): domain Eukaryota; kingdom Metazoa; phylum Chordata; order Ceratodontiformes; family Protopteridae; genus Protopterus; species Protopterus annectens. Next base: position 1,090,172,853 of record NC_056744.1, read on the forward strand.
AATTCTTATGCTTGTTGGTGCTATGGATGTCATGGCAATGTCAAACCATATTAAAATGAAAACGAAGAAGCCTCAACTTAAGAATTTGAGGATATATATTTGTAATTATCTCAGTTGTTAAAACTGTGCATTATTAAAGTCTTCTACTAAGATTTGTTCATAGACAGTTACAATAACATTCAGAAATCATTACTGCATCATTTAAAATCACATTCAAATCCTGTAATGGGTTACTGTTTAGTTGTATTTGTTTTACTTTACATTTGTTGACCGGGAATGTCCAATTGAGCAAAATCCCTTTTTCAACAGAGACCTGGGGAGAAAAGCTTCAGACTTATATAGGATAATTAACAATAGTAATTAGACATTCAATATGAGACAAAAATAATTATGAAGACTTTTTAGGTATACAATCATTACAATTAAGAAGAAGTAACTAGTACTATGTACTGTGACCAGACATTCCTTTTTGAGTGATATACATACCTCTCAATTGTCTTCACTTGTTTCTACTTTTACATACTGTCCTTGATTTGCTTCATTTTTACTCTGTCCCTCATAGGACTTTTGATTTTTTGTTTAATCAGTCATGATTATATTTAGTTAATAATGCCAGTCATTAAAGTTTTAGACTTTTCATTGTTCAAAAAATCCATAGCATTGCGAAACCAGTTGTCTTATTTACTTTTAAAGCAAATTAGAGTAATATTTAAATATTTGCCATGATTTTATTTCTCATTATGTTTATCTTTGTACAAAATTCTTGACAAAATAAGTAGAGAGCTATGATGCTACCACCCCAAAAAAATCAAATCTAAATCTGTTTGTGTTATTTTAGCAAAAAAAGAAAGTACTAGGGGATACGTGCTACTGCATTTGCTTGGTAGTTTTGGGGTTTATCAGTGATGTTTTTCTAGGAGGGCTGGAAACCTGACATGTATTTACAGCTTCAACAGATAACACATTTGCTTTTTTATGCTGAAAAATGTGAGTTCTTTTCCCATGCCAGGTACTTGGATATTTTTTTTTCCAATACTGGCACTGCTGTGCAACATATAGGGGAAGGTGCTGCACTCCTGTGTGTGCTGTCCTTCAGATGAGATGCTAAACAAGGCCCCATCTACCTGTGTTGATGGTAGCTTGAGTGGATGTAAAAAGATTACTCCTATTTCTGTAACCACCATCTGATTTTACTTAATATTGTTGCTAAAATCCATTTATCATTAAACATAATTTCATTTACACTTTCATTCCATATAACCTGTATAACAAATATATTTTTAATGCATTTTTAGCTTCTATTCTTATACTATGCATCTTTAATCATATCCATATTTACTTTATCCACTTATTTTATATATTCAAAAAAATATTTTTACATGGTTTTCCCCATAACGTTTTCACTCTTTTACATTTCAAAAACACATTCCATAATTTCTTATTCTTGACAATGCAAATATATTTTATCCACACCTCTCAGCCTCTTAAAGCAAGAAATCTGGACAAAACCATAAATAAAAGTGATACAAAGTCTCAAAGATAGTGACAGTTTTTAAATATTTCTCTTACAAATTTAAAAAGTTGATAGAATAACAGGTTTTACATTAGCATGACTTTTCTGAAGGGTATGAAGTGAATGGTACGAAGTCTGAAACTCAAATGTCTGTCATTATTTTCTGACTTTAATATTTAATGATTTGCTACTAATTTGCCAGAAAACTGCAGTTTTATGAAAACCAGACCAAAAATATGAGGTAAAAATCTGGACATTCTGCAAAAATCTGTACAGCTGACATATGGTTATATCACTTTTCTTCATATATGGAATATTTCCTTTTTTTGTAGATTTATCTACTATTAGTCTCCACAAAAAATCTTGATATTTTACTTTCTGATTACATCATTTGCTTTTTATTTTTATAGCTTTAATTTGTTTCATCTGTTAGATTTTACCATGGTTTTACATAGTAATGTTTTATCATTACAGTCTTATATCATACTTTTGTGTCTTTTTCTCTACCATCAATTTTTATTTTCCTCAAAAATATTTATTCTTAGTAATATTTTATTTTTTTAATTTATATACTCTTTTTCTCTTTTACTCTTTTTTACCATACCCTCAAATGTATCATACTTATATTCATACCATTTTACTACTAATCTCTCATCTTTTTTATTTATCCACTTTATCACTTTGTACAATTTTAATGAAGCAGTCTATAACATTTGTTTAATTAACCCTAAACCTCCTTTTTTGTTTACATACAAAACTCCTGTTTTTACTACGTTTATTCTACAATCCAATATAAATGAAAACATATCTGCAATAATTCCTTTTCAAATATTGTTGTCAACATAAATGCACCTGCTGAGTATGCTGTTTTTCACATCAGTACTGAATTTATCAACTAAGCCTTTTTTCTAAATTATAATTTATGTGTTCTCCAGAAAAGACAGGTTTGTTTTATTTCTTTTATTGTTTTTCACATTGAATTCTACTTACATCTTTATTTCCAATGTTTATACCTAAGACAGAAATGTCATTCATTGTAAAACATATACCCTGATCTTTGCTACATTAGCTGAACTTTACTTTTCTCTTTAAAGTTATTCTTATTATTTCTAGGCACTCATTTGTGCAAATTGTTACATCTTTTATCCACATTTAGTTTTTTTGCAATTATTTAAATGACATTTGCATATGTTAACAGGGGTCTATATCAAAATTCCGAACACAGAAAACACCAAATGTCAAAACTTCGAACCGAAACCATCGAATGTTTAAAATAGCAAAGCCCCAGAACATTGAAATCTTATCTAGGGCAAGATTTTGGTGGGCCATTCTGTGGTTTCGCTATTTCCTCCACTGTGGCACAAGAGTTACGAACCTTAGGGTTAGGGTCCGGGTTAAGGTAAGTGGATAGCTAGTAATGTATGTATGGTGTAGTGTAGGGTTGTGTTTTGTTAACTGTATGTGTGTGTATTTATTGCTTTGTTTGTGTATAGTTTCGTAGGGTATGTGTGCAATATTTATGGACCTTAGGGTTAGGGTGCGGGTTAAGGTAAATGGATAGTTAGTAATGTATGTGTGGTTTAGTGTGGGGTTGAGTTTTGTTAACTGTATGTGTGTGGTTTATTTATTTTGGTGTGCTTGTGTTGTGTTGTATGTTTCTCAGAATAACAAATTTTTCCCCTGGGAAAAAAAAATAGCTATTCTGAACATTCGATGTCTTCAATATTCGAAATTTCAAATTCGAACATATGGTATTCGACATCTTGGAATTTCGAATATATGATATAGACCCTGTTAACAGAACAGAAATTCTTAACCCTTCAGGTGTTTTACATACCCCACATCCTCATACTTCTAAACCTCTTAGGTCAACAATCTGAAAAAAAGTTTAATATAATAGGGAAAAAAGACTCCAGAATAAGGACAAATTTTAAATATTGCTCATATAAATTTAGAAGGTTACTAGAATAACAGGATTTGCATTGGCATACATTTTCTGAAGGATATGAAGTCTGAAACTCAAATGTATGTTATATTAGTGACTTTAGTCCTCAGATCATCCCAGTGATTTGCTGGAAAACCACAAATTTTATGAGGAACAGACCAAAAATATAAAGCCAAAATCTAGACATTTTGCAAAAGCCTGGACAGTTGAGAGGTATGCACCTCATAGGTTCATAGTTTAGTACTAAGCTAACTGCCCTTGCGATCCATTTTAAGCCTAGCCAATTATCCTTTGTGAGACTCAAACCCTGCACCTTGTGTTTGTAAGGCAAACACCTTAGCCACTGAGCCACCCTCCCTCATTTTACAATTTATTTTACATGTGATCACATTCATAATTAATGCAAAGACTATGCATCACTCTCCTTATGTACTTTTTGGCTTAACCAGAAATTTACAAGTATTTTTACTTTATTATTACTATATGCTGACATACATAATTTCTTAACTTTCTCACCTATATTATACTCTTTCATTATTACTCATATGATTCTATGTCCGGATGTGTCAAATGCCTTATTAAGGTCTCTTAATCTTGATTTTTGCTTCTTTTCTGTTCATGATATCTTCCACAATGTCTCTATCATTTAATAATTTTGACAACCCTTCCCTTTTTAACTATATTTGGTATCTTCCATAATATTTTCCATTTTGCTTTCAAATCTCTTTTGTATTATTTTCTTTATCATTATTATTCAATAATATTGGTTCCCAGATTTGTAATTGCCTTCTATCTTCTTCCTTCTAACATATGAATTTAAGTATTCCACTACATAATTGTTTTTACATAAAACCTTCATTTAACCATTCATTCAAAACTTTAAAATATATTTTTTGCTAATCTCATAAATTTGTGTATATTTCATACCCTATTCCATCTGATCCTTCGGCTGATCTATATTTACTTGTCCTAAAACCTTATATAGCTCATTTAAATAAATCTCCTTTTCAACTCTTTATTCTATTTTTCTGTTAACATTTTTACTTTCCATGTTTTTTCACTACCTTCTGTTTTCTTTAAAATGTTCTTGTGCATATTGCACTACGCTATTTATAATCTCTTCCTCAATTCTCTTTATTTCTTTTGTATTCAATACTTCTTTTCCTTGTAAAACTTTGCTTATATAGCATTTCTTATATTTTCTAATTCTTAAATAATAAGCATTTTTCTTAGTCAAAGTACTTTCTATCATTATGTTCTAATCTTCCATTGCATCATTGCGTTCTTTTATGTTTATCTTTCTCTGTTTTTCTTATATCATATTGCCACTATAAAAAACATTTTTATATGTTTTCTTAAATACCATCCACCATTCATCCCAATATTTATAAAATGTTATCAAAGCAATATGATTTTCCATAACTATATGACTAATCTCTTTCCTTCTTTATCCCATGCATTGTCATTTATCATTTTTATTCCTTTGATCATTTTTATAAATTCCATGTTTTCTTTTATCACTAGCTTTATTGTAAGGTGATCAGAAAATCCTGCTTCAACTACATCCCCTTCTCCTATAACTAAACCTAATCTATTTCAGTTCTATACATACCACATTTATCATTCTTGGTATATGTATAGTTTTTTCTCTTTCTATTTTTAACATAGTATTTCAATCCCAGCCACCAGTCTAGAAACTTTTTTGTCATAAACTTTTCCAATGTCCATTGCTTCTTTACAAAAAAGCTTTGAAATGTCCTTTTAAAGTCTCTTTTTCTTTGAAATTGTACGAGTCTACGTTTTGTTTCACTGTTAAATGCTTTTATCACATAGAGATTCCATGGGTTGCAGTCTTTTGTTTTTTCATATTCTCCAAGAAAAGTTTCCATTGGAAAAATAGTCTGAAATATGAAGTCACAATGTGTCTCTTTGTTAATAAAAATAAATGCTTTTACCACATATGCTTTTATACCCAAAGGAGTTATTAAATTGTCCCACACTTCATACCTTTCCATTTCTTTGCCTTCTTTACTTTGAGTTCTTTTCATGTACTTCTGTTTTTCATTGTCTTTTGACTTATTGTCTGGCATTACACTGTTGCCTTCTTTTACTTTCTCAGCATATGTTTTCTTTTCCATCTTAGCACTATTCTATAGGGTTGCCTCTACATTTTCCTTTTCTATTTTCTCCATAATATTCTCTCAGGAAACATCTCTTTCATTTTCTGGCTTATTCTGCACCACCGTTTTTTTCAGTAAATCATCCCACAGCCTTCCCAACTAGAGAGTTGTAATTATACATCCATCATTTGCTGACATATCTCCATCAAACAGGTTTCTTTGAAACATTGCCTCAGATTTCTGCACACATTCTCTAGTCATCATATTTGCTTTCTCCTTAACTTCTTTCACCACTTCATCATGTCCTTCTCTCTCCATCTGCCTCCCCTTTTCTCTGCACCACCTCTCCACCTGAAACTGAAACAGGTAGTGCTCCTCCAAAATGTGTCACACTCACAACAATGACAAATAGGTGAAGTTCTCTGGTGTCCTGGCCAAAGTTCCACTAATCTGTATGATACCTCCTTGGGTCTCCCATGAAAAGAGGCCATTAGCCTAGTGGAACTAACCCGGTCAACAAAAAGTATAAATAAATAAGTGCATTATGGTTGCCACTATGTGTCAGTTATTTCATTATATCTTTGTATTTTGCCTGTTTTAATGCATCAGAATCATTAATTGGGTATGGTTATTATATGTCACTATAAAGTGATCTTGTAGTTTTTTTTTCATAAAATCTACTTTAAGCAACTTTATACTAGTTGTGCTAGATATAAGGAAATCATTTTTAAACTTCCATGTAAAAAAAGCACTAATGTGAGTCACAGATAGCCTGCACAGCTTTGGATACCTATCTTTATTTTTACTTTTTTTGCATGAATTACTCTGATTTGAATTCTCAGAGCTGCGCTTACCATTTCAAAAGTAGTTATAAAATTCAACCAATTAAACTAACTGAACTGTATGTTTTAAGGCTTCCAATCTTTTGTACAGTTGTTGACAGACCCTCTCCCACATTCTTTGTCCTGAGGTGTTTAAAATACCATTGTATCCTGAGGCTGTCAGTTAACCACTCTTGCTTCTATTTCAAAACATTTTAACAGACATTTTAACCACTTTGCTATTCACAAATGTCTGCAGTGGAAAGATGTGTTTTATCTTGAATGATGACAAAATGTGCTCTATTTTTTAATACTTTACTTACAATGCAGCACAGAACAAAATCAGTTTTGCTTTTGGTTCTTGAATGTTATACACAATATGTTTCCCACCTTTGTTGTACTTGTACCCACACCCTTGACTTGTTACACAGTAGCATAGCAACACTTCATCCAATCTATAATCTTTGAGCATGACAAATCAGCAGTTTTTCTGTGTTGTGAACATTGCCAGGATTGCAACAATTATTTATTCACTGATTTTTAGGGGGAAATAGTCTTTAAGTTTTTAACAGTGGATAATGGATGAGTTGTTTCCAAGTTTCATGTATTCTGCACTTTACTGGCATTATGTTTTTGTGTAGAATTTTTTTTAAGTACATTCTATGAGCGCCATCAGCTAGCTACTGTGCCCATAGTGTGCCTCAACAAGAAAAGTAACCTGATGCTGCCACTGTCTATCTGGCGTTGCCACTTAATTCTTTATTAACTTTCTCCCAACACACTAACACAGATGATGAAAAACTGACATTTGTGTACAAAACACGTTCTATGTGCACCATCAGCTAGCTACTGTGCCCATAGTGTGCCCCAACAAGAAAAGTAACCTGATGCTGTCACTGCCTATCTAGCATTGCCACTTAATTCTTTATTAAGTTTCACCCAACACACTAACAGAGATATGAAAAACACTGACATTACTGAAACTTTAATACAAACAAACACACCTTCTGTCCTCCATTTCTTATCAATCTCTAGCTGGCAATGTCCTTATTCATAAGGTCTGGGTCCTCTCACATTTCACTCCACTGCAACCTAGTTATATAGACCATGATCAACAAAATATGCAAATTTGCTCTGCTAGCCATTCCCAGAACCCACCATTGTTACTTTCTTAAAGAACTTAGTTGGGTATTTACAAACAGCAGTTCCACTCTGATCTCCAGAACCCCCATTTTCAAAAGCATCACAAGGCCTGCATTCCCCACTGAAATCTAAACTGCAGTTTAGATAGCAAAGCTAAGCTTGTAACACTCAGGGCAATATACTTTCCCTTGGCAACAAAAATCTCTCCAAGCATCTGGAGAAAAAAAAATTTTGTATTCTTTTCCCTCCTCCCATCTTCCATAGTTACTGCCATAGCTCCCTGGCACCTGTTCACACCAGCACTGACAGGCATCTTGCTCACTCCCCAGACTTAATACTCCATGCTAGGTCTGGTTGTGGGACATGGACATCAGGGGGCTTACATGTCTGAGCATCCATCCAGGGAGGCATCTTTTTTGCTTTATGACCTACCTGTTCGCCACTCCTTAGTGGTCCTAGTGGTATGCTTGGGGAGTGGGCATGCAGTGGAGATATTCAGCATACAGCTCCACCTCTACAACAGCTCAGCCATATCTTTATTCCTATCTTTAGAAATGCCTACTATATGTGTTCCCCAGCCTTCTCCAGGGATCATCACCATAAATGGCTAAGTGTGTGTGTGTGTGTGTGTGTGTGTGTGTGTGTGTGTGTGTGTGTGTGTGTGTGTGTGTGTGTGTGTAAGTTGGAAAAGTAAGAACCTGAAGGCACAGAAATCCATAGAGAATGGTGAGAAAAGGGCCTGAAGATCCTCTCCAAAGATTTTGCTTTGTGCAGTATTTGGTGTGTAACCTATTCATGGCTGCAGATGGTGTAAGCTCACACCCAAGGCAACAGAAAATATTCCAGTTATGCTGTTGAAGCCAAGCTGCACTTAGGATATTTAGTGATTAATTTTTGGGTACTTTTTTTTATACTTTAATCTGTTTTCTACTTGAGGTGTGACTCATTAGACTATATCCCCTGCTAGCCATAAGATTTTTAGATTTTAAAGGTGATTTGCTGGTGGACCATGGAGTAGATCAAAGTACCAAAGTCCATCTGTTTTCACATTGGTGACAGTGGTGTAGATATGTTAATTGAACTTATTTAGCCTGGACTGCCGCAATGTGACTGTGCCATCAAAGCCAGACAGGCAGAGCCGTGGCTGGCTTGGGAAAAAAATCATCTCTTCCCATGGGGAAACAAATTTCTTCTACTGGAAAACATGGACTCAGAACAGTAGCAAATACATTATGCTTCCTACAGTTATTTACACACTAATTCTATGAAATGTTTTAATTTAACAAGCTGCAACCCCACCCGTGATTTCTTAAATGAGTCCTGTTACTAGACTTACTTTCTATCAGCAAATTCATGCTCCCTAATAGCTTGTGGCTGTAGCAGTCACGCCTCCTTCACCCTGAACTTGTTATGGCTCTGATTAAAAGTATGTGCACCCTTGCAGCTAGCAGGTAAACATAGAGTGGTAAAGACTGTACAGCAGTTATTTTGTTTTACAATTAGAATAAGGATACAGAAGAAGCAAAAATGTGCTCTTAAAAAATATGCCAGGATGTCATTGTCATAGCTGAGTAATAATTGCAAAGCTAAGGGAATCTTGTAATATGCTTAAGGAGAACGCAATGACATTGTTGTGTGCAGCTAGGACAGAATCCACTAAACTGGGAGACAGCCTGGCAGGTGTTTTGGAGGTGTATTATGCAGGAAAAGGACAGTCCAACTCATTTTAAGATATCTACAAAATCCAGATAGTATTAAAGTACTACAAGACTGCCATTAATAACAAAGTATTCTGAGGATAAGGCAGCTGAGAAAGTAAAACAGTTTCAAGTTCAAAGAGAGGAAGAGTAAGCTAAAGGAACAAAGAATCGTTGTCAAAAGGGAGTTTTGATCCTTCATCAAAAGATATATGAGTATTTTGTAGGGGGAAGCCAAACTCTAGATGCCTAGGCCAGTACCAAACTATTTACAGAATAAAGAGGGAGGTGACTTTCATAGTTTCATTTGGCCATTTGAAAGGTCATGTAATCAATAACTGGGTAGGGTATGAAGTTTCTAACTTCTCTATTCATTGGTAAGGCAATGCATGCTGTATCATAATGACTGATTATGAAGGATTGTTTATGTGAATAATTATTTGTTTAATAATTAAGTGAATCTTATTTTTGTATATACTACTATGATATTTATGTAAAATGCTTTATATAGAGAATTTTTTAGTATGTTATTAATTTTTTAATAGTAAGCTGTGTTTTTAACAAGATTAATTCAATGAAGCGCATTGTATTTTTAATGACTGTGATTGTTTTCTTGTGTCATGTGATTAGTATAAATTTAATGAGTTTATTTAAAATTTTTAAACACTGATGAAGGGGGGGGTCCCTATCACTCCATTGAAAAATCAGTTAATCAAATGGCATTTTTGGTGGTATTGCATCAAACATGCCATTCATTGAACTGTTTTTACTGAGATCACAGTGCAGTGAAGATCAAGAAATTTGCCCTTAAACTACTGTAGTGCAATCTTGGAGTTAGTATATATAATTAGTGGTGGGGTGAGGGGGGCACAGCCATCCACATGAGCAGAATTCGATGAACAGCAGTTCTGATGAAATGCCATTCATTGAAGTGTCACTTTGATGAAGTGATATAGGCCCAATGAAGGAAGGTATCCTGAAAACTTTGATTATTGACGGAGACTGTTGTTTTATTTGGTGGTGGTGGTGCTGCGGTAGCGTTGTCGCCTCACAGTAAGACGCTGTCTGGTTTGATTCTCAGCTAGAGCGTCTTCTGCGGGGAGATATGCATGAATAGGTGTACCTTCATTGAAGGTTGTGCATCAGGGCTGGTAACTCGGCATGTAAAAATCAACTACCAATCATTAGCGGGCCGGAGTTCCGCTGTGGCGACCCCTAACCGGGAAAAGCTGAAAGACACAAACAAACTGTTGTTTTATTTGATATTACATTTTGGTTGGTGATTGAGGTCCATTTCATTCTTCATCATACCAAATGACTGCTGCAGATTGTCTTAAACATGATAAAGTTAGAAAATGATTATTCAAATATATTAAACTGCCTCCTGTAGCATGCAGAAAGAAATTCAGAAAGTAAAGGAGAAAGGCAGATGGCAATGTTATTATAATGCATATATAAGCACTTACTTTTATAGGTGGGTGAGTGGTTGTCAAGTAGCAATATTTGAAAGGCTTACAAACCTTTTGGTGAAAGAGCAAGCAGTCAGCACTCTGCCTGAAGACATGAGATTATGGATGGCAGACTAGAATGTAACACTTCTAAAGAGATGTGGGAATATGTTTTATATAGAAAGCAGGGCACAAAAGCACAATAAATGAGTATCCAGCACTATATATGGGTATGAGGGACCAATAGGGTTGACCTAAGTCATCACAGCAAGTTTCACAGGCCATTTCTAATACATGCCAAGGCATTAGGATGAAATGCTTTAAATGTCACCAAAGAGAGTACGTATGATGCAAATGTCAGCTGAAGCAAGCTGAGGAGAAAAAGTCATTGGAGGTAACAAGCAGATATAGCACTACAACAGGAGTCTGATTTCTGGAGACATGCACTGCACCCGGACCCAAGGCAAAGTATCTTCTCTTGATGGAGGGGAAAGATACTGTTTCAAATAGAAATATAACATCAGACAGAACTCTTGCCAAGGTTGAAAAGGAAGAATATGTGCACAGGCAGTTCACTCCAGTTAGGGCTGGAGGGAGGATATATTTGCTGGTACCATTGGCTAGAATTTATTTGAACAAGGATGGCAAGTGATCAAGAAGGTGGCAGTGTATGATGATATGTTATTGGACATTTTAATAGGAAATGATTATGATAATGCAGTGCTTTGTATACGCATGGTTACATGCTGACAAGTATGGAAACACCCAAATGGAAAAGGCAGCAATGTGGAGACTCAGCCACTGGTCCAACCAAATCTAGTCATGTGGTTACTTCACAGGGAGGGCTAGTTAGTAGTAGTTAGCCTGAAACATCTTACAAGGTGGTCTGCCAAAAGAAGTAGTCTTCTTCACATTCCTTCCACAACTATTTAAAGTAGAGAAATGTCTTCCCTCATTATCATATCATGTGTTAAATTGGAAATGATAACAAACAGATGAATGACATTTCCATGCCCAGTTTGTACTTCTACTGAATAACAGGATACTCTTTCTTATTACCATGAATGATTACTACATCCACTAACTTGCTAGAGATTTGTCTTTTTCTTATGTGCATACTATTTATATGCGTTATGTTCTAATAATATAGAGGGTTATGATTAAAACTTCCATCCTAACCATAAGTTCAACATATGGATATCAAGAAATTCACCTCACAAGTGAAGTTGAATAGTTAAATTTTAGCATCTATGTTGAGAACACAACTCTTTAAAGTGGAAAAAAAGTCTTTCCCCGTTATCATATAATGTGTTAAATTGGAAACAACAAATAGATGGTTGACCTGAATGCATTACTGGTTATAAAAGAAAGAAAGGCCAGTGTTTTACCAGATTTGAAAGCCAGTAAATCATTTATCAAGTGATGTTGCACAGACATCATGTAAATGCTTTGAACTGGTAGTCAATAACATAACATACACAAACATGCTCTGGACTGGTAGTCAATAACATAACATACACAAACACCATAGATATAGCCAACCTACTGACAGATTCAGTGAAAACTTCACCCCCCTGCCCCCCATTAGAAAACCAGGACATCCCCAGCACCTGTCCTCCCATCACCAGGAAGTAGGTGTTTAATGCCCTCTCAAAGGCAAAAAATCCAGTATCCATGGGACATGGAACATCACTGGCTGTATCCTACATGAACTCGGACATAAGCTGTCAGCTCCATTAGGCACCCTATTCAACCAAACCTGAGCACCAGACTCATCCCAGCTGAATGGAGGACAGCCACTGTGATCTCTCTACACAAAGGTGGAGCATCCACTCACCCAGGCAAATATAGGCAATTATAGGCCCATCAGCCTAAGTAGCCTGACCTGCAAGGCCATGGAATGCATTATCATGGACCTTATAAACAAGGATATTGGCAACCTCTAAATGCTTGACCTCACACAATTTGGTTTTGTCAAAGGGAGATCATGCATGTTAAACTTGGTTGACTTCTTTGAAACAGTCACTAAAGCCATGCACAAGGGAAGACATTACACACAGCCTTCCTTGACCTAGCCAAAGCTTTCAACACTATTCCCCATTCAAGCATAATAGATACACTCTCCCAGCTAGGCATCGACCCGTATGTTACCAAATGGGTAGCTAAGTGGCTCACTGATAGAACCCACTCAATCAAAATAGGGGAAGCCACCTCTAATAGTAGACTAGTAATGAGTGATGTACCCCAAGAATCGGTCTTGGGGCCTCTACTGTTTGGGATATATTTTTCTGTGGTGCAAGCCAAAACCAGTGGTCTGTGGCTGACCAAGTTTGCAGATGACTGCAAGCTGGGTGCTGTCTTAAATTCTCCTAGTGATGTGAACACTCTCCATGAGGGCCTTACCCAAACAAATGACTGGTGCCAGAAGCATGACCTCAAACTGAATGCCAAGAAATGCATAATTATCCCCTTTGGGAAAAATGGAGTCCCCACTAATTATCACATTAATAACATGTACTAAGCAGGCAATCAGTTGTGATGGACTTGGGCATCCAGGTTGATAGCAAGCTGACTTTTGACCACCATTTTGCCTCCACTGTATGAAATGCTTTCTACATGGCCCACCTCATAAGTAAGGTCATTTCATCCAGGAACAAGGAGGTCATAACATTCCTGTACTCCTCTCTTATCAGACCCATTATTGAGTACAATGCCCCCTTCAGCATGTACCTTGCCAAGCACATGCAGCAACTGGAGAGACCACAGAGGTTCCTGAATTGGAAAATCCAGGGTCTCAAACACCTGTCTTACACTGATAGGCTAGAAGCCCTGTCACTGCTCAGAGGGACCTGTCGTTGGCATACAAGACCATCTCAGATCCAGCCTCAATGGAGTTGCTGCATATCTGTAAGTCAAACTCCACTCATGTAACCCACACGCAAGACCTCAACCTGGTCTATGACATTAATAGAACTTGGCGAGATACATTTCTATCCCAAAGACTCCTCCGTCTATGGAATAGACTCCTCTCCATGTCAAGCATAGTACCTCTCTAGCTCTCTTTAAGAGGAACCTGGATGACTGGATGGGAAACAGAAAATACACCCCCTGGGATACCACCTGTGCCCCTGCTGGACAGGGGAAACAGATGCTGATTTTATGGGAACATGGGTAAAATTCGTAACTAGGCTTATAAGGGCCTTAGAACACTAAACACGAACAAATAAAAATCCTTCAGTCTTAAATAATGCCAAAGTGATCATGTGACGAATTAACAGTTACTGCATAAAATCAACATTTAAAAATACAGTAACAAGTTGATTCAAACCCACTTCAAATAACTGTAAACCAAACACATCACAAGTGTTTTATGTTGTATATGCAATGCAAAATGGACTCCAAGATAAATTTTATGTTTTAATTTCAGATTCTAGAGTTAAGAAACCTTTCTGGTGAAACTCAAAGCTTGGTAGCACTAAGTTTTAACACATTACCAATAGTTATGTCTGTTATTCAAACTGAGCAGGACTGCAGTGTCCACTCTTAATTGCAATAAAAATTCCTTATATTCCAAATATTTTACCAAGGTCCACCCCTGGATTTGATAGTACTTTTTCTAATATGGAAAATAAAACAAAATTAAATTTTTTCCAAACATTTTTAAATTTCATAATAATGCTCATAAATACATTTAGAAAGAATCTTTCCTGTTTTACCTATAAAAATGAGTCACATAAGGAACATAGGGCTACATAAATAACACCTCTGGCATTACAGTCACAGGACTGAAGTACTGCAGTTTTCCTTCCACCTAATAAAAATGTTGTCCCCTCAAAAAGATAACAAAAGTGATTATAAAGTCCACACTTTTTATACCTCCAAATAAATCATCAAAAAGAGCCTCCATCCTATCCCTGTTCAACTCAAATTTGTTTTTCATACTTTGTCCTCTTTTATTCACAAAGTGAGAGTAAAATCTCATACTGAAATTTATATCAGTTCCTTTTAATAATGTTCTTCACTTCTCCAATATTGGATTGAAATTTAAAAACCAAGGCTTTATTAAATCTGTATTCCCACTTTCATACAGAGTATTGTTAACATTAACATTAGTAAGATTTTAGGAGGAATTATGAAAAAAAAACCTCCCCAGTAAGGTAGGAAATTTAGTGTGTCTCCCCATTGTAACCTTTCTTCTTATATTAGCAACCAATTCATTTGGATACTTTCTAATTTTAAAAATAATGGACAACTTATCATATTGTTTTCAATACACAGAATCATCAGATACCATCCTGGCCAGCCAAATAAATATCCCTTTAATTAGTCTGTTCTTCTACACTAAAGGATGGTAACTCTCAAAATGTGGGTAGGGGTTGTAAACAGTGGGCTTCCTATTTATGTCAGAAGCACACTTTTATTAATATCCCTTGAAATCTCTACATCCCAAAAAATAATCACCTCTGTAGAAAATTAAAAAGTAAATCTCAAAAATGAGGATGTGTTATTAATATAAGTAAAAATTTCATCTAAAACATCTAAATTATAATTCCAAAGAATAAACATAACATCCAAAAACCTTATAACTATAGGTAAACATTGACTGAAAAATAAATTTTTGTTCCCAGGTTAGCATAACCAAATTTACATAAGCTCAGGAACAAACTGCACTCATACCGACTCCCTTTACCTGATTAAAGTTTGCCCCTTCAAAAAAAAAAGATATAATTGTTGTGAAGGACTATGTCCATTAACAATTATCTATGCCTATTTATTACAGATAAATTCAAAAGGCCCAATTGCTTTTCTAAAAAAATCAATACCATCACCACGAGGAACTGAAGTATACAAATCAATCACATCAATGTTGACAATTATTAAATTGTCACCCAAATGTTCATTACATACCTCTCAACCTTTTAGAGCAAGAAATCTGGACAAACAAATAATAGGGGGACAAAAGCACAAAAATAGGTGACACTTTTTAAATAGTGCTTTTACAGTCATTGAATGTTAGCAGAATAACAGGTTTTACATTTGCATGAATTTTCTGAAGGATATGAAGTCTGAACCTCAAATGTCTGCTATTATTTTCTGACTTCATTCCTCAATGATTTGCCAGTGATTTGCTAGAAAATCAAAATTTTATGAGAAGCAGACCAAAAATTTGAAGCAAGAATCTGGACATTCTGTGAAAATCTGGACAGTTGAGAGGTATGGCTCATAATGAAAATGGCCTAGAAAATCCCAAGAATTCTTGACCAAATGGAGGCACTTTTCCATGGAGCATTTAAGATTTTTATCTAAAAAAAAGGTACAGCGCAGATTTTTGACTCTTGGGCTGCTGCTATTGGTCTTATGGGTGGATCACAGCAATCCTTATGCACTTCGGGTATTCTAAAAAAAGTCAGGAAAAAGGGTTTGTCACAAAAAACATATTGAAAATCCCCAGGGGTTAATGCACCTTGCATAACTAAATCATTCAAAATTATATCAATGCCTGTATATGCCAAATCAATTTCTTGCTTAGAGCAGGAGAGTAAGTTTTGATTGTAGTGAAGTAAATCAAGTGTCCTGCATTTGTAGTCAACAAAATTCATCAAAACAATCCTGCCCTCCTTGTCAGGTTTCATAACTCGTAGGGTTCTATTCATTACTAATTCAAGCCACAACAATTTTTTAGTGTAAGGTCACTATTAGTAAACTTCCTCCAATTTAAATTACATGTATAAATCTCTTTCAAATGTATGTTCAAACAGCTGTAAAAGAGGATGTAATGGTGGATTGTACATTCTCTTCCTTCTAATGAAAACACTCATGTCTAACATTAGAATTCCTATGTTGCAAGTCAACTGTATTTAAAAATATTAAAACCTTTGTAAGAAAAACAACCCTATCCTTAACCTTTATTTCCTCCTGTTGCAGCCTCTCCTCCTCTCTTTCTTCAATGCTCCTCCTCTCTGATGGTGGTTTCCCTTCTCTTTCTTGTTGGGCAACTGTAAGAAATAATAATTTTTGTTTCCAGGCAATTGAGAAGATAAACCTCTGATTTCTTGACAATCATTTCATAAAAGGGAAAAGTTGGAGGGGTTATTGAGTTCATGTGGGTCAATATTATACGAGGCTGGGTCAGTGTTACTATTAAAACCATTATTAAACCCACTATCCTTAAAAAACATTTGCCCCTTTTATGGCAATTAAGATTGGATACAGCAGTCCTGTCCAGTTTGAATGACAACACAGCTATTGGCAGTGTGTATTAAAACTTAGGGATGAGAAGTTTTGAGATTAACAGAAAGATTGCTTAACTATAAAATCTGAAATTAAAACATAAAATATATCTTGGAATCCATTTTGTATTGTATGTATAACATAAAACACATTTTAAATGTTTTGTTATTAGAGGTAAAATAATTTGCTGCATTTGGTTTACAATTACTTGAACTGGGTTTGAATAAACTTACTACTGTATTTTTAAATGTTGATTTTTATGCAGTAACTGTTAATTAGTCACATGATCACCTTGGCATTATTTAAGACCGAGGGATTTTTATTTGTTCTTGTTTAGTGTTCTGAGGAAGTCTGCATATCTTACCTTGGATAGATATATACGGACGCACGTTGCTTGGTCACCCAAGCAAAACTTTGAAAATAGTCTAGTGAAGCACAAATGCTTAAAAACAAAACTTATCAACAAAAGAAGACAAACCTTTTAAACATGTCTCCCTGCACTCCCATATTCCCTACTAATTGTATATGCCAACTCAGAGATCTGGCAAATTAATCAGCTGATTTACAATCACACATAATGAAACTTTCAACCAAAGGAATGAATTCCACACAAACATCTATATCTATCTATCACTATACACACACACACACACACACACACACACACACACACACACACACACACACACACAGACACACACACACACACACACACACACACACACACACACACACACACACACACACACACAGACACACACACACACACACACATATATATATATATATATATATATATATATATATATATATATATATATATGTATAGGTAGATGGATTCACTTCAGAATCTCTAAATTCAGAAACATCAAATTTCATATGATCGAGACCATATGACCGATGTTTCAGAATATCGAAATTCCGAAACAAATCCAAAAAGAAAAACAACAATTTAAATGTTCCTGCAGGGGGGGCAACCCCCCTGCACCCCCCACAACCCCGCTACTTAAATATTCCAACTCTGAGATCGCACTGCAGTGAGGAAAAGGGAAAACTCCCATTCCACGTTACATGCAGATCTCCATTCACAATGTCAGGATTCAGAAAGTTCGATCATATGGTCTTGGTCATAAGAAATTTGATCTTTCAGGATTTTGGGATTGTGAAGTGTTCTCAGGTAGATATATATAAATATATATGCAGATACAGATGTGCACATGTGCAAATATATATATACATTTACATACATGCATTTGTATTTCTGGGTGTAGTGTTTTTAACAGCATGTAGGTTAATGATGATTTTTTTTCTTCTATTTTGATAATTTGATTTTATTTTTCCTACTTTCTTGCATATAGGATGGGAGTTTTTATCAGTCACTCAAGTACTACAATCTAACAGGCCTCATTGTTCATACTTCCTTTATCACATTGTGTTTTTGCACTCCTCATTGCTAGTGTCTATTTCCTTATCCACTGCCACAAATGTAGCTGTTGACTTCATGCCATGTGCAGAAGATTTTGTTTTCTGCAGCATAATTTGTCAGTGCACTCTGCAATGTGGCTCATTTTTCACTCCTACTGGATTTTCTGGAATTTTCTCTGCACAATAATGGTACAATAGTCTATATTGTCAGTACTTTAAACTACATCTTTTCTTCTTAGGCTCCAAGTGCAAATGTTCGGTGTTTATGAGCATAACTGATACCAAAAGCAGTTAAACAATACATAGGCTAACTTTTTGGAAATTACTGAGATGAACCTCCACACCCTAAGCTCTAATATGCTCTGATTTTCAAAAGCATCTTTTCATTTTTTGGTTCATTAAATCAAAACAGGCATACTCATTTTTCTGCTTAATGTGTCTGAATAAATATGCAAATTGCTTTCCAAAAAAAACAGAAAGTAGTTTCTGCTAGAAGGCATTGATATCAAACAAATCAAATATATAATTGAGATCAGTGGAATATGGACTGTGGAGACTTGACACACAGAAGATCACAAACAGAAAGAGAAAAAGCAGAATTCTGCAGTCCCTGATACTGTGATCAACCAGAGCTTGGGGAAAGAAAAGCACTTGCTTTTGTAAATACAAGCTGTGGAATTCATAGAATTTTTTTTCAAGCTGGTCAGTTAGCAAGCCAGTGAGAAATTTTGATTCAAAGACATTGTATACTTGCAAAGAGACAGACCTCTTTAGTATCACTTTACCATGTCTCTGAATCGAACAGTAGCACTGTCAGACCTGACTATGCTACTGTTCTTCATAATAGCCCATACATTGCTTTAGCAAAAGTCCCCCCTTATACACACATGAACACACACATGCACACACACAAACACTCACTCAGGTATTCCCAAATACACATCAACATTGATTCATCTACCAACAAGCCCACACCTCAAGTTCTTTCGTCAAGAAGTCCAGACAAACCCAACAGCAATGAGGGGACAAAGCGACAATTTTTAAATATTTATCTAAATAATTTAAAAAGTTAACAGAACAACATGTGTTGCATCAACATGAATTATCTGAACAAAGTGAAGTATGAATCTCTAATGTCTAACATTTTACTGATTGACTGTAATCCTTAGTGATTTACCAGAAAACCAACAGGTTTACAAGAGCTTTGGCAAATATATGAGGGGAAAATCAGGGCCATTCTGCAAAACTGTGGAAAGTAAACAGGTATGCCACCTACACGCACACACTCATATAATCACATGCTGCTCCAACGCGTGCACACACACACACACACACACACACACACACACACACACACACACACACACACACACACACAGATACAGAATCAATATTCCCTATGTAATTCCCATAGTGTAACCATCTGAGCAGCAATTCACACACATTTGTGCAACCTCATTCATGCTCCCGTAGACACACACACACATACAATTGCGTATGCACATACACACCCTGAGACTCATCCTCATCCCAGTAGGTTCATTGGACTTACCTGTTAACACAAGTACTCCCAGTATACATGTATACAGATGGCTGTCTTTTGGGATGGGATAAGAAACCTGCTGTATATATTCACATGACAGCAACAGATTGAAATATGTTACTATGTTCTATGGGTTTTTTTCTGTTTTGTCCCAGACTTATATCAAGGGTAAACAGAAGGCAGCTGTCTTTTGCGGTACATAGGCAAAGTGATATTCTCAGATATGATTTATGTATCCTTACAAACATTTGTTTTCTTAGTCAGCTTTGAGCATTAGGGGCCTAATTCCAAGACTTGTTCTCATTGTAAGTGACCTCTTACACTGAGAGTCATTTTTTTAGAATCTTGCCCCAGATGTAAGTCTATTTATAGAAAGACCTTACACTGAAGTAAATCATTTACACTAAGAGCAACTTTTTTTCAAAATTAGGGCATACTTACACTGAGATCAACAGTTTTGGAATCTGGCCCTAAGCCTTAGATACAACTTATGTTTTATTTGTTTTCTTTCAGAGATCCTTTACTTAGTTAAAATTTTTGTTCAGGCCATCACAAAAACAAAACATTGGAAAATACTCTGAAATGCACCTCACAACATCTGCAACCCCCAGGCTTCTTGGTGCCTAGCAGCCGCCCAGACCCCCAGCTTAATCACATTATTTTCTATACATTTATTGCTGTGCAATCTTGACCATTTAAGCTGTGTTGAAAGGGTGCAAGAAAATGTAAGTTGATATCAACATTAAATTATTTAATTGGTTATGATTTTGTTCATTTATCATTGGATGAAAAGACTGGTTAAAAAATATACCTAAAATGCATCTCAGAACATATGAAAAAGCAAGGCTTATAAAAGAACCCTTAACACTTTCTGAAAATAGTAAGTAAGGTTCTCCAGTGACATCAGAATCAAAATCACATTTATTGGCTATGTATGCACACACAATTTGTCTCCGGTTTCAGTGACTCCCCAAGTATGGCTTACATAAATGACATACATACACTATTAAGAACAAGACAAACGACATACATTCAGCTATTAAGAACTGGACAAAAAAATAAATATACATATACATATATGTACAAGGTGTAAAGTGCAACCCAGTGCAAGAAATACTGAAATAAACTCAGAAAGAAACAAGTATTAACAATATGTAAACAATACTGCAGAATCCTCAGAAGCTTGGGAAAAAGAATTCCCCAACCTAATAAGCTAAGTTAATTGTTTATGAACTTGATGGCTTGTGGAAGAAAGCTGTTCTTATATCTGCTTGCTTTGGTGGGTGTTAATCTATAACACTTGGCTGATGGTAATAGTTCAAAAAGATAGTGGCCTGGATGTGAAAAGTCGGTGATGATCTTCCCTGCCCTTTTCATGACTCTGGAATAGTACAGATCCTGTAAGGAAGGCAAACTAACACCAATGATATTTTTGGCAGAGGTGACTATTCGATGTAACCTATTTTTGTCATGATTAGACAGAGATCCAAACCTCACTGTTATGGATGAGCTGAGAACAGACTCAATGACTGCTGTATAGAATGGCATCAGCAGTTACTGTGGAGGCTGAACTTCCTCAGCTGACACAGAAAGTACATTCGCTGTTATGCCTTTTTTTATAATGGACCCTATATTGGTCTCCCAATTCAAGCCCCTGGAGATTATAGATCCCAAAATCTTGAAAGATTTCACAACTGACACAGCCGTATTAAATATAACAAGGAGGGATAATACTGTAGTACCATTCCTAAAGTCCACTCTCATCTTCACAGTCTTAAGAGTGTTCAGTTCCATATTATTGACTACACCAAAGGGTAAGCTGCTCAACCTCCCATCTGTATGCAGACTCATCACCATTCCTGATGAGCCCAATGATAGTTGTATCATCTGTGTATTTTGACAGAGGGATCCTTAGAGGTGCAGTCATTAGTGTAGAAGGAGACTAGCATAGGGAGAGCACACATCCCTTGGGGGTACCTGTATTGATCATGTCATAGTTAGATGTACATTTTCCCAGTTTTACCTGCTGTTCCCTATTGGTTAGAAAATTCGTGATCCATTGACAAGTGGAACCAGGAATGGAAAGTTGGGAAAGTTTCAAGTGAAGAAGTTCTGGAATTATTGTACTAAATGCAGAGCTGAAATCCAGAAACAGAATCCTCGCATATGTCCCTGGGTTGTCAAGATGTTGCAAGATATAGTCGGCCCATATTAACTGCATCATCCACTGACCGGTTCTCCTGATAAGCAAACTGAAGAGGGTCCAATGAGGGAGCTGTAATATCCTTCATGTGAGCTAACACCAGCCTATCAAAAGTCTTCATGACAACTGATGTCAAAGCAACAGGCCTGCGGTCATTCAGTCCTGTTATAGTGGATTTTTAGGCACATGTCCATATTTCCCGTAGTCAGTATGAATAACACCTTGGTTTTCCCCTGAAAAACCAATGTTGGCCTACTGGCATTAACTTGGCCAACAACATATGAATAAAACCTTGGCGTGGTGCACAGCCCTGTCATGATAGAAGAGCATTGTAACTACAGTTTGGTCTGTGTGTACTACTTTTAAACCTTTCTAGCATGAGCTAAAATGTTGCATCGGTGACAAGGAGGGGTCACAGTGTGAAGGTAATAGGGTGATATTTAAGCCGGAAGTGTTCAGAGGCCTCTAACTTGATACGGGCTGGTGTATCCCAAAATGCTAGCACTGTCCTGCTTTTACTTCATCATGATCATCAACATCATCAGCCTCCTTTTTTCCATTTTCTACATGGGGTCAGGGTGATCTGTCTTATTAAATACCACTCTTCTACCTTCTTTGACCCTCGTGCCTGACTGTCACAGATGTTCTCTCACACAATCCATCCACCTCTTTGTTGAATGCCCTTGTTTCCTATAGTCTTCATCCTGTTCATCCTGTTTGTCCCAAATCTTCACCAGATTGTCTTCTGCTTTCCTGCAAATATGCCCAAATCACCATAATCTGTTCTCTTTGACCTTTTCTGTAACTGGAGCTACTTTGGATTCTGCTCTTATGTCCTCATTTCTTCATCTGTCCCACAGCATGCATTCTGCCACTCATCTCAGGCACTTCATCGCTATCATCACCAGCTCTCTCAACTGCTCCAATATTATGGTCTGGGTTTCTTTACTATACAGTAGTACTGCTCACACCACTGTTTTGTACACCATACTTTTCAGCTTCTTTGGCATTCTTCTGTCATACATGACTCCTGATGCTCTTTGCCAGCTGGCTACAGCCCCTCTGATTCTAACTTTGACTTTCTCATTCAGTTTTTCCTTCTCCTCTTCTTCTCACACACCCCTCCAAGATACTTGAAGCTGTTAACCTGCTCCACTATTTTCCCTTCCATCTCAGTTTTCAGCTTCTTCTAATTTCCTCCATATGCTGATATTACAACTGTCTCATCATTACTCAGTTTTATCCAATGTCCCTTTAGTTTTACATTCAATTCCCGCACCATTTGCTGAAGTTCTTGCTCAGAGTCTGCCTGTAATGCCATATCATCTACATACAGCAACTTTGGTGATATGTCCCATGGTTACTTCATCAAACAATAATTCAGTACCTATTAACATTTCAGGGGGAAGACACATCTAATTAGCATTAGCCATTAAAATGGACTACCGCATTAGCATCTGGCTGTGGCAGTAAGACCTCTACTCAAGTTGAGACCCAAAAAGGGGTAAAATCTCAGTAGTAGAGCAGTCACTGAGTTGGAAAGGCTTAACAATGTAGAAACCTTTTTAGATAAGGCAACTGCATTCAGCTATAACTTGCTGAATCCCAGGGAATCTGTTTTCCTAGTCCTGCAATTCTGGACAATTTCAGAACAGGAATAATTCAAATGCTGGGAATTTGAGTGGAAGCATCCTTTCTTCTGATGATGTAGAGATTCTTGACCCCTGCAAAAAATAATTTGGTTACCATTTTAGCCTCCCCAGTGATAAAATTCAGTGAAACTAATTTCTGTTTTCTGCTTTTGCTCTTAAGTTAACTGGTGTTTCTCTTCAAAGGCCAGTGTTACAACACATTAAAATATCAGTTATATTTCCAAGTTAACAGATATTTTACATGAGCAATATTCTGGTGAGTTCGAGAGTTTGCTGGACTTTAAAAAAATACAGTTGGCAGATAGCCTTAAATGCAAATGACCACTCAGACTTCAATGATTCCATTATTTTGTATGTGTATTAAAAGCAAACAAATTGAAACAAGCATTTAACTTCATTCAGTATTCCTATTGCACTGCTACAATGAATTGTCTTTTGACCAAAAAGTGTATAGTTGAGGCCCCTGCCTGAAAAAATATTTTCATTTTCACTATTTTTCCACCAGATTGTCTAGATTTTTACTAGCTGAGTTTGTCTACACCACCATTTCCCTATTTAATGCTGCTTTTTCCACATCGTTTAAATATGAAGACTCCTGTCTATAATGAATGTGCTAATGTGATGTGTTTTTGTATTAATAGATACTTTTTCATTTTTTGTAGATATTTTACATTTTTTTTATTTTGATTCACTCATTGGTTTCCCTGCATATTTTTTATTTAATTTTTATATGAGTATGTCATGATATACTGACATTTCTGATGAGCCTATGAGGCCCTCAGTGAAATTGCTCTGAAAGCCACATGAGTCGAGAAGTATTATTTTCACAGGAATGTATATAATTCCACATGGTCTGATTCATTCATTGAAATGGGCCTTATCATGATCTCTCCACGAGCACCAAGTCAAGTATAGTCCACTGCAACACTGCTCCACACAAATGTGCATAATGTTTATGGGCTCACAAACATTCATGTACACACTGACACTGTAACCACAACATGTACACAGACATGGTCACACATTACATTTTAAAAGGTGGTCAAAGCACCCTGCACAGTCCACATGGCATATCTGCCCTAGCTGTCTGCATTTAACAATTTTAACTCTAAGATAATGCCTGCACAAAAGACCATAGTGATTGTCAGTGATGAATTTTAATCTGAGTATGATCAGTGCAGTCATTACAAAAACATTACAGTGGAGCTTTTATACACTTCAGGAAAAGTAAGTATCCTAGTACCAATGTCATACTGTGCAAGATTAAGAGATGGAGAAAGGCTGCATGTATAAGTGGCCAGAGTGACCAAATTGGTCAGACTCCCAGAAAATAAAATGTTAGTTGTCATGTATGCACATACCTAAGATAGAACAGTGCAGACACATAATACCATAACAACCTCTCCAATATAGGACATTCTGCATTTATTAAGCCTTTCCAGTACTATTTTTAAAGTTCCATAACATTATAAGAATTAGGTGTTCACAGATATTCATTTATCTGCCATGCATAATAACATCTTAGTACAATCAAACTAAGAATGGTGTGTTTGGTTCTAGATATTTCTGAAACTGTTGTAGAACATTCAACCTATATCTGCACATAAAGCTATTTCCAGGAGCTAATACTGTTAAAGAGCCGTGGCATGGCTGTAGAGATCTAGAAAGGAGCAGATGCAGCTAACAGTGTCTTGCTTCAAGCACATTCACGTAACACAGATACTAGAAAAGTTGTAAGTATATATGTGTTGTAGATGTACCAGGGAGCTTGCATACATGGCACATCATTCATTGTCAAGCACCCATTAAGAAAGACTGCACATGTTGCAATCCAGCACAGAGCATTGAACTACTACATGTTGGGTATAACATCCCAGAGACTCAGTGATGCAGCCTTAGCTGTGGTTAAGGAGCAATAAATGCATACCTCAGTAAATAAATTGTAGAGGAAGTCAAGAACATTACATAACATACCCATTGCAATCAATAACGGAAGTTAAATTTAACTACAGCCCCATGCTGTTGTGCAAAATGCTGTGCTGGGGAACTCCAGAGATATGCCAGTCTCTAATGTGTCCAACTTGCTATGTCCTAGAACAAGATAGAGACATACTGTGTAATTTTACAAATGCCTATACTTTGTCTGTACTGAACTGTGGGATTGCACAGGGTGGGCAGGTGACCACTAAGAGCCACTTGGCATTAGAACAGCAGTACTTTCACAAGCAGAGTTACCATATGGGAAAGACATTTTGCTACTGGTCTAAACTGATAGGGGCTTCACATTACAGTTGGGTGTCTGTAGTAAGAAAGAGGATACCCGGTTATTGTTAACTATCAGAAAGTGTTTGTGCTTATAGGAGAACTAGTGTTTTGCTCAAGTTGTCCACGATGGTGTTTTTTGCACACTAAGCACAAAGATACCATGGCAGCTCATGCTAAGGTTATTGAGTACAATGGTTCACACACTAACATTGGATAACAGGTCAGGTGCAGCTGCTCCCATGACTCTAGGTCACATGACTTACAAAGCATCATATGACTTGGTAGTGAACTTTTTTAGGATCACTTGGAGAGTGAGAGATGGTGCTCCTGGCATGACATGGGAAACATCACTTTTGTCTCTTCAAGGAGGCTAGTCTAAATTCACTGGAATTGCTAAAGAATATACAATGTTTATCATATTGATCACTACTGTAGTAGCCTTAACTGTATAGGTTAGATCCTGCCAATGATATAACAGCTGGCTAGCTTCCAAAGCTTCAGGGCACCTTCTATGCACCCAATCTCTCAGCCAGTTCGAGCTGTGCTGACTAAAAGACAAGCTTGGGCAAGAAGTACTTCAGAGCTTTACTGATGCTAAAGAGTATGCTCCTCTGAGGTTTTCAAGGATTGATGGTCAGCTTCTTCTTTCCTTTGCTAGGCAGATAAGTTCCCTTTGGGGGGAAAACTCATTTTCTCATTTTTATTGATGTTTTATTACTTTCCTCTTCAGGAAATTTATTCTAAAGTAAGGAGTGTTGTGTTTTAACAATCTATTTTGAGACTGCAACTTACTTTTAATGGTCATTTTTTTATGTCAGTTTAAAAGTGGCATAAAGTAACTGAGAACATTTTTTCTGTGGACGAACTGTTTTTATTTGACTTTTGTGGGACTGGCATAATGTTTTAAAGTGTAATTTACTGTATTTTTCTGTTAAAAAGTAACTTTTGTGGACTGGTAGTATTTACTGACACTTGCTGCTTGTCTTCCTGTGAAAGAGGTATCATTTTTGGCTTGACCATGGAACAGACTACTGGTTTCATGGTCATTCCTTCTAGCCACAAAAAGAAAAAAAATAAGCAACCAGCTATTGCAGCCACAGCAGGCTAACAACTTGCCTCATTTGCAGGTATGTGACTCTGCTCTGGCCATCTGCTATACCTCAAACCACTCATCTTTTACCCTGGAACCTTCTGGTGCAACACCTGCAGCCACTATAGACCAGGGTTAGTCATGTCCTTTGCAGCTGTCAGCATCCCCACAGTGAGCAAGGGAGAACCACTCCTGTTGACCATGGGAGAGGAAACAGGGAAGGTTTCCCTGATGTGGCAGAAAGCTTTTCCAATCCATGAAGAAGCTGCTGCTCCCATCAGTAACATAGTTTACCCTAGTTTTCCTGTCAAAAAGAAAACAAAATCCAAGCACATATCCTCTCCTCCTCAATTTTCTTGGATAGGAGTAGTTTATTGGCTCTAGCTCATGGTTTAATTCTGGCTATTGATCCTTTTTGTAAAGTAGTTTCTAGTAAAAGAAAGAGATATTCCTTTTCTGAAGAGATTCAAGATTCTGAATCTGAAAAGGAAGATTCAGGCAAAAATATTGTTTACATTTTCTCAGATTCCTGATTCAGACTCAGAAGAGAGCTCACTTTTTGATTCTCCATTTGAGGGTTCTCATTCTCTGAGACTATTACTAGAGTGTGCCAGTATTTTTAATGGGAGAACACTGATGTTTATCAATCCCTCAGAAAATACTATGAGTTGTTAGAGAATGATTTTCTAGAATATATACCCATTCATCCTGTTCTGTCTGCTTTAGATAATATGTGTATTATAGCCTGCAGTTTTCCTGATAATCAGCCAGCTGCCACATAGTATGCATAAAGTTTATCAGTCTTTTAAATGATTTGATGCTATTCCCAAACCTGACCTAGCAGTTATAGCCTTAGTTGATCCCACTTCTGCTAAGCACTTAGTTAATTCAAATCCTAGTCCTTCTGATAAGGATGAGAAAATTATTGCTAGGTATGGGAAAACAACTGCATAATCTGCAACCTTGATTTACATAATTTGAATGACAGGCTCATATGCTAAAGGTTATTTTTACAAATTGTGAAAAAATAAGGAATATTTTATTGGCAGTTTCTTCTTGAGAGGAAAATCTGCTTTAAGTAATTTAGTTTCTTCTAGTGCACAGGCCACTACTCATTGTTTAAAGTGTATGTATGACTCTTTTGTTATTTCTTCCAGGGTTATGGCCATTGGCACTGTTTTGAGGAGGTTTGCATGGCTGCATTCTCAAAAAATCCCCCAGGTTGTGTTAAAAATTAGATTATAAATTCTTCCTACGACAGAGATTTAATATTTAGCTCCTCTGCTGCAGAGGTGATCAAAAGTGTGGTGAAAGGGGTAAGCTGATCCAGGGAATCTCTACAGTTTTTCAGCTCTCTTTTTCCAAATTTCCAAGGGATTTTCTGTTGCCTCATCCAATTTTGGAAACAAAAAACAGAATAAACAGTCCCAACAAAGTACAGATAAACAACATTTAAGAAGAAATGGCAATGGGGTTCCAAAAAGAAGTCTCAAACTTCCCAAAACCAAGGACTGTCCAACAAGTCAGAAAGATTATTTCACCTTGTGAAACCCTTCCACCCTGGCATCTTTTTTCCTTTTTGCAGAAAATCTGAATCCTTGTGTTTCTTTTTGGCAACAGATATTTTCAGACAAATGGGTTCTGAAAATAATTCATCAAGGTTACAGATGGCAGTTGGAAGAAATTCCTCATTTCCAGGGTGTCATTCCTTATCCTACAGATCACACTCTTTTGTTTCCACTTATTCTTCATAACATGCTATCTCAAGGAGTGATAAAACCAGTTCCTCTTTCCCAGGTGGGGAAGGGTTTTCATTTAAGAATGTTCCTAGTACCAAAGAAAGAAAATTCTTGGAGACCAGGTCTGGAAATTTCTTTCCCAAAGCTGTTTATGATAGTGCTCAAATGCAAATGATGTCACTTCACAACCTATTACCTCTTCTGCCTCTTTCATGTTTTCTGGCAACATTAGACTTAACAGATGCTTATCATATCATCCCTATTCATCCAGACTTCAGGTGTTTCTTAATTTTTGTGTACCTAGATAACATTATCAGTTCTCTGACTATCCACTGCACCAAGACTGTTCACAAATTGCCTTGCTCCAGTTGTAGCTCATTGCAGGCTATAGGGTATCCACAATTTTCCATATTTAAATGACTTTCTTATCTTTGCAGAATTTTTTTCAATATGTCAGGAATCTCCCTCTCTCTCTCTCTCTCTCTCTCTCTTTTTATCTCTCTCTCTCTCTTATGTGAGAGATCTCTTACACAAACTGGGATTCCAAGAGAACATTCAAAACTCTTTCTTGACTCTTTCACACAGTATTATATTCCTGGGATGTCAACTTGACACCTCAGTCCAAAGAGCTTTTTTCCACAGAAAAAAATAGACCTTTATCTAGATTTATTTCTAAGGTTTTCCATTCAGATTTCGGTCACTGCCAGGGAATACCTCAGGAATTTGGGTTTCATGGCATCTATAATTCTCAAAATACTGCTGGCAAGCATCCATATAAGAAAAAGATACAGTAGTGTCTGAAATCTCTTTGGTTCAGAATCAACAACTTTTATCTTTTCAAATCTCTTGGATGGGGTTTGTCAGAAGATAATTTTTTTGGTGGAGACAACGGATATCCTTAAATTTCGATCTCCCTTTCTCTTTCCCTGCTCTAAAGCAGTTAATCTCTACAAATATTTTGGACTTTGCTTAGGGAGTAGTTTAAGAGGGATAAAAGAGCAGAGAGTGTGGGGCACCAAGGACAGATGCAGACACATAAATATCAAGGAGATACTTGACCCGATCATGGCGCTCAAGCCTCTGCACCATCTTTGGTACCTGGGACCTCTTCAAGTGATTACAGACAATACCACAGTCATGCAGCACATCAACAAGCAAGGGTAAACCTGGTCATACCCCCCTTTGCAGACTAGCCATGTTAGCTTGGGATATAGCTTCAAACCACAGTTTCACTCTACAAGCATCTTATGTTCCATCAGAGCGAAACTGTGTGGAAAACAAGCTGAGCAGGATGAGGACAGACCATCACAAATGTTAACTAAATCAGGGAATCTCATAAGATTTGATCCATCTGTTGGGAGTTCCTCAAGTAGACCTCATTGCCTTCTCTCTGAATAGTCAACTGGCAAGATTCTGTTCCAGCACTTCATACAAGAAGGCCTAGAAGACAGATGCCTTTTCTTTTCTTTTTTCTTTTCTTTTCCATGGAAAGGAACATTCCTGTATGTTTTTCTTTACTTTTCACTAATATCATAGATTCATAGGTTCATAGGTTGTACTAGGCTATTGGCCCTAGGGCCTATACAAGTCTAGCCATAACAATTCCCTGGCTATTTCTTCCTACAATGTTTACTTCCATGGTACTTCTGAGAATTGAGGAACCCCCCAAGATAATTGTGCTGACTGGCTCCTAGACCATGCAACCCTGGTTGTTCCTTCATTTGGAAATGGGCAGGGGCAGTTACTTCAAGCTTCCTCACAGACTGGATCTACTCACACAAAATCAGGGGGTTTTGATACACACTGACATCAATCAACTTCAACTGACTTCCTGAATGGTAGAGTCTTAATTCTGTTTAGGCCCCTGTTTACTGAGGACATGCAGTAGGTACAAATGGAGGGAAGAAAGCATGCTATTAGAAAATCATATATTAGCAAATGGAAGAGGTTTTCTGTTTGGTACCAGCACACATTCAGGTCTAGTTGTTCTCTGGTTCTACAATATATGTGTGAGTAATTAGACAATGGCCTTTCTAATTCCTCTGTCAAGGTTCATTTATCAGCCATTTCAACATGTCTGCCCATGGATCCTCCCTCTTTAAATGCAGCCTCATGTTAATATATTCTTAAAAGGGGTTTTGCATAAGAGGCCTCCAAGAAAACCAGTGGCCCCTCCTTGGGATCTTAATTTTTTGTTAAAGAAGTTAATGCATGCTCCATTTGAACCAGCTAATCTGGCTGATTTGAGGTTCTTAACATGGAAAATAGTTTTACTTATAGTTCTGATCTCTGCAAGAAGGGTATATAAATTGCAAGCTCTTATAGTGAGTAAACCCTATCTCATTTTCCATAGACACGAGGTTTATTTGAAAACTAATCCTTTTTTATACATAAAGTATTATCTGAGTTTACTTTAAGCCAAACTATCCATCTCCCTGCTTTCTTTCCTGAACCTAAAAATGCGGGAGAAAGGACACTCCATCACTTTGATGTCCACAGAAAACTCAGGTACTAGCTTGACAGAGCTAAATTTTTCAGATCTTTCTATCAATTGTTCACTTTTTGTGAAGGTAAGAAGAGCATTTCAAGAAAAAATGACCAGCATACTGTGGTAGCTGTAAAAATGTATATTAAACAATGATAGCATCCGTATATAACATAAACTTATTTTATTTATTTTATTTTACATTTGTTGACCAGGCTAGTCCAACTGGATACATGTCCATTTTCAGTAGAGGTCCAGGGAGAAAAGCTCCACATTTACAATATTATTTACGGTAAGAGAGAATTTACAAAAAAAAATCGAGGTACATTACAGTTTTTTTACTTTACTTTGGAATTTTATTCACAAATTTAGTACATATCTGGTATAGTTAGTCATAGCAATGAAATCACAAGTAAAAACATTTTCAACTGTACAGATACATACTATTTTTAGGTAACAGAAAAGTATCTCGCACATGCAGATAAGATGAGTAATACCCATTGGTAAGTGAGGTAGTTAGTCAGGGTTAGCACAGGGGCATAACCATTGTGCTTTAAGGTATGGTTTCAGCTTGCTTTTAAATAGGGTGCTTGAGGTCAGGGAGGTTAGATCACTGGGAAGAGAGTTCCAGGTTTTGCCAATAGTGTTAGAGAACAGAGAGTC
The DNA here is from genome assembly GCF_019279795.1 of Protopterus annectens. Classification (NCBI taxonomy): domain Eukaryota; kingdom Metazoa; phylum Chordata; order Ceratodontiformes; family Protopteridae; genus Protopterus; species Protopterus annectens. Next base: position 1,090,204,836 of record NC_056744.1, read on the forward strand.
ACCAGCTAAATTGTTAGTTTTACATATTTGCACAAATTGTTTGTTAGATGAGCGTAAGGTCTTTAGGTTGCTATAGGGGGTAATAAGATTTGTCAGTACTGATGTGTTAGTAGGTTGATAGAGGATCCTGTGGGCAACTGTTAGTTGGTTAAATGTTAAAAGATTTGGCAGATCTAACCATCCTAGCTGTTTAAGATTGTGACAATGGTGGGTTCTGTAGGAAGACCCAGTTGCAAATCTGGCAATGTTATTGTAGGAGATGGCCAGCTTGCTCAAGTTGCTTTTAAATAGTTTAGTGTATATATAGGGGAGGCATATAGTAAGGTAGAGATTAAGTGGGTATGGGCAATAGTGGACCTGGCTAGTGGGGTTAGAAAGGGTTTGATCCTATAGAGGGAACCTAGTTTCTTGTTGACTGTTTTTATAGTACTGTTTATATGGGAATCAAAATTAAGGTTGTTATCTATTAGTACCCCAAGTAGTTTTGTAGTGGGATCCAGAGAGATAATAGTACCATTACTTGATGTAACAGTAAAATTAAGTGGGGAGGATCTACGGGTTGGAGTAAATAGTAGAAGCTTTGTCTTTTTGGGGTTCAAGATAAGACATCGGTGGGGGCGTGGCCAAGATGAGCACAGAGTAGCAGCTTTTCTTATCAACTCTGCCTTTACAGAACTTTATTGACAGGAAATATTGATATAAACTTCCCTAATAATAGTTTTTTTTTATTTTAATTAATTCTTTAAAATATATATTAGGGTAGTATATAAAAATTTTCAAGTAGATTTTAAGTATTCCTGTCAAAGTTACACTTGGAAGTACTACAGTAAAAGAACAGGATGACCTTCACTAAATCTTCTCATCAAGAGACAACTATCAAAAAAGAACTACAGTCATTACTAACTACTATTCAAGAACTAAATGTCAAAATAGACAAAATGGATATAAAAATTGACAATTTTAAAGAAAAGTGCTCTCACCAAATGGACATTCTGCATGAAGATTTATTGCAACAAAGGAAGCAGATTTCAGGAATGGAAACTGCATTAAGTGATATGGATAACAGAATTCAGGAGAGTGAACATAATGTTGAGTTCCTGTTAAAGCAAAATTGACTTCTTCAGACAAAGGTTGATGACCTTGAGAACAGGTCCCGTAGGAATAATGTGAGAATTTTTGGCTTACCAGATAACATAGAGAGAAATAATATGGAAAAATTTTTATCTTCCTGGTTGCCTGAAGTACTTGAACTGCCAGAGGCTCTTTAATATGGTATTGAAAGAGCCCATAGATCAATGGTGACATCTAAAAACACCAAGAGTAATTATACTAAATCTGTTATTGTAAAGTTCCTATCAGCCCATGATAAGGAAATGGTACTAAAGACTGCGTGGGCAAAATCCCCAATCAAACTGAAGGACAATATTATATGCTTTGATAATGACTATTCTTCTTCAGTATTATCAAAAAGGAAAATGTTCTTGCCTTTAGTCAGAGAACTAAAAAAGAATAAAATAAGAACCCATTTGCTTTTTCCTGCAAGACTGAAAATATTTTATCAAGATGGTTTTAAAATTTTTGATGACCTAGGCAATGCAATAACTTATATAAAATCTAATAGCATACTGGAAAAAGTAGATGAAATGGAGTGGGCCAGTCCTAGTCTTAAAAGAAATGCTGAGAATAACACTTGGAAAACATTAGACCCTAAAAAAAAAAAAAAAAAAAAAAATCAAAAGATGAATCATAACAAGTACATATTTGCACTTGATTCACTCAGTTGTGGAAATGAAACTGGACAGCCAGGTGAGCTTTTGGTATTATATTTAATATAATGTAAATTGATTAACTAACTAGTTGTCTATTTTGTTTTGTAGAATAGTCGTTTGTTGGGATTTTTTTTCATTTGTAATATTTGTTTAAGATTAATTATCTTAATGTTTATTGGTTTGATTCCTATGGATGCAGTGATTCTCCTGTTTTGGATATCTATGCTTACGGATGTTTTGTAGTGGTGCTTATCATTAGAGGGCATATTTGTTTATCTTGATTTTGGTTCTTATAGTGGTTGGAAAACTTTTATTTATTTATAATTGCTGTATTTGTATTTTAGTTGATTTATGGTTAATTGTTTGATAAAGGAATCTTGTATGATGGCCTGATGTATAGTTGCAGAATTGCTGTGCTAGTGAGGGTACTTCTGACCCGGGATGTGAGTGGCAGTGTGGCTGGAGTAATGGTATGGCTTTGTTGTCCTTTCCGAGGTGTTGGTGTGTTTATTTGGAGGCTCTGGTTTGGTGATCTAGCACTGTAGAGACATGTGTGGTGTTGTTTGTGTTAATTGTATGTTTTGGTGCCTGTGTGCTTTGGTCAGAGATTAACCGGAGATTCTGGTTGATAGTGTGGTGAAGCTTTGCTTGATAGCTGTCATTGCTTCGTGTTGCATATGCAAGTTTTTTTTTTTTCCTTTTTTTTTCTCATCTCTCTCGGTATAGAGGGAGTCTCGAGACATTGCCTTATATGTAGTTAAGTAATGTTTTACTTACTATTCCCCACCGGAATGTTGAAAGCTTTATCTTTATGATGAGCTCGAGACTGTGGTATCCATCGCAGCTGGAAAGCTCGGAGCTTTCTTAAAACGTCATCATGAAGGCATCGGAAGTAAATTGATCTTCTGATCCTCAACGTGAAGCTACTGAATCGAATTTGTTTCCTCATACAGCATAAGGAAAGAAGATATAACTAGATTATTACTTTCAACTTATTGTAAGACATTATATGCAATAATCTCTTAAATATTTATTTTATTTTATTTTATTTTACATTTGTTGACCGGGCTAGTCTAACTGGATATATGTCCATTTTCAGTAGAGGCCCGGGGAGAAAAGCTCCAAGCACTAGCAGTTACAAAGAATACAATATTTAGTAATTAGTCAAGTTACAGTACATTGTCTGTGTTGGCAAGAACAAAAATAGTAATAAGTCATTTAGTAGGTTGAAATTAATATCAATAACAGAGAGATAAACAAAGACATTAATATATAATTGTTTTTTTTTTATATATATATAAATTTAATGGGCAAGTGGTCATAGGTGGCAGAGTATTGGCTAGGGTTGAATGGCTTCAGTAAAGTAGGTATTAAAGGTGTCGGGAATCTGGTTGGAGTTATTATGGTTAAATCCTGCTGGGGCAGGAGTTGAAGAGTGTCCTGGCTGAAGAAGTTTGTTTATACTTTACCAGAATTTTTGTGGATTATGTGGATGGGTTTGTTGGAGATGAAGAAAGTACTCCTTTTTGTCTCTAAGAATAGCTTTCTTGGTGGCATTTCTTAACTGTTTAAAGTAAGGGTGATCCGATGGACATTTGGAGGCTCTCCATTTTGCCCAGATTTTATTTCTAAGGAGGATGTTTTGCCTAGTTTGTTTTGTGAGCCAGGGGGCAATTTTGGTTTTAATATGTGAAGAGTAATAGGGGGTGTGGCAATCTAGGATTTGAAGAAATTTAGTGTTAAAATAGGTCACTGCCTCATCAAGTTGAAGATGAGACATTGGTGACCAGTCACATGAATTCAGTTCATTTCGGAAGCTGTCTGGATTAAAAAACTTTTTGGAGTGTGAGGTTTTAAAGTTGTTACTAGTTGGGATATGAACTCTTTGTTTAATAATGTAAGTTAGCATGTGATCACTGATATCGTCAGGAAGGGTTCCTGATTTATAGGTATCAAGGTGGCTGTTGATAAGGATCCAGTCTGGGATGGTTGCTTTACTGCTTGACTTATGGATTCTAGATGGAGTGGTTATAATTTGTGAGAATCCATAGAGATTTATGTGGTTAGTTGGATTAGGGGAACTGCAAGTAACCCAGTCTATATTAAAGTCACCTAATACTATGGTCTCCTGAGGTAGATGGGTAGAGAAGTAACTAAGTATGTTTTCAAGAGTATTTGTATTATTTCCAGGGGGGAGATATGCGCAAATTAGATAGATAGATTTGGAGTTGTTGATTTGAAGTTTGGCAGTAAGGGTTTCTCAATCGGTGTCTGAAGGTAGGAGTATATTGAAGGGTGATACTTGGAGTTTAGATTTGTACAAAATGGCTATACCTCCACCCTTTTTGGATTTACAGTCACATCCTAGGATGTTGCAACCAGGAGAGGTAATCTCCTGGTCCAGAGTTGAGGGCTTTAGCCATGTCTCTGTAATACAGAGAATATCAAATGAGTGAACATCTAAGAATGCATGTAGGTGGGTTATTCTATTGTTTATGCTACAAATGTTAAGGTGAGCTATGAGGAGGAAGTTAGGAGATTTAGATAAGGTAGTGATAACAGGCACTGTTTGGTTTTGTAGGTTATTGGCATTATCAATAATAGGACCAGGGTTTGGGTGAATATCACCATCTAATAGTGGGTGTAGACGAGGATATTCTACAAATTTAAGGAACTTGTCATAATTGTGTCAGGTTTTTTTCATAAGGGAGTAAGTAAGATGGGTAGCTCTATGATATTTTGGTAATATATAGCTAGAGGTGGAGGTTGCATTACTGTGGTTGAGGTGCTAGAAGAAAGAAGATGGTAGAGTTTGGTGGTAGTGGTGGTGTTGTTCAGGAAGAGAAGAATGTCCATAGAAGGTTAGAGTGTATGGTATAGTAAGAGAAGTAAGAGTTGTAGTCAAGAGTAGGATGTTTGTGAGTATAGATTTGTGTGTTGGGGCCATAGGGATGTATAAGTGGTGAGGGTAGGTTGTTGGAGGGAGTGTTGTAAGTAAAAGGAGAGACTGTTATAAGAGATTGAGTAGGGAAGAAGTGTCTAATTATGAAAACAAAATTGGTTGTAAGATAGAGTGTTATAAATAAAATTTTTAGTACAGGATGAGATGTAGGGAGGTGTGGTAGTAGGACAAGAAAGTTTGGAAGAGACAGTGTTATAGGAAAGAATTAGTACAGGATGAGGTGTAGGGATGAGAGGGAGTAGGCAAAGGAAGGTAATTAGTTTAATTAAGGAGTTGTAAATTAGTGGGTGCAGTTGGTAAGTTAAGGAGTAAAGAGATAGGTTGATAATCGGTGGGGGAGTAGTTATAGTGGTATATGGTTAGGACCTCTGGGGGTGGGTGTGAATTGGGGGTAGGGAGGGGAGCAGAGTGAGCCCACAGGGTGAACAGAGCAGGGAAGACCCAGAGGAAGGTACTAGCAGGGAGAAAAAACAATCAGTAGAGAAGAAGGTAAGACTAAGGGAAGGTAAGAAAAAAGGCAGTGGTAGTGACAGAAGGCAAGGAAAAATTAAAAGGCAGAGGGAGAGTAAGAGCTTGTATGGGGCTAGAGAAGAAGATGAAGAGGACTAGATACTAGGGTTATAAGACTATAGTAAGTGGAAGGTAGAGCAGTAGGAGTGAATAGGAGTACAATAGTTAATAATGAGAGGAAAGTAGAAAAGTGAGTGAAATTAGAAGAGGGTGAGGACAGCCATCTAGTGGTCAAAACCTGCAATTGCACAGGGTGGAGACTACAGTAGATGGGTGGAAGTAGACAATAGAAAAAGTAATTTTGAAGGGAGAGGTTTGATGAAATTAGCAATTCTGAGAAGGCTGGGATGACTAGAGAAAGAGTGAATGGAGTATAAGAAAAGCAAGCAGGGGGGTATGGCTGCTGGCTGATATGGCAGTTTAAATAGGACACCTAGCAAGTATCACAACACTAACAAGTGCATTTAGGGGAAGATATAATATTATTATTTGACATACAATCTTAGTTTAGCTTGGCTTTCAATCCAGGGGGGATTATACTACACATGTAGCCTAAATACTTTTTATGATTATCATAGGCATTCTTGAGCCTTATGCATTTATATATGAATAGTATTCTCATAAAATATTTGCTTTATGTATGACAAGGGTGCCGATATCTTGATGAGAAATACTAGTTGTGATTTGTGCATTTTTGGAAGATTTAATAATGCTACAAGCTGTTTATATACTTGTGTTACATGTACATTTTTTTATAACTATTGACTTGCTGAGAAAATATTCATGAAGTATTTAACAAAATGTTAAATGTATAGATGTATATAACAGGTTATCTCAGTTATTTTATGAATGCATTTGTGTAATAGGCTGATAGGGATGTACCACATAGGTAGCAATAATATTGCAAGGACAGGTGCATTAAAAATAGTTAGATCTGTTTATCATTAGAAAATGTGAAATTTTCATCTTTTGCTTTGTTAATGAAATAGCTTTTCAAAATTCAAAGACAGTATAAGCTATAATTGAATAATAGAAAGCTCATTATATTTAAATAAGGCTTTTAGATAGTATACAGGAGCTATTTAAGCAACTTGCTTCTTTGAACTAATATGACCTTTTCACTAGTTTTCAGTATGGTGATGGACCCTTTGAGGCAACTCAGATTAATGCAATGAATGGAAGATCAGACTTTTAAGGTTTATTAGTCACTCTTCTATGAGAGACTGCACCGGGGTGTTTGGTTATAAGAAAACTAGCAGGATGTTGTTGGTTTTACTTCTTGATGAGTAATCACTATATTTGGTTTCCGGCAAAGAAATGCTTGTTCATTTCTTTCAGAACAATCAGTATGTTTGTTGATTGTTAGTAAAATCACTTTTATTGGCATCTTATTTATTAGCTGTCAATGTTAGTGGTTATTGAAGGCCCTTAGGTGATTCATTTACAACTATGTTCCATTTAGCTGATCACCTATGGCAGTAGTATATATCACACTTCAGCCTTTATTAGCCATATGTCGGTAATAAAAGAATGCCATAGTCTCTTTTTAAGGTTCTTATCAAATGTGATTACTTTAAAACAGAAGAGTGAACTAATAGATCATAGTAGTTCTTAATAACCTACTAACTAATGTAAGAAAATTCTGTACTTTATTCCTAAGATGTAGCTGTCATCAATTTACTAATTGACACAACATTATATCTATAAATTTGGTTCATACAAAAAATTGTTTATGATATTGATGAGAAGCCTTATTTTTATAGTTATGACTATAGACATTTAGGCAGGTGCTGATTGGATGCTGCTTTTGATAGGAGGTCGATTCGAGTGACTGATGTCATTCGAGTTAGGAGTTTTAAATTCTAGAGGGGTTCGGGTTGGTTATTTTGTTTCATGTTTATGTTATAAATAGTTTCTAATAACTTGTCAGACGTTCATATCTTATGTAGTAGGAAACAACCTTAATTTTAAGAATATGATAATCTTACACTATGTTTGTTCTAATGATCATAATAGTATTCCTATTAGATATATTCTTGTGTATTTCTTAGATCAGTATGTTTATATTTACATCATTTAATTTTCAATGACTACACTAAAAGGTATATCAGTTAACATTAGTGGTTTAAATAATACTAATAAAAGGAGGAATTTAACTAGATATCTTAAGTTACATAAATCCCAGTTAGTATTTTTACAAGAAACTCACTTAATAACAGAGGATATATTCAGACTTGAATCTAAAACATATAATATTTTAGTAAGTTCAGAACATACTAAGGAAAAGAGAGGAGTAGCTATCCTATGGAACAGCATAATGCCTTTTCCTAAAATAATAGATACATATAAGGATAATAAAGGAATATTTTGTGCAGTCACCATAGAAATAAACAGTAAAATGTTCACATTGATTAACATATATTGGATCCCATGGATAGGGATAAACACAGTGAAACAACATCTAGATCAAATTGTATTATTCTCTAAAGGGAACATTATTTTGGCAGGAGATTTCAATTGTATTCTAGATTACAAAGACTCTAGTACTAATGGGAAGAGAAGAATACCTACATCATCTAAATTATTAAAAGACTTTTCAGATACTTATTTTTTGAAAGATATAAATTATTTTGCAGATACTACTTCTTTGTTTTACACCTTTTTTTCTCATAGACATAACTCATACTCAAGGATAGATAGAGTTTTTATTTCTAATAATTTAAAAGATTCCTTAAACAAATCAGCAGTGATTTCATATCCTTTATCAGATCATAATTCTATATTTTATGAAGTGGTAGTCAATCCAAATTTTAATATTCATATAAAAAGGATCCCAGCTTATATCACAAAATTAAAAGATTTTAATGATTTCATTTCTACAGAAGTACAGAATTTTTTAGAACTTAACAATACTAATGATATATCAGAAATTTACATATGGGATGCCCTAAAAGCTTATCTATATGGTAGGATATTGAATTGGTGCAACAAAAAAAAGAAAGCTTGGGATAAAGAGCTGCAAGATATACAATGTAAATTAGACACTTTAAAACTTAGTAATATGGGTGATAAAGATATATCAGATAAAAGAAAAGAAATAAATATGTTAAATAATAAATATCTAGAAATATTAAAACATAAAACTATGATCAATATAGAAAAATTCAAGTTTATAAATTTCTCTTCCAACCATAAATCCTTACAAAATTCTTGCTAATAAAATGAAAAGATTAAATAGATTTAATCATATTAATGAAATATTCTCCCCTAAAAAAGGAAAAATGGTATCGAAAATTCATAATATATTAACTGAATTTAGAGAGTTTTTTTATAAACATCAACCAAACAACTACTGAAATCAACTCTAAAGAGGAAATACAAACATTTATTAATAAATACACTAAAACAAGACATTCAGGGGAACAAGGGATTTCTGTTGATAAACAAATATCTTTCAAAGAACTTCAAACTCACATTACCAAATTAAAGCAAAATAAAGCACCAGGTAATGACGGCATCATTCCTGAAATTTACAAATTACTACCTATAAATGCTCTAAAATTACTTAATAAAGTATTTAATCTTGTTCAGGGCAAAACCATAATTCCACCTTCTTGGAAATACACTTTTATTTTTCCTATTTTAAAATCTAACAAAGATCCATCTAAGTGTAACTCCTAAAGACCCATCTCCCTATTAAACACTGATTACAAATTATTTATGTCCATTTATGCAGAAATGCTTAAAACACTTTTACCCAAATTAGTTGATAGTGATCAAACGGGGATTATAATAAAGAGAACTTCATACGATAACATTAAAAGAATATTAACTTTAATTGATTCGGTGAAAAATCTTAAAACAAATTTAACCCTAGTTAGTTTAGATATAAATTTTGCTTTCGACTCAGTTACATGGGAATAACTGTTCACTCTATTAAAGGAATTACATTTCTCCAATAATTTTATCAATCTTATCACTCTGTTATATGAAGGTAGCCAAGCTTATGTTTAAATTGGTACTAGTATATCTCAAAATATACCAATAGTAAAAGGTACTAAGCAAGGGTGTCCTTTATCCCCTCTTTTATTTTCATTAGTTATGGAACCATGGGCAAATTGAATAAGACGTGATACAGATATTGAAGGATACAAATTAAACCCCACTATATCATCTACAATAGAAATGTTTGCAGATGACATATTGATTACTCTTGGGAGTAGAAGGGAATCTATACAAAAACTTTTTAAAAACATGGAATATTTTCAAAAGAAATCTGGCCTTACTTTTAATAATAATAAAACACAAATTATTTTAACAGGTTCAAAAAATACAATATAACTGATGAATATAATGAATATACAGCTCAGTCTCAACAAATAGCATACTTAGGTATAATTATTACTAATAATATTAAAGATACCATTCAAATAAATTATAATAAAAGTCTATTACGGATAGAAAATTTAATAAATAAATGGAATAAATTACCCTTTTCTAGGGATGATAAACTTTTAATAATAAAGATGACCCTTCTCCCCAAAATCTTATATATAATTCAATCTTTATCTATACCTCCTTCTTACCAAATAATTAAAAAATGTAATTCAATGATTCAGAAATTTTTGTGGTTACCAAATAAGCCAAGGATTGCATTAACATACCATATGTATAATTGGAATAATGGGGGTATAGCCTTACCAAATTTAGAAATGTATTCAATTTCATAAGTATTCAATACAATCTCTCATCTTATTGATGTGGAATACACTGCTAAGTGGAAAGAGTTTATAGAGGTATTGTCACAAAATACCAAAAATATAAACAGTTCCTATAAGCTAAATATAATTAATAATCCATTTATTTGGAGGTTAAAAGATTATATTTCTGAATTTTCTTCTCTGAGTTGTAACTCTAATTATATAGTTTTTCTTTTAAAATCATTTAAAAAGTATATATTTAAATATAATATCTATAAGGATTGGCTTTTTTACTCTTCCCTATAGCCTACACACACAGATCTATTTTCTCTTCAGATTATACAAAAATGTCTATATTTCAGAAAAAGCATTTAATATTTTGGCACCAAATGATGATAAATAATGAGATAAAATCCAATAGTTTACTCTTGGAAGAGTATAAACTTGATACTTGTTTATGGTTAGAGCTTCAAGAAGCTAGACAATATGTATTAAATAAATTGGATTCTATGTCTCCTATAATTAGGAAAAAATTTCCCAAGCTAATACAATATATGATTTTATCAGTTTTGCATAAATCTCCTGCTAATAAAAAGTTATCAAACATTTATAGGGCAATTAAATGTGATCTAGATACACTATTATTATTATTGGAAATATTTTTCTTTAATTAATAATAACCCCCCTTCTGAGAAAGACAAATTGAATATTTTACAATTAGCAAGTATGACTACTTCTTCTTTAAAATGGAAATTATTCACATGGAGATTTTTAAATAGATCATTTATCACTCCTCATAATATAAATATATTTTCTAAAAAGAAAATAACATGTTGGAGATGTAATATTGAATTGAATGCTGACTGGTCTCATATGTTTTATAATTGCATATATTTAAGAAAATTTTGGGATGATATCAATAATCTGTTGCAAACAATTTTTATTGATAATTTCTTTATATCTAAATCACATGTTTTATTTAATACCCCTGTTCCTGATTGTGTAAAAGAGAATAAGTACCCTTTGGTTTGGTCTATACTATCTATAGCTAGAAAAACAATCACTAATAATTGGAAATCTAGTACAGCACCTACATTTTTGAAATTTAAAAATATACTCCTTGAAACGTGCAATTTGGAAATGTTAACTATTAAATCTAGATCATCTAGGAATAATGCATTGTATAAATCATGGAATATCATCTATGAACTTCTAGAAAAATTGTTTATTTATTTATGTAAACAGATGATTTTTATTAATCCTACAGCTACATTAAGAATTTTTTTTGCATGACGAACATCTTTGTACATAGTTTAGTTACATTGGTTTATATATTAGAAAGTTTTTTTTTTATTTTCTTGTTTTTTAACTTTAAAGAAAAAATGTTATAATTTCATGGAAATATTTGTTCATTTTAATAATTATTTAATAAAAATCTTTGAAAAAAAAAGATAAGACATCGGTGTAGAAGCCATTTCTCAACTGAATTAAACACATTTTGGGTTAGTGACTGAAGATCTGATGGAGAAGTGGCTGAGCATATTAATGTTGAATCATCTGCATATTGGATACAGGTAGCTTGAGGTATTGCAGCATGTAGGTCATTTATAAATATAGAAAATAAGAGTGGTCCTAGTATGGAGCCTTGAGGGACACCAAGGGTAATCAGGAGGTTAGAAGATAAGTTATTCTCCCATAATACAGCCTGTTGCCTGCTGTTTAGGTAGGATTGGAACCATTGTATAGCCACTGTATCTAGTGTTTTTTGAATATGTTAATGAGTTGTTGCTGGTTTACCATGTTGAATACTTTTGACAAATAAATAAAGGATAGAAGCTCATTATTTCGATATTTAGTAATGTGATCAGAGAAGGCTAAAAGAGCAGATGTGGTGCTATGAAATGGTCTAAAACCATGTTGGCTGTTAGCTAATAAGTTGTTTTCTAATAGGAAGCTTAACAGCTGTTTGTGAATGCATTTCTCCATGATTTTTGTCAGTGGAGATAATATGGCTATAGGTCTATAGTTTGATAATTAGTTGGAGTTACCACCTTTAAGCAGGGGATGATATATGAAATTTTCCAGATTTATGGAATGTTACCTTCAGTAATGGTTCTAATCATCAGGGTGGATATGGGGTAGGCTATGGCTTTTGCAGCTTTTTGTAGATATTCTGCAGGTAGTAGATCTGCTGAGAGGGTGGTAGATTTAAGTTTTTGAATTAGGTTACAGATAAGGGATGTGGGGACAGGTTGAAAGTGAAATGATTGAGGTGTGTTAGAGTTTGAGGTGGTTGAGTATGAGGTGTCAGGGGATAGCTGATTGGCAAATGATTGAATGGTCTCTGTGAAGAAAGTACTGAAGGTATTGGCTTTTTGCTTGTGACTAACATTGAGCAGCTTCCCTGCCCCCCGTAGAGGTGGTTACTGACTTGAAACTGTAGTTTTATTTTCCCTTTTGGGACTATTCCTGCTTCTTTCCAGCCCCTGCTATCAAGCACGCTTTAACTTGCTTTAGCGTGATTTAGCGTGGAGTTGCCACTAGAGCAGCATCGGGCAGCGCCGGTTAAACAAGGTTAAACTCTTTCTGGCTCCAGAAAGTCTGTTCTTCAATTTTTCCCTTAGAACTGCTCTGTTAGGAACCTAAACAGTTTACACCTACACTAAAAAGTGCAGCACTTGTTCCAAATAGCTTTTTCTTCTCAAAAAGCTCAGCACTTGTCTTATAAGCATATCCCTTGTCTTATAAGCATTCTCTTTGCAGGTCAAGCACTCCTATATTATACAAATCTCTCACTAGCAAAAACCCCAGGAGTGCCCACTTCCCTGCTAAGCCCACTACTTTTCTGTCTCATACCAACTCATAATTCTTTCTAGCATGTCGAAGGGTCAGATGCTGGCGTCCTCTCCTGCCCAGTTGGTGAATCTGGGGATTCTGAGACAATGTTACAATTGTCTCATGTACATGGACAACCCTCTCCTCCTCCCACGTAACACTAACACTTGTGAGAGATGCAGCTATTTAGCCAGACTGGAGGCTGAGCTCTCTCAACTCAGGACTGGCAAGACCAGGCAGGAGGAGAAGGCAACTACACACACCACAATACCAGTCTCACATAACTCAACCACACCACTGAATCAAACACATAAACACACTAAGACATACTCGGAGGCTCTGAGTAAAAATTTACCTAAACAGCAGAGGCCTCCAAAGCAGACACCCAAGCAACTGCAAACTCAATACACCACACAAACAACACATAAACAACAAAATCAGTGTGCAAAGCAGTCACTGCCCTTAAGGCCAAATACAACACCAAACATACTTGTCATAGGTGACTCCATAGTCAGACACACTGACGTCCCGCTCACCAGACTGAGTAAGGAGAAGGTCACAGTAAGCTGCCTGTCGGGCGCTAGAATCCGCCACATAACACAAGCACTCAGGTCTCTCAACAGCAGGTACAAGTACGACTCAGTCATTGTCCACGCTGGTGTCAACGACCTGAGATGTACCTCCTTGGACTACATGAAAAGAGACATTGAGGAGCTCTCTGATTATGTAGTCCAGGCAGGTATGACCCTGACCTTGAGCAGTATCCTACCTTCACCTAGAATGATGCCACAATACAGTGATAAGATGATCAGCTTTAATAATTGGCTTAAATTCTGGTGTCATTCAAAGGGATCAATGTCTGTCTGCCTGGGATGACATGCTGGACAAGCCACGCTGCTTGAAGGGATGGCTTGCACCTGTCACCCCTAGGCTTCGGATATTGGCAAAGGCTCTTGCCACCCCATAGTGCCTTTTTTAGGCAAGGCTCAAATTCTAAAACTACCACCCTAGAACACAAAAAAGGAAAAAAACTAAGGGTAATGCTGCTCAATGCCAGAAGTCTCAATCTCAAGATGCACGCACTCAAGGCCCTTCTCAGTATGGAGAACATCAATGTCTGTGCTGTGACAGAAACCTGGTTCAAGGCTCCTGAGAGCACCCCAGCACTAGCAGGTTTCACCTCATATCATGCGTTCCGGCCCCAAAATCCGGACAACACCAAGAAAGGAGGGGGGGTGTCCATATTCATAAAGGACACCCACACCTCAAGGTTGGTGGCAATGCACGATGCATCGGAGACCATCCAGGTGCAATTAACCATAGGCAAGTCTGCTCTGCAATTTGTAGCATGTTACAGGCCACCCTCTCAAACTCAGGAACCTCACATGGCCTTCCTGAAAACATTGGAGAGGATAAATGTATCTCCAAACACCATCATACTAGGTGATTTCAACTACCCTAATATAGACTGGGAACACTACTCAAGCCCAAACACTCTAGCCCAAAGGTTCCTGGAGTTCATAAACTCAAATGCCATGGAACAACTAGTCACCATCCCCACAAGAGGAGAAAACATACTTGATCTCATCATCACGAACATGGGATCACAATGTTCAACACCGAAGTATACCCCTCACTGGTGAGATCAGATCATAAACTAATCTCGCTGGAGGTCTTCATCCGCCCCCACCTGAAATAAAAAGACCACAGTGAAAAACTTCTCAAAAGCTGACTTCACACTTCTAAAACTAATGTGGTCTCCTTTAAGGCCCCTGAGCCAGTGGTAAACATTACTCAAACCACTGAATCACTTACAAATGCCTTCTACCAGCACCTACAGGACTGCATGGATCAGGCAATCCCAAACAAAACTAAGACTCTTTGTACCAAAGGCAAGTGTCCAGTCTGGTGGACCCCAGCCATAAACAAGCTCTACAACAAAAGGAGGAAGCTACTACAAGATAGAGCAAAATCCTTGAAAGGTAAGACACCTTTGATCATTATAAGTAAAAACTAAGAGCTCTCATAAAATCATCCAAGGCAAATTTTGAGAGAAAAATCGCCAAGGACTCAAAAGACAATCATAAGGCCTTCTTTAGCTATGTTAGAAACCTAGGAGGAAACTCCCAGATATGCTCAGAATTAGTTCAACATGATGTGAAGATTACTGAACCTACACACATTGCCAACATACTGGCTGACAGGTTCAGTGCAAACTTCCCCCCACCCCAAAAGGAGAGATATCTATACCAGAGGATTGTAGCCCCCCAAACATCTCCAACACCCAGGTGAGAACTGCTCTCTCCAAAGCAAAAAACACAGCATCCATGGGACTGGATGGTGTCCCTGGCTGTGTGCTCCATGAACTCAATGAGGAATTAAACCCGCAGTTAGGACAGCTGTTTAATCTTAGCCTCACCTCAGGATATTACCCAAGGAGTGGCGCATGGCGACTGTGGTCCCACTTCACAAGGCGGTGCCTCCACCGACCCTGGAAATTACCGTCCCATTAGCTTGACAAGCCTTATCTGCAAAGCCATGGAGAGGATCATAATGGAACTCATAAATAAAGACATAGGGAACTTGCAGACTTTGGATCCAACCCAGTTTGGCTTTGTCAAAGGCAGATCATGCCTTTTAAACTTGGTTGACTTTTTGAGACAGTCACCAAGGCCATTGATGAGGAAAGGCAGTCCATACAGCCTACCTTGACCTGGCAAAGGCCTTCGACACAATACCCCACTCAGGTATCATCGAAAAACTCATCAGCTTGAATGTAAACCCATACATCACAAGATGGGTTGCAAACTGGCTAAGTGACAGAACCCACAGGGTCAGAGTTGCTGGAGCCATGTCAGACTTAAAGCCTGTCACAAGTGGTGTCCCACAGGGATCAGTCCTGGGTCCACTCTTGTTCGGCATCTACTTTTCTGAAGTACAACCAAACACAGGAGGGTTATGGCTGACAAAGTTTGCAGATGACTGCAAACTGGGTGCCATAGTCGAAAACACATCTGACACAGATATCCTTCAGAAGGGCCTCACAGAAATGGATAACTGGTGCCAGAGCCATGGCCTAAAGTTAAATGCCAAGAAATGCATAGTCATACCCTTCGGGAAAAACAAGGTTACCCCTAGCTACCATATAGATGGCAATCCACTGAGCACAGAAGAAGTCATCAGGGATCTGGGGTCCCAGGTTGACAGTAGCCTTTCGTTTGACACTCATGTTGCTAAAGTAGTTAGGAAAACCTTCTACATTGCCCACCTGATCATGAAGGGATTCACATCTAGATCAAGGGATGTCATCGTCCCCTGTACTCATCACTCATTAGACCTATGATTGAGTACAATGCCCCATTCGAATGTATCTGACCCGACACCTGCAGCAGCTGGAAAGGCCCCAAAGTTCCTCACCAAAAGGATAAAGGGTCTCAAAAATATGTCTTATGCTGCCCGACTGAAAGAACTCCAGCTCTATTCAGTCTCATACCACTTGCTCAGAGGTGACCTGTGCCTGACATATAAGGCCATGTCAAACCCTGATTTGATGAATATGCTTCACCTCAAAAATCTAGATCCCTCAGAACCACAAGGCGGAGACTTAAACCTTGACACGGTTATTAATAGAACGTGCTGGAGGGACAGATTCATCACCCAGAGACTCCCTATGCTGTGGAACAAAATCCCGGTACATGTGAGGCAGAGCACCTCGCTGGCCTTGTTCAAGAGGAATCTTGACCAATGGATGGGGGATCGCAGATATACCCCAGGGATTACTTCAGTGTCACTGCTTGACAGAGGCACAGCAAAATAATAGGCATAGTTTTATTCAAACTAAAGGGGTGGCGAAAGCCAAATAACTATGGGCTAGGCTTATAAATGCCCTTGGGCAGATAGCCTAGTACGAACCTATGAACCTATGAACCTATGAACTACTGTGATCAGAACCTGAGGGGGTGAGTGTGAGTGATCGACCTGGGTGCAGAAGTTTATTAATGCCTGACCAGAATTTCTGAGGTTTGTTTTGGTGGGTTTGTTGGAGCTGAAAGTAAAAATTACTTTTGTCCAACTGTATGGCTGTTTTTGTTTCATTTCTTATCTGTCTAAACTTTAATTGATCTGCAGGGTCTTTAGTAGTGCGCCAGTTTGCCCAGACTTTGTTTCTATGGTGGATTTTTTGTTTAGTTGCTTTAGAAACCCATTGGGCTGGTTTAACTCTAGTTCTAATTGTAGGAGTTGGTGCATGGTGGTCAAGAATAGTTAAGAATTTAGAATTGAAATATATAACTGCTTCTTCTAATGGTAGTTGTTTTAGGGGAGACCAATCACATGCTTTAAGTTCTTTTTGAAAGGTATCAGGGTTGAAATATTTGTTGGATCTTATTGTCCTATATGTGGTTGGGTTTGGAATGTCACTCTTAGTTCTAATTAAGAAGGTAAGAGAATGGTCACTTATGTCTTCGGTGAGGGTTCCTACTAAGTAATTTTGGTGGTGACTATGAGGATCCAATCAAGGGTGCTTTCCTTGTTGTTAACTTTATTAGTTCTCATGGGGGATGTAATGGCTTGTGTAAAACCGTAAAGGTTTATATGGGTAGAAGGCTGTTCTGTGGTGCACCTCTTCCAATTGATATTAAAGTCATGAAGTACTATAGTTTCCTTTGGGTAGTTTGTGGAAAGCCAACTAAGGATATTCTCTAGGGTGTTAGTGTTATTACATGGGGAAGATAAATACAGATGATATAGATAAATTTATATTTATTAAGCTGAATTTTGAAAATAAGGATTTCTGTATTACTGGCTAGGGGTGGATTAGATTCTATGGAGGTTACTTGTAAACCAGACTTGTATAGTATAGCTACTCCACCACCCTTTTTAGCTTTACGGTCTAGTCTCAAGATATTATATCCAGGTGGTATTACCTCATTGTCTGGCGTTGTTGCCTTGAGCCATGTTTCATTGAGACATAGGATGTCAAATGAATGTACATCCATGTGAGCATGCAGGTGGGCAACCTTATTGTTAATGCTCCAAATATTAAGATGGGCTATTAATAGTGATTTAAAGGGTCTAGTAAGCAAATGTGAGTTAGCAGGGGTTGTAATGTGAGGCTCTATAGTTGTAGTAGAATTTGGCCCTGGATTTGGGTGGATATCACCATCTATTAAGGAGTGAACTTGTAGTCTCAGTACAGATTTTAGAAGTTTAAATATTAGGTTCTGGAGTGTCTTATCCCTTGAGTTATGACATTTAATGTGTGTCAGTCTATAATATTTAGCTGGTAGGTAGTTTGAAGTGCTAGGTATGTTATTATGGCTATGAGAGACTACAAGTGTGGGTGTGGAGGTTTGTCTTATGGGGTACTGGAACCCTAGGCAGTTCAGGTGTTCATAGAGTGTAAAAAGATAAGGTATGGAGAGAATAGTTAGAAGTGAGAATAATAGTAGGAACATAAGCAATGGTGAGGTAGATGCCATAATGGAGTGTTATAAACAGGTTATTGTGGAGGAAGAGTGCTGATTAAGTACTTTGTTAAGGGGTCTGGTTGTATATCTTTAAGAGGTCTATCACGTGGTTGGTTGTATGGATGTGGGAGTGCAGATGCCTTACTTGCCAAGATCCATTTTGGACTGAAGATAAGAAGAGACAACTTGTGTCAAAACAGACTATTTCCAAATGGTTGTCTAAGGGGATTACCTTTTCTTATACTCATCATAACAAAACTATTCTAGGCAGGGTCAAAACCCACTCTACCAGGGCCTTAGCTTCCTGTTTGGAAAGGGTTGATGCTAGAAGTATTGTAGAAGTTGCTACTTGGTTCGTGTGCATACTTTTGCAAAGCACTATTAGCCTGATTCCTTCTCTAGGCCTAGATCAAGCTTTGATCGGACCATTCTCCAGCGGTTCCTAGACTCTTTTTCTTCCACCTCCCAAATGTAATTAGCTAAGGTAATCTACCCATATAGCTACAGCTATTGCAGTAGTGATCAATAGGATGAACATAGTACAGTTGTGTATCTGAAACTTATCATAAGTAGATGTTCAAATAATTGCTGCTGCAGTAGCCACAACTTCCCTCCACCCACCTTGTTTTTGTTGTGGACATTTATTTTTTCTTGTTCCAAGCATTGTCCCTTCAGAACTCAGCGTCCCTGTCTCTGCTGGCAGGAAGGTTCTGACAGTCTTCATACCCAAACTTGCCTTTCAGTGTACTCAGGTCAAGTTGCCTGACAGTTTGGGTGTGTGGAAGGTGTCCTCAAGCTTTGGAAGTTGGACAGCTGTAATATCCTTGGCAGGATATAACCCATATAGCTAAGGCTACTGCAGCAGTGGTCATTCAAATGTCTACTGTTATGGCATGTTTTACTTACACATTTGTATTTTCTCCTAGAAATTTCTTTGGAATATACTTTTTAACCCTGGATAGAAAACTAAATACATGAGCAAGAAGAAAAAAGTGGTCATTTAAGACAAAATCTTTATATTCCCTGAAATTCATAAGGTAAAGCTTTACACTGCAATAAATGTTCTAAGCAGCTGGAATCTCTTCAAGCAAGCACAGCAATAGTTCTCCTGTGGCAGTTCATTTGAACCATTTGACAAATGGTTAATAAATGTGTGTTACATTTAACATGATATGAGTATTACAGTTATCCCTTGTAACTGGCAGCAGCTATGATCATTTTCGTGACAAATGTATCTTCCAAGCTTGATAATTATAACCACAGCATCTATGATATGTGGTTCTGAAGTAGGAGTTCTTGTCCAAAATGAGCCTGAAAAGTGGCCTGAGGAACTATTTTATTATATGATGGCTCGGTAGTCACACATTTACGAATATAAATGAGTGTGTGACTAAACACTGTGCATCAACAACTAAATGTAAGCTACAACAATTTAATATGCTAGACTTAGAAACAGAACAAATAAAATAAATCGTGCATGTAGCACTTTCCTTTGCAGAAAGTATAAACACCAGTAATGTACAAAGGAAGCCACTCTTGAATTATGTTGTAAGTTCTGAATTATTTGCTGCCATAGTGAACATGGAATTCTGGGTATCACACAAATTGAAAGTAATAACAAGCTGCAGTTTTTCATGTGCATTTTTGTTACGGAGTATGTGTATTGAATAGAAAAGTTAAATGATTCCTACTAGTATTTAAAATGTCCATGTCAATATTTCCTAAAATAGTTTAAAAAATGTGAAAGGGGAGAAATCTCAACAAATCTTTGATTTACCGCTGTGTGTTTTTAGTGCACCAGGTTCACGATCCAATGTGACACTGTCCCTGCTGCATCAAAGCTTGCTACCACAGTGGCATGCGCACTAATCCCTATGTATGTTCACTTACTGAGAATTAATACATACCCATTGCTAAAGGACAGAATGTTTGAATCAATTCAGTTATACACACAAACGTACTGTGCTACCAGAATTAACAGGGGAACTGTATCTTTCAAATCACTGGCATTGTGCCACAGTAGCTATATTATTATCCAAGAGACTAAGAATTATGAATCTAGTCAAACAGCTGGCAGAAAAAAAAACACAGTAACAGGCTTCACCAGAAATAGACCACTTTACATATGGAAAAGGGTCAGTATTTAAGTAATCTTACATTAATGTTAAGCTGATACAGTTCAACATCATAACTACTGTATTCAGATGGGTGTGTTAGATGGTAAAGGGATAGAGATGAGTGCTGTATTACCATTAAACCATATCATAACCATAGGATGCACCTGAATTATTTAGTTATAGTTGAAAGGTCAATTTGTTAATGATATGCTTTTCCAGTCATAGTCTAGTACACACATTAACAGAAATAGTTGTTAACAGTTGTTACAGAAGTGAGAAATGAAGATCAGTAAGTGAAAAGAAGTTTCAAAGAAACAATATATTTCAAAAGTATTTATAATTCATCTAATAATACCAAACTGTTCTGGTTCCTTATTACTGATTCTTTATGCTAAAGCTGATACATATAATGCAGCCCCTCCCCCACCATCCCAGTTCTCACCACAAAATTACAGCATCCACTTTTTGATACCCTTTTCTTACACACTTGACAACTATGGTCTAGTTTAAATCTGCTGTAGCAGATTAATTTGTATTTATTTATTTATATTTATTGACATCTTTAATTGCCTTGAAATGTAAACAGTAGAAAAGATGAGGAGACTGTAATTGAGCAGACCTGTTATTTATGCTATGGCAGGGGAACAGTGTGACATGTTATATCAAAAAAATCCAAAATTCACATGCACGTTTCAGGTATTATTTAGTTTACTTCAGAAAAGACACATATTTCTTTCACATTTTGTGCTTGCCTTTGCCTAAAACATGCTGCACTGCTTTTCTTAATTTTATACCATAGACAGTATACACTAATCCGCGGTGGTGGTGCTGCTGTAGCGTTGTCACCTCACAGTAAGACGTTCGACTCTCAGCTAGAGCGTCTTCTGCGTGGAAACATGCGTGAATGGGCATACCTTCATTGAAGGTTGTGCATCAGGGCTGGCAACTCGGCACGTAAAAATCTACTGCCAATCATTAGCAGACCGGAGTTCTGCTGTGATGACTACTAACCGGGAAAAGCTGAAAAACACAACAATAACAACAACTAGTGCCGCGCACTGAGTTTCGATGTAAATAAGTGTGGGTTCATGGGTAGCAACAGTGTTGCTGGCCAGGAAACCATATATGTAGACATGAATAGTAATCCTAACAAGTAAAAGGACAATATAAAAATCAGTCCAACGAATAGCAATCCTGCTTAAATTAGAGCACTGAAGGTCCACAGTTTTGTGCAGAATGCCACAATGATCACCAGGGCTTAACAGATATCTCTCAATCACTTAGTGCAAGACATCTGGATAAAGGCCAACAGAATGGGAGTACAATGGCCGAGAAATAGGGACATATTTTACATATTTACTCTTTAGAAATGTGCCACAATAACCATGGGTTTGTGTTAAGATACATGTTCTGAAGGATTTGACATCTGAAACTGGAGATCATCCCTTTGATAAGGCAGAAGACCACAAATTTGATAAGGAATGCACCACAAGATAGAAAGACACAAAAATCTGGACATTCTGTGAAAATTTATTTTATTTTATTTATTTTATTTTACATTTGTTGACCGGGCTAGTCCAGCTGGATATATGTCCAGGAGAGGAGGGGGAAAAAAAAAAACAAAAAACAAACACAACAACATAAACACACAAGACAAACAATAACAGTATAATTTGGTACATTTTTTTTAATTATTATAAGCCAAAGAAGATATATATTTTATATTTCAGTAGGAAAAAAGGAAAAATTATCTAAAGAATAGATGAATAAGACTAATACATTTGTATTAGAACTTAATATATTACAAAAATTTAATACACCTAGTAATTTATGATAGAGAATACTAAGTAAGGTCAAAAAAAACAAGAAAAAAAAAAACACTAGAGATCAATAGATAGAGTATAGAAGAACAGCAAACAAGGATGTTATTTAACACATAGGTTGTGATACTATATGAAGGTGTTTGATCATTCCACAGTATATACTTATTAAAAGAAAAATCCTAAGAAGGAAGTAAACTACTAAAAATTAGTGAGACAACACAAATCTAGACAGTTGAGAGGTATGATTGTTAAGACAGCACAGGACAGTGTATCTACAGTGCAGATTATTGTGAAATCCCATTTCTGACATTCTGTACTGAAGTTGTGTAAATGATCTGTAAGGGTACATGGACTGCCATGTAAAATAAACACTCAGGGGAAGTGTATGTATTGAAAAGGAACACAGATGAATTGTAAGAATGAACACAGGTTAAGAGAACAGGTAAAACAACCTCATGTGCAGCAGATGAGGGCATGTCAATTGGAGACGGTTGTAGCAACAACACCAATCACATATCAATATATGTAGTAGGGACTGTACAGTGAAAATGTGTATTATGTGACTGTCACAAAAGGTGACATAGCAATGGGGAGGGTGTCTGTGTGAGAGAAGCATCCTTACATGAACAATGCAGAGGACATCTATCAGGGATGTTATATACAATTGGGGTAGGGTGCATTTTGTGAAACTGTGCAAACTGATTTGCCTGAATATGAGTGTAATCTCAGCAGAGGTCTCCAGCAAGTGGGACAGAGGTAAAGGCTCATGGACAACATTAGAAGAAGCACACAGAATCATGGAAAATATCAGAATAATACCACCAGTAATCCCACATCTCTGACATAACATATGTGATTTAGAGTTACCAGAGTGGATTCTGCACAAACACACTTGTACAAATATTATGACATGTATGCACTCTATGATTGTAATCACACACACCATACTGCACTGTAATATCTGTTGGAGGACTTAGGAGAGAAACTATTATACCTGTATGTGACATTATGATCAATACAGGCTAGATGACTGGTGTGCATGACATATACACACACACACACACATATATATATATATATATATATATATATATATATATATATATATATATATATATATATCTCACAATCCACACTGTCACAACTGTTACCCATGTCATTAATGTTGTCAAACAGCTATGTATGTACTGTGTTAATCACCAGAACGGGTATCACACATGCATCTGGTATAACACCTTGATGTGGTTTCCGCACAATCAGACTGTAATGTTCATGCTACAAAAAGAATGCCTAGGTAAGGCCAATAAGATGTGTGAAAGCTTACTGTGGCAAAGGTGGTACACATCATTTACACATCACTGGAAAATGTGTAGTGAGCTACATGAAGAAGGGTGCCATGCACTCAGTTATTGGTGAGATGAACTATGGAGGCATTATGACCTGTGATGTGAATGCCCTTCACACATTCAGTAGTTGTGTCACATACAAGGGAGAAGTCAGCAATGTGGCTGTTGTACATTCCCCATATCATCTACCCAAGACACAGGTCACATACCTATTGGTCTGATTATAGGTTGTGATGTCTACATTATACTTGGGTTGTGTTTGTTTTCCTGATGTAATGAACCCCCCCATCTTTTTATGTCATTGTAAGTGTCATCATGACTGTGGCATCAACGTTTGGTGTGTGTTGATAACATCTGTATTATACTAATATCACAGTCGAAGTCATTGATTGCCCACAATCTGTAGTCCTTCAGACAGCTGTTTGGACACAGGATGTGTATGTCATTTGTGATGTCTGTGACTTAAATAATGGGCAGGAAAAGGCCTGGCAGACAGCTCGGATGTGCGTACCTGATCACTGGACCAGAGATATACTTTATTCCACATGTTTCAACATATTTACACACAATGTATGTGAAACAGGGGTCTACTCACTTGGTGATATACGTGTTTATGGCCACATTTGACAGTGCTGAGTGAATACTTCAGTGTGAATTTGTGTCAAATGCCTTCGGCTTCTCATGTTCAAAAGGATGATAGTATTGTCATCATGCATGCCCTCAGTGACCTCTTTGAGGGCATCTAACAGATGTAACAGACATGATGTAACATTAACAACTCATACAGGTCTGTTGCACACAGCTGGGATATTACTAGTGTCCATTTAGTAAAAGGTCCATGATAACATGTTGGTCAATCTCACAGATGAGGA
Source organism: Protopterus annectens (assembly GCF_019279795.1). NCBI lineage: Eukaryota > Metazoa > Chordata > Ceratodontiformes > Protopteridae > Protopterus > Protopterus annectens. Next base: position 1,090,229,238 of record NC_056744.1, read on the forward strand.
GAGCCAGGATGTATCTATACAGGCATGCATTGAGTGGTGTGTCCCCCAACTCACATGGATGCATATTGATGTACATCATTCTACAGGAATATAATCTGTGTGGAGGGTGTGTTGAAGTGTTTATTCAACAGTGTCAGGAAGGTATATATGCTGAGTCACGTGATAGGTGATCTGTGATGTTATCACAGTCCATTGATTCTGTGTGGTAGGCCTGGATGAAGGTAAGCAATGCATACTGGCTATCCAATCTGGCCTAAGGTTTGGACACAATCCTCCATGCATGTATCATTGAGAAACTCACCCAGCTGAGGATTAACCCTTACGTCACTAAATGGGTAACCAATTGCCTCACTAACAGAGCACATACTGTGAAAGTTGGTGAATCAACCTGTACCAATAGAGCTGTCACCAATGATGTAACCCAGGTATCTGTGCTTGGCTCATTACTCTTTGGACTCTATTTCTTGACAGTTCAGGCTAAAGTACATGGCGTTTGAGTTATCACTTTTGCTGATTCTTGTATACTGATGCATCATTGTGTCCACCTATGATGATAACATATGACAGGAGGGACTAAAACAGAAAAATGGTTGTTGATAAAGCCACATGGTCTACAAATAAATGCAAAAATGTGTCTTTAATTTGTTCTTCTGCAAAGTGGAATTCCCTGCTAATTACAGCATTGACAACAGTCCTGCTATGCAGAAACCTGGTGATGCAAGCACTAGAAATGTACATGGATAGCAATCTGAGTTTCAACCACCAACTGTTCAAACTGTTATTGAAAGACTATGTTGTGTACATTGTAGGTCACAACATCATATTCAGATCTGAGGATTATATTACAGTACTGTACTCAAACATCATCAGACCACTAAATGAGTATAATGGTCTCTTATGCATGTACCTCACCAGACACATGCAGCAGCTGGAAAGACCATATGAGTTTCTAATCAAAAAAACACAGGGCCTACAAACCATGCCATAACATATGTGGAGAGGCTGAAAGCCATCTCACTGTAATCTGGATCATATAGGATGAGGTGACTTTTGTCTGGCCTCCAGGCCAGTCTTTGACCCTGCCCTGGTGGGAATAGTACACATTCACAAATCAGATATAGCTGATGACATCAGCAGTGTTTGATGCAGAAAATTGTAATAACAGTGTCCCACATGCTGGTGTAAAAGGCTCTCTGTAATGTCAAGCAAGAGCACATGCAGACATACAATAAACACACACACATATGCACACACACACACACACACACACACACACACACACACACACACACACACACACACACACACACACACACACACACACACACACACACACACACAGTTGACTGGGGTTAGAGAGTTAGAATAGAACCCCTACCTATCAAAGTACAGAGACTATAGAACTCTGTATTTAAGGCAAACAACACAGCTCAAGTCTGACTTGGCACAAGCACACACACACACACACACACCCCAGCTGACTACAGTAAGACTAGAACCTCTACATATCTAAGTTCACAGACTACAGAACTCAGTATTTTACACAGGTACCATGACACAAGTCTAACTTACCACTTTTTGTAACTGTAGGAGGCACATTTCCACTCTTCAGGCTAGACACATACACACAGTTGACTGCAATGAGAACAAAACCCCTACCTATTTAAGCACATGAACTATAGAACTCAATACTTTATGCAAGCATCACAGTACAAGTCTGTCTTTTAAAATTATAGTGGATGATATCAGCAGGATATATTGGAGAAAAGATGTTGGGAGGCCTGCATGAAATGGATGTGTAGGCATGTGCAAGTATCAAAACACTGTCTATCCATGGGATTGGAGTGGTAACTGTAGGATACGCACTTCTGCTCTTCAAGCTTGACATACACACAAACACACACACACACACACACACACACACACACACACACACACACACACACACACACACACAAACACACGCATGCGTGACTGCAGTGAGAACAGAACCCCTACCTAAGTACACAGACTACAGAACTCAGTACTTTATGCAAGTGCCACAGCACAACCCTGACTTTTGCAAGACTGCAGGTCAACGTATAGTGGATGACATCAGCAGGGCATGTTGGAGACAAGATGTTGGGAGGCTCGCATAGGTTTATTGCTTCATAGGTTCACAGGCAGTTACTAGCCTAATAGCCTTAGGGTGTTTACAAGCCTAGCCGTTTAAAAGCACAAGTACCCTTACTGAGCATAGTTAGATGGTCCCTGATTGCAGAGCAATTTTGTGATCAACATCAACTGACCCTGTCCATGAAGGACATATGTGCCACCCCAGGGGTGAATTTACAATCACCTATCCAATTGTCAAGGTTGTGCTTGAATAGGATCATTGAGGAACACTGCTTCACATGTAGTGGGAGCCTATTGCAGAGGAGTGGCAATCACTGGGAGATATATCTGTCTCCCCAACATGTTCTGTTTATGTCACAGGCTAGTTTGAGATCCCTGAAGTAAGTTATTCTTTTCATATTTGATTTGCAGATGTCCATCATTTCCAGTAGGACAGGGTCTGAGACTGATCTGTACACCAGGCACAGGTCACCTCTCAGGAACCTTCATGATGCTGAGTTCGGTGACAGGTCTTTCAGTCTTGTCATGTATGTCATGTTTAGAGGCCCTGGATTCTTCCAGTGTGTTTTCTCCAATTGCTGCAGGTGTCTGGTGAGGTACAGCCAGAAAAGAACATTGCGCTCAATTAGTGGTCTGATAAGGGTAGAGTACAGCAGAGCTATGACATCCCTGGTCTAGGATGGAATGGCCTTATTTATAAGTTGTGCAGTGTAGAATGTGTGCCTCACCACTATGGACACATAATGATTGAAGTGTAGATTGTTATCAACATGCGTTCCCAAGTATTGCAACACTTTGTTTGAGCTTATAGGGGTGGTGTGCATATCACCATTAGTAGGGGTACTTTATTGCCAAAGGGGACAATGAGGCACTTTTCCTTTAAGGTTCAGTCCATGAGTTTGGCACCAATCATTTGTTTGTGTCAGCCCCTTCTGTAATATATTAATATAGTTGAGGGATTCTATGTGGCTGCATCCAGTTGACAGTCATCTGTAAACCTGATAAGCCACAGGCCCTCTATCTTTACCTGGTTGTCAGAGAAATAGTTTCAAGCAGTTGCGGGCCCAACCCAGATCCTTGTGTTATTCCACTGGTAAATGTTCTAGTGGTGGGGGTGCAGTCCCCAACTTTGACAGTGTGTGTTCTGTTGGTGAGCCAGTTTGCTATCGATCTAGTAATGTATGCATTAATCCTCAGATGGGACAGTTTCTTTATAGTACCTGAATGGGGGATAGTGTCAAAGGCATTGGATAAATCAACATAGTGGCATGTCCTGTTATAACTCATCCTGGTGCTTGCGGCCATTATCAAAGAAGTCCACTAGGTTTAATAAGCAAGCTCTACCCTTGACAAAAGCAAAATGGGTTAGGCCAAGTGTGTTGAAGATCACCTATGTCCCTGTGGATAAGGTCCATGCTGATACCTTCCATAGTCCTGCAGATAAGTTTTTTTTAAGCTTATGGATCAATAGTTATAGTTCTGCATGTTAACATGATGTGCATTGCATATCACATGACATTTGATATAAATTTCTATAGTGTAGGTGATATATATGTGTGAAAAAATACTGTGACCCCAGTGTTGCAGGGCTATGGAGAGTCAGCAGTTGTCTGTATTGTAAATATGTGACATATTGTTAGGCAGGGCCTTTATTTTGTTATGTTTCCACATGTAATTTCATGTCATAGACAAGAAATGGACAGTAACCAGCAGTAATACATAATAATATTTACTTTTCCACAGCATGACAAGCATCTGGTTTCTACAACAATTGACAAAGAGTTTGCGCATGCAAGATATACTTTCCCTGTCTGCACGTAGCTAAGCAGTGCACAAGCATGAGCTGCATTGCTAAAGTCTGACAGTTAGTATTGAGTGTATGAAAAACACCTGCTGTTAACTGAGTCTGTGGCAGCAGGTGTTATTGCATTGACGCATTTCTTAATGAGTCCAGATGATACTGGGTTTGAATCCAGGTGTAATCAGTGAAAATGCAATTACCTTAATTATTTTTAGTACATGCGTTGCTGTGTGTTGGCATAGAGCAGCAGGATTAAGTGAGATTGCACAGAAATAACCACAGCATTGTATCACTGCAGAATGTCACTTGTTATTGCTGCGTGATGTGAAACTCCGTGCAAACATAGAGGCCAAAAAGTTAAGGGAATCCACTGTTTTTTCTGCTACTTAGATTTGCTGTGCTTCATTCTATTTTTTGACCATATTATAGTTTTTAAAATGTGTTGAAAGTGTTGAAATGGAGAGCAAACAGGGGGAACAACAAAGGGAAACCAATACAGGAATATGCAGGAAGGAGGAAGTAAGAACCATAGCGAGTCATTTCTTCAACAGTAAGTGTGCAAGTGTTCTTTGTAGTTGTATACTTGCAGGGCTTACTACTTGGCCCATAGTGTCCCATGCGATAGCTTAAGATGTATATATGTGCTACAGCAGTTACAGGGGACATTTACACATAAAGAAAGGACAGACCTGTAGAGTAGCTAGCATTACTGTTATCAACTATATAGCCTATGATGGTATTAATGAACTGCATTTCTCTCTGTTCCCACCCTTAATATTCACATATTTATGGAGGTGGGTTTTACTTTTGGGCCTTGCCTAAAAAAGGCACTATGGGGGCAGCAAGAGCCTTGGCCAGTATTCAAAAGCCTAGGGGCGAGAGGTGCAAGCCGTCTCTTGCAAAGCAACGTGGCTTGTCGAGCATGTTGTCCCAGGCTGACAGACACTGGATCCACTTTGAATTACACCAGAAGCTTAGCCAATTGTTGAAATTGATCATTTTTTCTTTATACTATCTTGTTGAATTACCTATTCTGTTGGCCTTATGTCATAACTGTTACTGGCATGCTGTTAATATACTGAGTGTTCTGTTATTTTTTGTTGTGTTTCATATAATATTTATTTAACCATAATGTGATTATGTACAATGTTCCGGCATGTTGTTATTGCTAACAATGGTTGAATTCATAACTTACCTATGTTTATTGCTCTACCTCCATACCCACAGCACATCTGGGTAGGCCAGCTCCTGGTGATCTGCCTACCCTACCTTAGCTAGTACCCAAGCCGGCGGTGCCCCCTCCACTGGCCCTGCACCACCTTCGGGTGGAACCACTTCAGGGGATGTAGCCCAGCTCCCCATAGCAGGGGCAGGGGGGGTTGTCACCCAGACTCAACTATGGACCATGGTGCACAGGATTGTGCACAGGAGTTATGAACAATGTCTTCACTGGATTGATGGCAGATTCAACAACCTGGTAGGGCCAGATGGTCCCAGCACCCAGTCTCCAGCACAGCCACCTTTGGGGCAGTAAAGGAGCAGTGTTGACTACCCATGGGTGGGGATCTCAGTAATGCTGCTGCCACCTGGAGGCACATGCACCTCTGATTCCACAACACCCTCCCCATCCAAGTTGTTTACCCCCTCATGTGTCACATTATATGCTGTCTTGTCTGTCTGCAAATGCAACCTCTCCTATCCAGCTTACCTCCCCCACATGTACCTATATCCCTTCCACAACATTCCACTCTATCCTTAAAAAAAAAAGGGGCACCTGTTCCACAAAAAAAAATATTGCCCCACACATAGCTCTCCATTTTGCACACATGTCCACTGGACAAAACTAATTATTACATTAATTAATGAACACATTTATGTTGCCCTCACCCCTGTCTCTCTGGGGTGTGAGACTCCAAATTCCAAATTCTGTAAAACCTGCACAGCTGTTGCTGAAGAAGAAATGAAAAGATATGGTCCTTTCCTATACCCTTCCTGCAAAACCCTACCTGCCTTTCAGTATGCTTTCCCCTCTGCTTGCTCCCATTTCACCACTTTCCTATCACCCCCTTTTTCTTTTCTTTTTTTTTTTTTATTTCTAGTGCAGGTTTATGTGGAGCTAAGCGGCTGACCCCGCAAACCCACTTAAAACTGCTTAAAAGCGCCTTAATCATCTTATGTTTCTCACAGTGTTAGGCACATCTGCAAAATAATCTCCCCTGCCACATCTTGAAACCAGGCCCTGGTCAATTACAGCACAGTGCATTATCCCACTAGGCCACTCAGTTCTGAATTAAAACAGGTGTTTCCAGCAACATATAATTATTGCCATTGACACACTGCAAGTACATATAATGGGTAAAATGGGAATGTACTTGTGACTGTGATGCAGACACTACACCAGTACACAGCCAAATAAATAATAATAGATGTACATGAGGCCTTGGATCGCAAGTATATCTGTAAACTGTACAGACTGTTGCGGAATGTCCACAGCTTTGCTCCCTAGTTTTGGCATGGTTTTCACAAAAGCATATCTGTCTAGTAAAGTACTGGCAAGTCATTAAAGACTGAGGTTAGAAAATCATGACAGACATTTGAGTGTCACACTTCATACCCTTCAGAAAACACATGCTAATGCAAATCCTGTGTCAGAGGCTGTATGCATGCAAATATATCTTGCAAAATACACCTGCTGTAGTACTGACTAAGGTAGCTCAGTCTGTTAAATACCTTGGAGGTAGTACATTTTGCCACCCACAGTCCTGGGTTCGAATCCAGTGTGTTGCACTTCAATTATATTCTTGTGAATACAGCAAATAATGACTGAGTCATGCAATTTTAACTAAAACAGGTTGCTGCTACTGAAATAACTGCTGCCCATGTTTGCAAGTCAAAGGCCTGAAGGTAGGGACACACTGCACATATTCATACAGCCTACCTACATGTCACCTATTACTCTCTGATTGGCACTATTACATAACAGATGTACCTTAAGCACATGCCTCAGCTGGACTGTTATGGGTACCCTCACCCTGGCTCTGCTGTAATGACAGAGCTGACACTGCTCCCTCAGTGACACATACAGCTTACTGTCCTCCAATGTGCTCACACTCCCCCCATATATCCTAGGCTGCAACATATGCAGCTGTATGTTAAGCTACCTGCTACAGACCTACCATACCTCAAAACCCCTTAGAACAAGGGATCCAGACAATATCCACATATAAAGGGGTGAGGGGGCAAAGGTCGAGTGACAGGGACATGTTTCACAGTTTGCCCATACAAACATAGTGAGCAAATAGACTAGTAGCTACTGCAACAGCATGCATATTCTGACATGTATGACGTCTGATACTCACATGTCTCTTCCCCCTTACTGACCTCAACCCACAGTGTTTAACACTGAACTGTCAGATAATCACAATGTCATTTGACAATGGCCAAACACAGCATGCAAAACTGTGGACACACCTCATAAATCTCAACTTTGGACAGTATTTGTGCCTACCCTCTGTGATGCTGTAGTCTCCACACCTCACTAATGTCCATCTCAAAGACCACGAAAGGGGCCAAGGCTTACACCAAGGACTTAAATATTGCACTGTGGGGACATGTCATTGACTAATGAGAGTATAACCCAGCTGTTTTTGATGCAATTAGCAAGTCTGAGCCATGAATTGGTACACAGGCAATTAGATGACCTACAAAATGCAAGCAACTGCCATTGGGAAGCAGGTCTGTAAGTTACTTTACCAAGACAGAGTACAATTTAGCAAGCTTTTTTCTTGAGGATTTGTTCACAAAAGGATTATGTCACTCTACCAGATATGTCGTACAAGTCCCCATATAATGGGATGCAGATGGGAGGATACAGTTATGGAGAACAGAGATTATAACAGTAGGCCTGTAGTACATCTCTGGGAATGACATATTGGTGATACTCTGCTGTCTAACAGCTACAGGCATGCCTCTCAACTGTGCCTGCTGTGAATTAAATCACAGCTGTGACCCTCTCACTCCCTCCTACAATGGTCCTGTATGAAAGCTACTGGATTGTGAGTTAGACATATTGACAGTAAGTAAGGGTGGACACAGCTGTCATATTACATGATGTACTGTCATTCAGCTCCTCCCATTCTGTGAATGTCACACAGGAATAGTTCAGACATTGTAAAGGTGTTCCTGACTGACCCTGATGTACTCTGGCTAGGTCACTGTTTTGTCGACATTCGTATCTCATCACTTGAGAGCTATGGGGAACATACCTGGTAACTCCAGCAACAGAGTGCACATATTGGTCATACAAAGTAAGAGTATGAATAGAGTAATAGATATTACTGTAGCATAAGTTTTTTTCTGAGAGTTCTGGTGTGTGACAGCCAAATTCTCTATATTCTGACAACAATCATCAATTATTGGCCAACCATTTGCCAGACATCCACATGTGTGTGCCAACAGGACCACATATATCAGGCATACATACACATTCTGCTAACATCTGTGTACTGGAGAGGTATAATGCCTGCAGGGAAGACATACTATAGCAGGTTTGCATTGCTGTCTGTCATTGTGGCACACTGGTGTTGCTGGACTGTCCTCACATATTTGTAATAACGCACACCTATTTGTCTGACAGTGGCTGTATGACATAGTAGTAGGACTTTGCCCATAGGGGACAGACCACAGTACATGGCATTGATGGGTGTGGAGACATACAGCACACTCTGTCACAGCACACAGAGACATTACTGGTATTGCTACTATGTTGGTAATAGCAACATACATAGTGTGTTGACACACTGTGGGGTATGACTTGGGAGGTAGCAGTGGATAGTGTAGGCCATTTTGGTTGTGCAGGGTCTGTACAAAGTGGATAGCCACATATCTGGTCCTGTGATGTTTTCCCCTCTTATTCTCTTTCAGGAAGGATGTATCAAGGGAGGCCCCCACCATTTTCAGATGCTGAAAACAATGTTATCCTGGATGGCCTCAGATTGCAGCATAACATCCTGCTGTTCAGGAGTCATCAGCATTGGGAACAATGTGCAGCACTGTGGGCTAGATCTTGTCACAGCAGTCAACCAAATAGGGCTACAGGACAGAACCTACAAGCAGGTCCAACATTGTGCAATGGATATGGTCAATGCTGCATAGCAAAGGGTTGCTGCTGTGGCCAAGGACCATGCTACCACCAGTGGAGGGTCTGCAGCAGAACAAGCACTCTTGTACACAGAGGAATTCCTGACAAACCTGGGATCATCTGCCAGCTCCCAACCATCCATCACCCCATACATCATGGAGGTGGGTGCCACAGCATCCACATCAGAGGAGCATCTAGGTAGGCTTCCTGTGTTCATCACTGTAATACTGTATCAGTCATTGTGGTAGCCTCTGCATACCAGTACACAGTTGTCAAATCTATCTGCATTGGGGGGTGTTTGGTTTTAATCCACAGTTGTGCAAACATACTCACAATGTCAGCAATGTAGGCAGTATCACATTAGCTACTGTAGATGTTGATATGCACACATATTACCGTACAACAATGCCATATTTGGTATTGCTGACAATACCTCTTGCTCACATTTCCAAAGGTATGTCAGGTGTGGCCGGAGTCCAAGGTCCTGTACCTGGTAAGTGTGATACTGTTGCCTTACAGATCATATATACCCTAAGAATGTTAAGGGCTGCCATTTTGCTCTAGGCACAACTGTTATGCTTAGCTAGAGTACAATACTTTTATGCTCCATTTCTGAGGGGTTAACTTAAGTGCATTGAATGGGTAATCACAGTTGTGTATTTGCAGGAGCAGTAACACATTTGCACTTATTGTTGAAAAGGTCTATGCATTCTGCTATACAGGAGGCAATCACTCACAGATGCCTGTTTACACACAATATGGAGATGGTACATACCTGAGGCAATGATAGTATAACTGGCATAATATGCTCAAGATGGGTGCACTGTGTTTTAGGTGTAGGTCTATCAGATACACTGACATATTGCTTATCTCAGAGGTGTATAGTTCTGGCAACATTAACCAGATGTAGCTGCAGTGCATGTTATAAAGGGCCTGTCTTGTCTGTGTATGTTGTAGTCTGTTTGTGTGTTTTGCATGGGATCAGCAATAAGATGTGGTATGTGTAATACAGTTGTGGCTCCTCAGCTGTATGTGTGTTAAGGATTACCATACATAATAGTGTAGGTAGTAACGTACTTATTTTGTCTTCCTCCTCACAGGTGAACATGGGAGCGGAGTGTGTCCCCCTCACAACCTAATGTCAGTGTCTCATCGGACTCTGATGATGATGGTTGCCATAATGAGGCACAGGTGGAGTTGTTAGGGACTGAATCTGTCCCATGGGTTGACATCCCACTTCCTCCCCCATTGCCGCCACACAGTGAGTATGCCCACACATACCCAGTACCCTGTGGCCACAGATATCAGACAGTCAGAGTGTGGTGACATTGAACAGGAGTGTGTAACAACTATGGCATCAGTGAGTGTATAGACAGAGACCTGGTGAGGTCCCACAAGGCAGATTGACAGGGGTGCTTGACGGAGGACTGCTGCTCATCCACCACTTGTCACAGGTGTCAGATCACAGGTCACTCCATGCATGTTTCAGTTCATCATGAAGGCATAAGCACATTCCGAATGCAGCACTAGATGGATGCTCAAAATTATGGCTAAAGCACAATCTGACATCTGTGACTCCCTCTACCACATTGGAGACAACATGGATCATTTCACTGATGTAGTGGACAGACAGTGGGGTGAGATATTGTCAGTCCTTCATCGCACATTGTCTGTACTGGAACATCTGGATGGAGTCAGGCATTGGGCACATGGATGTAGGTCAGCAACACCATCTGCTCAGAGTCCATGTGGCCATGCACACTCACACTCCCATAGTGGCAGTACCTCCAACACTACAGAAGGGAGTGTGCTGTCCACACCATGATGTGGCAGGCCATGGGTACATGGTCCTGGGCAGTCCCATCATGGACAGGGGCCCAGCAGACACCAGTCACCATCAGCTACTAGCACCACATCTTACCGTGGGCATGGTGGTGCCAGTGCCATTATTGGCAAAGCCAGTTCCCACATTCATGGCTGGAGATGGTGAACTATCCACTCTGCCATGTACAGTCCACAGCTGTCCAACATACACATGTGTAGGGATAGCACTTTGCTTGACTGTGTACATGCACACACTCAAACATCACTGTCACATGCAGGTCACCAACAGACACGCACAGCACCTCTCCATGTCCCAGCTAGCCAACACACCTTCCTGACTCACACACATGCTGTCAACTGCTTGGCACAGCCTAGGCCTTTGGCACCTCCACACCACACCCTGTGCATGTGATGATACCTGTGCCACATCCCTGCCATCCATACCATCGATGCAGGGACATGCAAATATGTGTCCGATGCACAGGGTGACTATGTTGCATTACATGTACTTTTGTAGTTTGGTAGTGCTATGCCATGACAGGTGCTGTATGCTGGAATGTGTCAGGAGTATGCATCAAACTTTGTGTACCTTTGTTGTGTGATGTTAGATTGGCAGTAGTGTTGCAGAATGACAAGTGTTTCATAGAACTGTGTATGTTTCTGTTCCAGGGGTCTTAGTGGCTCAGCTATGGAGACTTGGTGGCAATACAGTGGCACAGGATGGCATGGCAGCACAGCAGACATATGACATCATCAAGGTAAGGCTGTATACATGCATGGATACCTAGGTGCATATCTGTAGAGCAGTGTGTCAGGGACAATGGAAGCAGTTAGTGTAATCATGCCTGCATACCCTGTGACAAGGCTTGCTACACTTGATACGTGTGACCTGGGTGTTCTGTACATACAATTGAAGGTGGTGGTGGATAGTATTTATACCTAGGTAGATGTGGGATTTTTAAGGCTTGTAGCTAATGGCAGGGCAGTAAAATGCATGACAATTGCATACCCATATGTGTACTTCTGCATGGGAATATATTTGTACACTCACACACACATAGTTGCCCTTATTGAGATTAGAACCCCTACCTATCTATTACTATACACTATAGCAGTAACTACTTATTGCATGCACCATGGAGCTTATCTGTTTTATGATTGTCAGCCAGTGCTGTTAAGGTGGATGACATCAGTAGGTGTGTGGGTGTTGACATTCTGTGGGTGTTGACATGGGGGCCAATGTTGTTGAGGAGGACTCTAGTCACAGGGCCATAAAATGATTGGCCATTGCACAGACATAGGCCAGATGGGCATGTCTATACTGCTGTAAGGGAAATGTCTGCACACACACACATACACACATACACTAGTTGATGTGAGATTAGATCCCCTACCTGCTTACTATTACACACTATAGCTTGCAGTAGTTATTGCATGTACCATCGGTTACATCTGATATACATGTGGCTGCTGCCACAATACTTGTGGGCTACATGAAGTGGCCTTGTATTACACCGCACGTGTGGCCTGCAGAGTGTATCTACTGTCCTTGCAGTGGGGTACCCATTAATACCCCTGCTATGTGTGTACAGTTACCGATATTGCTATTTCTGGCTGGTTGTGGTTTGCTAGGTGGACAATTGGCCAGTGACATTATGGCCTGCCCAAGTCCTGCATTGAAGCCATGGCACATTACACCATCTGCTTACCATTGTCTGTCTACAGGATGACATTCCACAGGCACAGGGTTCTGTGGTTGGGTGGATTATGTTGGTATGCAGCCTTGGCCTGTTACCATCAGCATCTGTTGTGTTTGTAGGTGCAGGTAACCCCAGCATCCAGCATACTGCGTGCAGATGTGCACATTTGTACATCCCCACACACCTATACACACATGTGTGTGTGTGTATATATAGATATATATATATATATATATATATATATATATATATATATATATATAGATATATATGACAGGGATGTCAACTTAGGTGTAGCTGTGTGTGTGCATTATGTAACTGTGCTAACTACATATATGTGGAGGGTGCACTCTACACATTTATGTAGCCATATATATATATATATATATATATATATATATATATATATATATATATATATTTATATATGTGTGTGTGCCACATACTGATAGGGTAATCATGTGTGAGTGGAATAGGGAGACACAGATACGTATACATAGCCATCTGTATGCACAGACATATTTTCACATATCAGTTCTATAGGCAGATGAGGCATCAGACATGGGCTCAGGTTATCTAAGTGTAGGAGCATGCCCAGTGTGACTGTTAGTACTTAAAAGGTGACTCCAGGCCAGACCTACCTGTTCTTCAGTCTGGGATTTTGTGTGCTGCAACCAGTTGACTGCTGCTCCTGATTCAACAGTCCAGCACCTCTCTGATATTTTGTCCAAGGGATTCTCTGGCTGTGTGCTGAATGTAATATATGACGCATACCTGTAGACTGTACAGATTGTAATAGACTGTACAGAGCTTTGCATCATATATATGGTATGTTTTACATAGCATTGTAATTTTCTGGTACATTAGTGGCAAATCGTTATAGATTGACATTACAAAATGATGACAGACATTTGAGTTAATGACTCCACACAAACCAGGAAACCTATGCTTCTGCACAACCTGTTATTCTCTGAGCTGTCTACATTTGTCTGGCCAGTAGTTAATCCTTCTTCTTATATTTTGGCCTTTGGCCCAGTACTATTCATGGCTTTGTCCAGATTTTCTGCTCTAAGTGGTTGTAGGTATGATGAGACTGGGGTATATGCTGTAATACCACACACAGTATGACAGTTTTCACACCCCTCACTGTACATGTTTTAGCAGGATGTCCAGCATTGTGCCCCATATGTCTACTCTGTTCCTCATACAGTTGTGTTTTCAGGTAATATACTACTAAATGGAGCCCACTGAATTGTTGTAAGTACTGACACAGTTAAGTGATGGCCTTTACATCCTGCTGCCACTCTGACCTGTTGCAACCTGCTATTAAACTAGCCACCTTCTAGGTTACTCAGAGCATGTACAATGTCTGTTTGTTTGGCCCTCTGTCCCTGCATTGTCTCTGGCTTTGTCCAGCTTTCCTGCAGTCACAGATTGGGGCATATTGACAGTCTGTGGGACTCCTACCATAGGAGTACCTCACATGTAAAAGTTGTAGGTGCAGCCAGCTTCAAACTATGAACACCATCAACCACGCTAGTGAACTTGCACACTGAACCACACCAGCCACCAGAAAGTGTGGTTTAATTCCTCATATTATCAATAGCAGACAGACATACACTTTGACTCCTGCATATTGTGGAAAATAGAACATGTTGCCAGGTTGTTTGGGATAGGTTTTGGAGTGTGTGGTCTGCCAATATATCCACGCAAACATACTGTTACTGCAGTTGTGTGGAAACACTCATGTGTTGGGGATAGGGGACTCTAGCAGTGACAGTCGTGCTTATGTCCTATGACCCCACTGTTTGGCATTTTCCTTGCATACTGCAGTGGGTTTTGCTGCCTTGTGGCCTAATGCATATTATGGGACAGTCAGTATTGGAGAGAGTACCTGTTGTCCCACATAGCTGTTAGTTCTCTGCAAGTAGCCCAGTAGCTCACACTATTCCCTTGCATACATGCAGCAGGTCCAAATGTATGCTACCATAGTCTTGTACCCTGTACATTTGTTGTAAAGAAGAGTGACTTACCATGTGAACGCAGCAGTTGAGATTCCTATGTTGCAGAGCTGCCTCTGTCTGATGCATGCAGTACACAGCTAATACATGGTAAGGTACATGTGGTGTGGTGTGGCTGGCATCCTTTTTACTATGTATGTGAGTCAGAGTAAGGTGTCAGTCCCTAGGACCCTAGGTTGCCAGTGCATGTGCTATGCATTGTCTCTTTGCCAAGGCCAGGGAATACTGGGCATGCCAACATCTGCCTACAGGGATAGCCTCAGGGGGTTCCTCCTCCGAGTCACCTGTGGGTGTGACTGTAGGGACCTTGGCACTGGTGGGGGGCTGTGTGTCCCTTCCCTGTGATGATCCTGCCACAGCTGTTTCCACAGGATCATATTGTGTAGCATGGCACATACTGTGAACATCTGTGCACATGTGGCTGGAGAGTACTGCAGGGCTCCACCAGATATATCCAGGCACTGGAACCATGACATGAGCAGCAAAAGCACATGATCTATGATGTTCCTAGTTTGTGAGTGTGCCTCATTATTGTGTTCTTCAGTAGGTGTGTGTGCATTTCTGATGGGTGCCATCATGCAGTGCATAGTCAGCATCCCCCAGTGAATGGCCATATGGGATGTCCTCTCTGGCAAACATCTAGTACAGCTGTGATGCATGCCAGATATGGGAGTTGTGATAACTGCCAGGGCTGTTAGCAAATTCATTCATGATAATGCCCTGGGCATTGTACACGACCTGGCAGTTGATGGAGTGAAATCCCTTGCAGTTGATGTAGACTCTACCCTCCTCACCGGGCAGTGCTTTGATATGTACATGAGTGCAATTGATGGCACCCAGTACTTCAGGGCAGTGTGCTACATGGTAAAAGGGACACATACTGCTGCCCCTCTCCTTAGGGGTGCAGGGTAAATAAATGTGCTCACTGGCATGTGTTTGCATGGCAGGCAGGAACGGGTAGAGTACCCTGGATGCTGATGCCAGTGAGACCCCCATCATGTCCCCAGTTGGTCTTTGAAAAGTACCTGTAGTTAGTATTCTAAGGGCTACACATACCTTTGTTTCCACTGGATGGGTTCCCCTCTGTTGGCGCTCAGTCTGAGTTGAGGGCGGCAGAGCTTGGTGAGTTCTTGTAGTATGTCCCTGTAACACTCTACAATCTCCAGCTCATGTAGCTCCTGGAAGGTTACCCTGGGCCTGAACACTCTTCTCCTCCTCAGTCTAGGCCTATTGTTAGTAGCAGCATCAGCACTGAACTACCTTCCCTGCTAAGTAGAGTGGAGCAGCACGCAAACACGCTCAAACCTGCTAAAACAAGCACCCAGAGGCTTAACATAGCTTAGCAGAACTGGACACCCCCCTCCCCTCGCTTAGCTAAGAGGCATGCCATGCAAACAGCCGCCACTCAGCTCCAGTCTGCTTAAACATATAGTAGCACACCCCCTTTTGATGTCAGCTAGCTCTCCTGTGGAGACCAACACAGTTTTGGGGCTACACCAATTTTATCTGTGGACACAGTAATGCATTTTTGCTATTCAGTAACCCCAGCTCATTTGCATACAGATGCGGTTTGCCATCCTATTGTCCAACTTGCATTTGAATTGGGTTAGGGAGGAACTCTGCTTCACATGGATGAGGGACCTGTTCCATAGATGGGGTAGTCTTTAGAATGGGTAATTCTGGTGCTGTTTGTTTTGTGGAGGTCCATCAGAGTGAGGTATGACCATGCACTGCATGCCAGGCATTGATCTCCCCTCAAAAGCCTGTAGGAGACAGAATACAGGGATAGGGCCTTGAGGTGGCCTGTGTAAGACATTTTACCTATGCCCTGTATTCTTTAAGTGAGGAACCTCTGTGGACATTCCAATTATTGGATATGCTTGTTTAGGTACATACCAAGGGGAGCATTGTACTCAGTGAAAGGTCTGATGAATGCCAGATACAATGGATCAATGACTTCCTTGGACGTAGGTGCCATACTTTTGTTTATAAGTTGCGTAACATAGAATGATTTCCTCACCATTATAGACAAATGATGGTCAAAGGCTAGATTACTATCTATGTGTACCCATAAGTCCCAGACTACTGGGTCAACTCTAAGGGGTGTATTGTCAATATAGATAACTTCCTAAAGGATACTGTTATGCATTTCTTGGCATTTAGTTTTAGTCTGTGGCTCTGACACCAGTTGTTTGCCTGTGTCAGAGCCTCCTGAAAAACATTTTGTTAGTGTGAGATTCAATGACAGCTCCTAATTTGCAGTCATCTGCAAATTTATTCAGCCAGAGACCATTGACATTTTCCTTGACTTCTTAGAAGTAAACTCAGTTGCCTTTAAACCAGTCATGTCTTGGTGAGGTAAAGGAGGAAAGTGCCTTGGAAAAGGGGTTGCTAAAAGGCATCATAAGGTTTTGCGTGATAATATTCAAGGTATTACTAAGCTCGCTATTCATCATTTAACTTGCTGAGACAGTGTGAAGCATATTTCAGGGCTTATTTATGAGGAGAACCATGGTGTTTTGAAGGTGTTTTAGGAGAATGTGGTCCACAATGTTGTTACCTACTAAGAGGGAAACTGTTACAACTATGGATGTGGTATATGCTCTAAAATGCCAAGCCAGAAACATTTATGGCTTTGGAGGCTGATGTGTTTGTAGCTAAGAAACTGGCCCATTAGAGAAAATGTGCTTTGTCTATATAATGTGCATATCATGCATGAATACTGCGTGTTACATTGTCCCTTTAATTTCTCTTAAAACTGTGGAGTAGAGTAATACAAGGTGAGAAAAAATGACTGCTGATCACGGTATAAAAAAATTAAACACATGATTTTGTACAATGATTTGACCTGAGCTTCGACTTTCATTAATTTCTACCTGGTAGTCATTTTTAACTTTTCTGAGTTAGAACAAGCATGCTAGTGCCAGTTTTCTAGAGTCATAGAAAGTAAGATGGGAGATGAGCAATTCAGATTCAGATCAGGATGCAGCACAACTGACCCAGTGTTTGCAGTGAGACAGTGTTGACAAGAAGCTTGAGTTGAGAAAAGACTCCAATTGGGCATTCCTAGACTTAGAGAAAGTATATGACAAGGTTCCAGGAAAGTTGATTTGGACAGTTCTGTTGTGGTTCAAAATGCCAGAAAGATTGGTAGAATTAGTGCAGGAAATTTAAAGGACCCAATGCCTCTTGGAACAGTATTCTATTTCACAGATGGGTTCTGAGTAGGAGTGGGTGGGCATCAGGATTCAGCTCTAAAACCACTGATGTTCATTCTGGTAATGGATTACATTAGCAAACTGGTTGGAGGGGGCAGATCAATAAAGCTGCTGTATGCCAGGGGTGGCTTGTGCAGTACTGCAGCCCCCCAGCTGTGGAAAGACAAAAAAAAAAAAAAAATTGCGAGTCCCAGAACTCCATACATGCGTGATTGCACTGCCTGGGAACGTCAGACTGCTTTGTCAGCAGTCCGGATAGGAGGAAAGGCCATCTCTGCCCTGCAACCCAGAAGACTATGCGGTGATGACCGCACGCAACAGAAGACTTCCAGACTGCAACATCTGCAGGCTGGAGCCTGCTCTCATGGGGAAACCTTCCTCAGGAAGTTTAGTTTAGCTGCGAGGGACTGCAGAGTCACAGGATGTTTAGTTTAGCTGCGCGGCACTGCAGATGGACTCCATCAGTGCTGCAGATGGACTCATTTAGGGTACTGAAAGGAACGAAAGTTAGGAAGTTTAGCTACGCTGGACTGCATTTCAGGTATGGAACTGATATATAATATGAAAGAAAACAGTTAAATTAAAATGTGCATTCCTCATAAACGGCATCCGCGTATAAATGCATTTATTTAGACCATGCATTCAGAACCCCTTAGAAATGCTATGCAGCTAAAGTGCCTCACCTGCTATGAAGTAAGTAAAGTAGATGAAACTACTACACCCTAAACACATACTTTAATACACACACAATATTTCTTACACTGCAACATATATTTTGAGCATAACCTAGCTGTTCAGCCCTTTGTATGGCATTCATTGGTGTTCCTCAAGGCACATCATTTTGGTTCATAGGTTCATAGGTTCATAGGTTGGTACTAGGCTATCAGCCCTAGGGCCTATACAAGCCTAGCCATAACAATTCCCTGGCTATTTCTTCCCACATTATTTACTTTCCTGGACCCCTGTCTAGCAGGGCGACTGACGTGATCCCTGGGGTGAATTTCCTTTCTCCCATCCAATCGTCAAGGTTCCTCTTGAAGAGGTCCAAAGAGGCACTCTGCTTGACATGTATGGGCAATCTATTCCAGAGTCTGGGGAGTCTCTGGGTCAGGAACCTATCCCTCCAACATGTTTTGTTTATTGTGATGACAAGGTTTAGATCCCTGGGCGTGTAGCTCTGAGGGACTGGGATTTCTTTAAGTGTAGCATGTCCAACAGCTCTGGGTTTGACATGGCCTTGTATGTTAAGCAGAGATCGCCTCTGAGTAGACGATATGCGACAGAGTATAGCTGGAGTTTTAGGGCATCTGCTTTAGGCCTGTGATTCTTTTAGTGAGGTATTTCTGAGGCCTTTCCAGTTGTTGCAGATGTCTTGAGAGGTACATACCAAATGGGGCGTTGTATTCTATAATGGGTCTAATGAGGGATGAGTACATCTGACTGTTGTGGCGATGTGGTTATCGAAGGTGAGACCACTGTCCACCTGTGTCCCTAAGTCTCTTATCACACTTTCTGTGTTTAGTGAACTGCCACCTATATGGTAATTCATGGATACATGTTTTTTCCCAAAGGGGATAACGATACATTTCTTGGCATTGAGCTTGAGCCCATGGCTCTGGCACCAAGCATCTGTTTCTGTAAGGCCCTTTTGTAGAGTATCCACATCATTTGGGGATTCAATAATGGCTCCCAGTTTGCAGTCATCTGCAAACTTTGTTAGCCAGAGTCCCTTAGTGTTGACCTGTACTTCAGAGAAGTAGATGCCAAACAAGAGCGGCCCCAGGACTGAACCCTGAGGTACTCCACTTGTCACTTGTCTGGAGCTGGATTTGGAGTCGGCTACTTTTACAGTGTGGGTTCTATCAGTAAGCCATTTAGCAACCCATTGGGTGACATAGGGATTTATGCCCAACTTAGTAAGTTTATATATGATTCCAGAGTGGGGGATGGTGTCAAAGGCCTTGGCAAGGTCTAGATAGGCTGTGTGGACCACCTTACCCTTGTCCATGGCTCTGGAGACTGATTCAAAGAAGTCAATCAGGTTCAGGAGACAAGATCGGCCCTTCACAAACCCAAACTGGGTGGGGTCCAGTGTTTGAAGGTTGCCAATGTCTTTGTTTATAAGTTCCATGATAATACGCTCCATGGCCTTGCAGATAAGGCTTGTCAAGACTGATGGGACGGTAGTTTCCGGGATCCAAGGTGGATCCCCCTTTGTGGATTGGGATAACTGTAGCTCTGCGCCACTCAGTGGGCACGAAACCTGAGGTGAGGCTATGATTAATCATGACACTTAGGTGAGGTGCCAGTTCATATTGTAGTTCATGTAGTACACAGCCCGGGATGTCATCTGGTCCCATGGATGCTGTATTCTTGGCTTTAGAGAGTGTGTTTTGTACCTGTGTGGCCGTTATTACTGGAATTTGGCAATCTTCCGGTATTGAGATGGGCCATTTAGGGGTGAGAGTGGGGTGAAGTTGGCACTGAATCGATCTGCCAGGATATTGGCAATATCCTTCAGATCAGTATATTTAATGCCATTCTGTTTTAGCTCAGAGCAGATCTGAGCATTGCCATTTAGATTCTTGACATAATTATAGAATGCTTTGTGGTTGTCTTTGGAATCTTTGGCAATTTTATTTTCGTAACTAGCTTTGGAGGATTTTATGAGGCATCTCAGTTTCTTACTGAGGCTAGTAAAAGAGTTTTTTGCATCCTGGGATTTTCCTCTTTTCTGCAAAAGTTTCTTCCTTTTGTTGTAAAGTTTGTTTATGGCAGGGGACCACCAGATTGGCTTCCTTTTTTTGGATGAGAGCATTTTGGTTCTATTTGGGATGGCACGATTCATGCATGAGTGGATGTGCTCGTACAGTGCCATAGTGTAGGATTCAGCAGTTGAACTTTCAGTTCCTGTCTGCATGGGTGTCATGAAGTTTGTCACTTCTGACTTGAGTAGCATGAAGTTGGCTTTGGAGAAGTTTTTTATGGTGGTTTCTTTACTGGGGGGTGGGGGTGGGATGTGGATGTTAAGGGTGATTAGCTTATGGTCAGACCTGACTAACGAGGGGGTGACCATAGGTATGGAGCATTGATTTCCCATGTTGGTAATGACCAGGTCTAGGATATTGGACGTGAATGAAATAACAAAACCACTTCCTTATTAATTGGTCTCCCCGGCTTCTGCATATTATTTACATCTGGTCAAGGAAACCCACTTTGCAAGAAGTATATAGCCCTGTCATCTTTCCCTCAAACTTATTCATAGCCCTTTTGAGTTCCTGGGATTTCACAGCTACTGATATCTTTACTACATAAAACAACATAAAATCCATTGTTCATTGGTCACCAACCAACTCTGTTGTCACAGCTAAGCAGGCATCTGCTGCCAAAAAAGAAAGGAATCATCATGACATTGCCTGCTATAGAAAGTGAACTTTAGCTTAAGAAATGTTTATTTCATAAAATACTTCTTTTAGTCACATTGTAGATGAAATAAAAGGGCCTGTGTGAATGTGTTTAGAAGTTCATAAAGAATATAAATTAAATGAAGTTAATCACAAAAATGAACAAATTCATTCTAGAACATCATAAATAAATAGAAATTTAGAGTACTCCATTCTAAATAAATAACAGAACAGCATGAATCAAAAGGAATACAAACATGGCATATTATGGGGTCACAAGAGTGTACTGTAACAGCCTCCATCAGGCTATTTTGTGAGAGAACAAGCAGAAAATAAATCCTAACCATTCAGAGTGGTCCAGAGGCATTAGTAATGCATTCAATATGATGAGATGACAAAATCATCTCTCAGTTTTTCGCCATACTGATGCAGACACGTATAATATATACTAATGTTCTAAGACAAATGTACACGAAAAGTTATAGCATAATTGCTCCAAAGGCATTTTGAAATCAAAATGTCTGAGAGTGACATATAATTAAATTAAAATGTGTGCACCTAGTAAACAGCTTCCAAGTATATATATATATATATTTCATAATGAAGGTACATTTTACCAAATGTCAGTGAAATAATATTTTAAGGTACATATGCATTTTAAAATTATGGTAAAATAAACTGCCCAAGGCATTTTGACACCAAAGGTGCAGAATTTTAACACACACGCACACACACAAACACACACACACACACACACACACACACACACACACACACACACACACACACACACACACACACACACACACACACACACACACACACACACCTGCCACAAAACCAGATATTTATAGGAAAGAAGCATTCTCTCTAGGGACTTACATTCATGTTGATTCAACTGTTACTGTCACATTTTCAGATTACTGATAGTTCCAGAGTCCCAGAGTCCTGTTCCAAATTAATAGAGATAAATGAACACAAATTGAGTTTTTTTTTTTTTAAAGAGAAAAAAAACCCTGGTCAATTGAAAGTTGGGAACTTGGGGCCATTGCCATTTGCTTGCACTCATGTCGGGCACAACAAACACATGTAAGCACAGTCCTGTATCTTATCTTGCACACTGTGATGTCAGTGAAAAAATGCACCTTGGACCCAGAAACTGCTATTTCTCCTTGCTGTTGTTCCCTTTCACATGGCACAGCATTACCTTTCTGTTGTTGCCATCTTCAAACCATAAAAGTGAGATGAATACTGATCTTTTATAAATTAGTGCATCTCCAGAAGAACTTTTTATAAATTAGTGCACCTCCAGAAGAACTAGACAAGTGTGGACACTTACTACCATCTGTAAGCTACATTAGCCTTTGGGCTCTCTGACTCCTTCTACAATGTTTCAACTAAGCAATGATGAAGAACAGGGTGGTCTTACCATTACATTTCATCATGCTTTAAGATGTGTTGTGAGGTATGAAACAGTCTTCAGTAGCTGCATTTCTTTGCATGGATCAAATCTGACTGAGACGCAGATGCACTAACATATATCATAGGTTAAAGCTTAAGGTCTATTGGCTATTGAGGAGATTGATGAACTGTATCCCATGTTAGAACGTACAGCTTCCAGTGTAGTTATCCAGGTCTTTATGGAAAGTATGGACTGATGGGTTGTTTAATTGAGAAAGGAAATGTATTACATGCATGTGGCAGTCTTTGAAATGTGAAATCGATATGTTTCATGGTGCAGTTGGTATTCATTTTTTTTTAAATTTTATTGAGGTTGCGTCCTATTGTGTTTAGGCCAATATGGGAGGGATCTTCAAAGTAAAGGGTTTCAAATAGTAAGGGGTCCTCTAAATAACTGTAATGCTCAGAGTTATAGATTAGTTTTATTTCAGAAATGCATGTAGATTCTTTTATTTTGTGAGCTGCTCAAGTTAACAGTACTAATATTAAAAAAGTGTCCCTGCTTTGACAGGTTCCCAGCTGTATCATGTGGTAATTTTATATTTTTGCATCACATATTTGGTCCACTTTTCATAAAATTTTGTTTTTTCTGGCAAATTAGTGGCAAATCATTAGAGACTGACATTAGAAAATAATGACATTTGAGTTTCAGATTTCATACCCTTTAGAAAATTCATACTAATGCAAGAACTACTACTATTCTATTATCTTTCTAAGTTTATAAGAGCGATATTTAAAAATTGCCCTTATTTTTGTCCTTTGTCCCAGTTCTGTGTATGGCTTTGTCCAGATTTCTTGCTCTGAGGTTGAGAGATATGAGTATCAGAGCCATCACCATCAGCCAGAGACATTTCAAATTGTGACATACTTGTTGCACCCCACTCCCCCATGTAGTGACTCTGGATGTGTCCAAGCAAGGCAAGGAGCAGTTACGCAGTGTAAATGTGCAGAGTATTCCCCCATTCAAGGTAAACCCAAGTACGACAGTCAACAGTGGCTTTTCATCTGTCCTTGATTTTGCAGACTATTCTGGTTTTCTGTCATATTTTTATACTGTTGATTTATGCTTCTAATTATTTAGAAAATGCATGTTGTCGCAGTGCCCTGTTGCTCTGTGTTTAAGTAGCAATGCTTTAATGATCATCAGGTAAGCTTGTCTGAGATTGTAAGATGCAAGTAACCTTTAATAAGCATACTGTTAAATAAGTACCAACACTGAAAGCCTTTTTGCTGTTGCCA
The DNA here is from genome assembly GCF_019279795.1 of Protopterus annectens. NCBI lineage: Eukaryota > Metazoa > Chordata > Ceratodontiformes > Protopteridae > Protopterus > Protopterus annectens. Next base: position 1,090,253,161 of record NC_056744.1, read on the forward strand.
TGCAGAGAATATTTACATAACTAGATAATGTACAAGCCTTAGGTATTGAAATGCATATGTCAGTATTTGTAATAAAGGACAGGATTACAGTATTTTCAGAAGCTCAATACATTTGTTGGAGAACAGAATGCCAATCTATCATGTGTGGTCCATAACCTGTGCAGTAATCCTTTAAGCAATTTATCTTGAGCTTGTTTCTTGTTTGCTGTTCATTTTTTACTTTGATCATGTTTTCCCCATGAAGCAAGTAAATAGTTGTTGTCAGGCAGCAGGTCTTTTTTGGATAATAAACATTTTTACAAGTGGGGGTATCACAGAGATTGCTACTTTCAGCATGTTACTTGGTACTTTTATAAAGCTGAATATAAATTAGTATTAGAACTGCAGTGCAAGGAGAAGCTTGTTTTTTTATATTTAATTTTGACCAGTATTCCAGTAATGTATTTAAAAAGTAATTTATTTTTTAATGCCTCACAAACGTTTTGTTTTCATCTAGATATTAAGTAAGCTGTCATGTAGCCAATGCACTGAAATATTTTTTCTTCTACACTTCATTTTGTCTTGATTGGACTCTCGTAATTAGGTTTGGCACCCAGGACAGTGTATTTAATTAAAGCTCCAGTTGTGTTTTTGAGCATATCTCCACCCCTTTCTAGTTTGTCAAACTCCTTTCCATTGGCCCCACCCATTCAGCTGTCTCCTGCAGCCCCCTTTTAATTTGAAGTCACCAGCTGCCACTGCTGTATGCAGACAATGTGGCAATACAGGCAGACTCTGAACAAGAGTTTTAGCAAAGGATAGGGGAATGGAATGCAGAACTGTATGTACATGGGGGATGAAACTGAGCACAGATAGCTAGTTTTAATGGCAGCAAATGGAGGCAATCAGAAGAAGTTGAGAGCTGAGATAGAAGGGAAAATAGTGGAACAGATGAATGGCTTCAAGTATCTTGGAGGGGTGATTGAGGAGAAGGAAAGTCTGAATGAGGAGATCAAAGCTGGAATCAGAGTGACTGTAGCCAACCAGCACAGAATGTTAGGGGTAGTGTTTGACAGAAGAATGCTAAAGAAGGTGAAAAGTAAGGTGTGCAAAACAGTGGTGTGACCAGTATGGTAGAGAAACCAGGGCAGTAAAGGCAGGTGAGGAAACTAGAGATGATTGAGATGAAGTGCCTAAGACAAGTGGAAGGATGCACACTGTGGGACAGATGAAGAAATGTGGGCATCAGAGCAGAAGTTAAAGTTGCTCCAATTCCAGAAAAGGTAAAAAAACTGATTATGGTGGTTTGGGTACATGTACAGAAAAGCAGAAGACAGTCTGATGAAGAAGATTTGGGACAGACAGAAATGAGGCAAGGGGAAATGAAGGCATTCAACAAAGAGGTGGATGGATTATTTGAATTGAGCCCTGCAACAGTCAGGCATGAGTGTCACAGAAGGTAGGATAGTAGATTTGAATATAGAGAGATGGCGACAGTTGATATGACCACCTGACTCCAAAATGGATGATGATGGCGATACATTCATATATGCATGCATAAATAAAGTTATGGACAAGATGTGAGCAATTATTTTTTAAATATTTTATTTTTATGAAATATGTTAAGCTTAATTACATGGTGTACTCTAACCTAATGTTAGCAACTGTAATTGTCTTACAAATAGCTTGTAAGTCTAGTGTCACAGCATCCCACTAAGTGAAGAATAAATAGTGAACCAGCAAGCAAAACAAGAAATGTACAACCCACTAGCATAATATACTCCTCGGACTTCATAATGGGGGATTCAGTTTTAGAAAATAGCATTTACTATGTAATTATGTACCGACGAAGAAGCAATAATAATTTCCTTGGTCTAGAAACTGGAGACTGGATATTAGGTATTGCAGTATTAATACAGTGCTAGGGAGTTAGTTATGATGCAATACTCTTATCACTGTTGGGGCTTGATAACCAGGTGAAGCTTGGGTAAAAAAATGCATAAACATTTCATAATTTTATAGCATAACATAATGTATCCAGTCACCATCGATCTTCACAGTTGCATTTTCCTGCAGTCCAGATTTGTAGTTACTGTTGCCCATATAGTCATCTAACCTTTTTTGAAAACTCCTAATGAACTGCATTGTTTTAACCTCAGCTAGAAAATTTTCCTCAACTTTGGTAATATTTATGTCACAGATCAATCACTTATTTTCATTCCACTTTATTTATTGTATAACTGGGACCCCTATCCCTTAACAAAGGGAAATCAGAAGCCTGAGTCAATTCAATATCTTTTATCACAATGTCATTAGTTGACAACTTAAATGCCAGGCAGAGTTTTCCTATGAGTAATCTATATAATATGTAGTTTAACTCCAAAATCTTCAGTCTTTCAAAGCAGGACAAGTGGTTTATATTTTTAGTTCTCATACTAAAATGTACTATTTCCCAACTACCTATATCTAAGTTAGTTAAACTACAAAAGGAAATATTAGAGTCAGTCATTTTAGTTGCCTGTGATTTCTAGTCTCCAAAGTACTTAATATAAGGGCATATTATCTCAGTGCTTTAGTTTTATTTTCTTGTATATGATAATCATATCTTTGCCCACTATTGTACTTCAAAATTTTACATAGCCAACTATTTCTAGCACTTTAATCCCATCATTTATTTGCCCCAGTTATATTTACCAAATGTAACTAGTTTTCATTTCTTGTAATCTGAATTGCATTTTTAATAGCCCAGTTTTTCATTTTTGTAAGATATTTATTTATGTACATCATGTTACTTATTTCAGCTGCAACCTTACAATCATCCACATATTTTATAATCCAAAATTCTGATGAAGTTGGCATTTTGAAAATGCTATGTTGAATAGTATGGGCTCTAATATGATTCCTTGTGGAGTCCCCCTGGATAATGTCTTTTAAACTCCTATCAAACTCCTATCATATTGCATGAAAGTTCTGGAGAGGGTGTCTGATAAAAGGATATGCCGAGTAGTAGAATGTAAGATGGAAGATTAGCAGTTCAGATTCAGATCAGGATGCAGCACAATTGACCCAATATTTGCAGTAAGACAGATACTTGAGAAGAAGCTAGAGATGAGGAGAGGGTCCAACTGGGCATTCCTAGACTTGAAAAAAGTATATAACAAGGTTCTAAGAAAGCTGGTCTGTGGTCATTTGAGAAACTCTGGCAGAATTAATGCAGACTATGTACAATGACCCAATGACTCAAGTACGAACAGTGTTCAGCCTCACAGAGAGGTTCCCAGTGGGAGTGGGTGTATACCAGGGTTCAGCTCTGAGCTTACTGCTATTCATACTGGTGATGGACTACATTAGCAAACAGGTCAGAGGGGAAAGATCAACAAAGTTGCTTTATGCAGACGATGTGCCATTACAGGCAGACTCTGAGCTAGAACTTCAGCAAAGTATAGGAGAATGGAATGCAAAACTGAAGGCACATGGGAAGAACCTAAGCACAGAGAAGATGGTGATAATTGCAGCAAATTGGGGAAATCAGAAGAAGCTGAGAACAGAGATGGAAGGGAAGATAGGGGAACAGGTAAAAAACTTCAAGTATCTGGGAGAAGTGGTTGAGGAGAGGGGAAGTCTGAATGAAGAGGTCAAAGTTATAATCAGAGGGGTTGCAGCCAACTGGCATAGATTGTCAAGTGTAGTCTATGACAGAAGAATGCCAAAGAAGCTGAAAAGTAAGGTGTACAAGACAGTGGTGCAACCAGTACTACTATATGGCATAGAAACCTGGGCAGTAAAGGCAGAACAGTTGAAGAAGCTAGAGGTGATGGAAATGAAGTGCCTGAGAAGGATGGTAGGATGCACACTGTGGGACAGATGAAGAAATGATATAAGAGCAAAAGCCAAAGTAGCTCCAATTGCAGAAAAGAACAAAGAGAACAGATTATGGTGGTATGGACACATGCAGAAAAGCAGAAGACAATCTGGTGAGGAAGATTAGAGACAAAGAGGAAGAAGGTAAGAGGAAGCGAGGGCATCCAGCGAAGAGGTGAAGGGATTGTGTGAAAGGAGATCTGCGACAGTCAGGGATGAGTGTTGAAGAAGGAAGGAGTGTGGCACTGAATCAAAAGAGATGACAATAGTTAACACGATACCCCGACCCCATATAGAAAAAAATGGAAACAAGGGGGCTGATGATGATGAATGTCTTCCAACCCGATTGACTAACCTTAAATAGTACACATTGTTCTTGGTCTGATAATGAATTAGTTAACCATTTTATTAAATAAGAATTTATTCATAATCCTTGCGAACATTGCTCTATGTACACATGTCTTAAGGTGTCAAAATGCTTTAGACGTGTCCCAACAAACCTGGTCACACAATTTAGACATATCCATTAATTCTGATACCTTATCATATAGTTTTATTTGTCCAGTAAGGACAGACTTTACTTTTATAAAAGCATATTGATTTAAATCCAGTTCAGGTCCATATTTTCCAGCATTTGAGATTTTTTTTTAAATTATACTTCACTCAAAACATTTCCCAAAAATAAGTATAAGACTTATTGGATGATAATTGGTCTGCCTAATTTAACACCTCTTATAAATATCGGTGTTACATTTGATTGTTTTCAATCACTTGGTACAATACCATTCTGCCATATACAGTTATACAATTATACATTCCTGTTAATAAAGGGGATATAATATCTGAAATTAAACTAATAAACTGTCCTGATATATTATCTGGCCCCAATGACCTGCTCACTTTTATTTATTTATTTATTTATGTATGTATTTATTTATTTATTTATTAAAATGCAAACATTTTCTTTTTCAATACAACTAGACAGGTATTTTCACATATCTCTTACACAGTTAAAACATTTAATTTATCTACAATACATAAGCTGACATAATAGTCATTAAAGAATTCATCTATTTCATTAGCCTTAACACACTTAAAAACGACTTATTATCAGAATTTTAAATCAGATTGTTTAGAAAAATCATTTTCCTAATATTCAAAGCACATTTCAGCTTTTTAGTTATACTGCTTAAACATATTTTATTATAACCAGTTTTATTCTAACTATATATTCCATAAGACCATTGTCTTTTTCTTTAGTAGTTTTTGAAGTTGTATATGCCATGGTGGTATGGTGGTAGCATTGTTACCTCACAACAAGAGGTTCTCCTGTTCGATTCTCGGCTTGGCTTGGGAGTGCCTTCTGTGTGGAGTCTGCATGTCCTCCCCGTGGTTGGGTAGCATTCAAAAGACATGCGTGCGTAAATGGGCGTGCCTTAGTTGAAGGTTGGGCATCGAGCTGGCACCTCGGTGTTTCGTAAAAATCTACTGCCAATCATTAGCGGACCAGAGTTCCACTGTGGTGACCCCTTATTGAGAAAAAGACAAAAGACAAACAACAACAACAAGTTTTTGAAGTTGTATGTTCCACCAAGGTTTACTTTTATAATCACCTTTCTTCTTTCTAATCTTTATTTACTCAAAGTACTTATTACAAGTATGCCTAAAGCTTAACCAAATACATCCTGTTTTTATTTCCACATTTAAGTTATGAGTTTCTAAGTCTTGATGAAAAATACAGGTTTAACTTACTATGATCATGTCTTTCGACATACGCATATTGATTACTAGTGTATTTGCAAATGTCAAACTTAATACTGTTGTTATCTGAGGTTCCAATAGGAACTGAAGTTCCAGTAGGATGAAATATGTGCAGATTAGTTACTAGGCTTTCTTTCTTTTCATAAATCAAGTCTAATATATTAGTCATAGTCAGTATCTTCACCTTTTGTTTAAAGTTGGTCTAATTTAATCGAAATACTATGATAAAAAGTGAATATCTTACATCATACTCAACATCCTATCCATCCACTAATGCTGCTATACAATGATTTGTGTGTTCCGGACTTTTTATTCATTCATTTATTCATTCATTCATACATTCTGTGCTAATCTCCCTAGTTTTTTCATGGTGAAAGGCGAAACAAAAGCCTGTGTTGGTAGTCTGCAGTTACAAGTTATTGAACATAATCCTGAGAAGGGTACCAACACATCCCAGAAAGGACATGCATAGTCACTTAGGTACATCTATAGGCAATTAAAAGCTTTAGTATTTCACCTACAGCACATCAGTGGGATGTGGGAAGATGCTGGAACTCATACAGTATGAGACGTGCAGAAATTGTACTGAAGAAAACTCAGCCAAGAACCAAACTGAAGAACCAAGCCAAGCAATTTGAGGCATCAATGATAATAACTCCACCACCATGGACGTTTTTGTAAATTAAAATATACTTTCAGCATTTGTTGGTGCTAAACATACTCTACTTTGTGCGTGTGTGTGTGTGTGTGTGTGTGTGTGTGTGTGTGTGTGTGTGTGTGTGTGTGTGTGTGTGTGTGTGTGTGTGTGTGTGTGTGTGTGTGTGTGTGTGTGTGTATGTGTGCGTGTGTGTGTGTGTGTGTGTGTGTGTGTGTGTGTGTGTGTGTGTGTGTGTGTGTGTGTGTGTGTAGTGAGACAGAGATTAATGCCCTATAATTTCATGAGAAAATTATGTGACAAAGAATATATTATTAATCGATTGATATTAAAGAGAGAAAGCTTTGATTTTTAAGATTAAATAACACTTAATACATTAGATAGTTTCAGTGTGCAAAGTCAAAAGACACAGTTTTGGAGCTGAAGGTGTCTGATTTAGACTGTTTCTTTCATTAATGTTTAATGTGTACATTAATTTAGTGCCTGCATGTCTATGTGGATGTATTTGGGCCACTTGAAATGTGATCATAGCAATATATGTATATGCACATGTATGTTTATATGTATGTGTATATGTATATGTATATGGATTTACCTTCATAATGCCGATCACATTATGGTCGACCCTGCTTCCATGAATACTGAACTGCGACTCTTCAAAATGTCGAACACCAAATTTCCAAATGACAAAATCTCGCACCCTTTTTGACCCATGTTAGCACTGGTGTGGAGGTGTGGCACAGTCAGAAATGTCAAAATTCAAAGTTTTTTCAACATTTGAAAGATTTTGCGGTTCTGGTTTCACGGAAATGGTTTGGTAATGTGGAAGGTCGATTATATGTGATCGACATTATGAAGGTAAACCATGTATATGTACATGTATATGTATATGTACATGAATATATATATATATATATATATATATATATATATATATATATATATATATATATATATATATATATATATATATATATATATATATATATATATATATATATATATATATATATATATATATATATATATATATATATATATATATATATATATATATATATATATATATATATATATATATATATATATATATATATATATATATATATATATATATATATATATATATATATATATATATATATATATATATATATATATATATGGGTCTACTTGACAAGATTGAAATGTTAGTAGACCAACTTTCACATGGAAGAATGCCATAATGAGGCACATGCTCAAACCAGAAATATCATAGAGCTCGTTTTTGGGCTGCTGAAGTCATGGTTCCAGTGCCTTGATACATCTGGGAGAGCCCTGCAGTATAGTCCATGGACATGTACTATTCATAGTATGTGCTATGCTGCACAACATAATCTTGAAAAAACAGTTTCAGCAGGATAAGCAAGGGGAAGGGGCACACATCCCACCACAAATGCCAAACTCACAATAGCCACAGGCAGACGAGGAGTCAGAAGGGGAACCACCAGCTACTGTGAGTGTAGGCAGATGTAGGCATGCTCACTATGCCCTTGCATTGGCTAAGAAGCAATGCACAGCACACTTACTGAACACCTTGGGGCCTAAAACCTTCCTCCTACTTACATACATATAGTAACATTGATGCCAGGCAACTCGCACAACCTTTACCCTTTCATGTATTGACTGTGTACTGCTTGCATCAGTCAGAGTTGGCCCTGAACTAAAATTGTGCTAACTGCTGCATTTACAAGGTAAGTTCTGAACCTGGAGTGTATTGCTTAATAATATGAATGTGTGTTTCATTACTTGGTCTGGTAAGAAAATAAAGGGTGGGAAATTTGTACAGAAATTACCTTAACATGTGACAGCAGAGACTCCATTACTAAGTAGCAGGTCTCAGGCATCAAAGATTCACATAGGCATACCTCTCAAAAGTACTGATGATCACTGCATGCCCTCAGTTTAGCACCATATGTTTGCACTGAGGTTAGAAAGTAATGATACACAATGCAGTTTCTGACTTTACAACCCTCACAAGATCTTTTACTATAAAGTTGGGAAATTTTGATGTTATCAACTGTTTAACTTTCCAAGCCCAATGTAAGTCAAAGGTACAATTACCAGTTCAACACCACAAATGATGATATACTAAGCACTAAGTTAGCTATGCACTCTAAGTGTCAGACACAAAGCTTATGTATACCTGAATCCAAAAGAAATAAAACAGGGATATGGCCCAGTTATCATCGCCTGCATAGAGTGATGTGTTGGGGGGGCAGGAAGTCTAGACTGTCACAAAAGGTCAGTGAGTGTAGGTTAGTAAGAAAGAGAAGCAGGTAGACCTTTGGATAAACCAACAAATGGTCAGTGAGACAAACTAAGTAACTGTTCTGTGGGTTTGTAGGGATTCTCCAGGTGAAATTGGTGGGTGAGTGTCTGCATGAACACAGCCAAGCTCTGTGCTGGTTGTATATCTTGGTATGAAGGACACATGTGAGCCATGCATAGCAGAGACAGCAGTTCATCATTGTCATCTTTGACCACGAGAATTGGTTCTGCCAGGAGTTTCATTGGCATGTCCACACCCATGGTCAGATGCACCATTGTTACCTGAACATGACTGATATCTGCTGGAAGAGCCCCCTTCCTGGGGACACCCAGGACCATGAAACCATGGCCTGCCATGTCTGGGTGTGCAGAGCAGTGGAAGTACTGCCACTATGGGAGTATGATCGGGCATGACCATGTCAGCTGACAGCAGACGATGTGGCAGACCTACACCCATGAGAATGCTGTTCCCCTCTCAGCAGATGTTCAATCACATACAACACTTGTTTCATGACAGATACCCCTTGGTCCATCACATACACCCCTCATTCCAATGTGTCATTCATCCGATCCATTGAATCTGCAACACGGCGGAGGCAGTCATGCATTTAAAACTGTGCCACATATACAACCCTGAGCATTTGTCTGTAGCACCTATAGGAGCATGACTGTGCCTCCATGATGGCCCTAAGCATACACTGAGTGGCATGGGAATTAACACTCGCGCCAGGTGGAGGAGGGGCAGCAGCTCCCCTCCAAGCACTTATCAAAGCTCCTGCATGACACCTCACCACACTTTGGCTATAGCTAGACTCAACAGGCACTGAAGCCATAGTAGCCATGCTTCCCTGATCAATGGCCTCATCTGTCCAATATCTGAGGGCTCACTGGAATGGGTAGGCATAGGCCTACTGACTGTGTTTGATGGAATTGCAGGGGATGCATGTATGTCAACCTTAGTTTCAGATTCAAACTCTACAGCCCTTGAATCTGCCTCAGTTTGGCCACCACCATCATCATCAGAATCTGCTTATACACTGACATCAGGTGGCAGAGGGCCCACACTCCCATTGCCATGATCACCTGTGTTAAAAAGCAACAGACACAGGAAAAAATTAATACTTACACTACCATAGTGCAATATATGCTAATAAAGTAGCAGTGCTGCCACTATTACAGACAATACAGCAATACACACACCAGACCTGATATCCACAGCATACACTAAAACATTTCTTTAAATTGCTCAGCAGTACTGACATAAAAATGTTTGGCTTACCATCTGCAGATAAGATTCTCCTCTGCAATCCAGATGGTCCTGGAAGATGTTAAGCAAGAGGTAAAGGCAACACCATCAAAATTAACAGTAACTGAGGGTAATAATTTTACCCCTTTATTTGTCCATTAACTATACTTTCAACAAGAACATGGCTGCCAATTCCAACCTAAGGTAATACCTGTAGCAATCTTCAATCCTCCACCCAAAATGAAGACGTGACACAGAAGTAACTTACTGATTTTAATTGTTTTACTAAGCAACAGAATTCAACTTTTGACATACCAAAGCCTAAATGGAAGCTCCTCCTGGGGCATGCTTGCTGTCTCCAAAACTGTTGCTCTAACATCCAGCACATGCTGTACTGCACTTTCCTAGGAGCTGTCTGGATCCCTGATATTGGCCAGGAACTCTTCATTGGGTGTTTGTGGTGTTTCCCTAGCAGGCCCTCCAATGGTAACCATCTGGTCATGGCCCATTGCAACTGCTATCCTTTGTGCAGATGTGATCATGCCAGTGGCGCTATGGGACAACTGCTCACACCTGCTCATATGTCTTGCCATGGCCACCCACGGCATCCACATCATCAACTATCTAGTGCCATATTTGAATTCTACATGCCATATCTCCCCATCCTCTTTCCAGGAGAAAAGCACCATGTTGCCTAAAGGCATCCACTAACACCTGGTTCTCAGCATTGGTGAAGGGGGTCACTGAGGATTGGCATACCTGGGTGGCATACTCCTAGGTATCCTAAAAGATAACAGAATGATAACATACATAAGTATCATATAACTGCAAAGTAACTGTTTCCAGGTAAAACAGAAAAGGTAGCCAGTAAATATTACCCACTGGAGAAACATATAACAGTCTAGAGATGTGAAATAAGAATAACAAGTAGGATGCAAAACAAGGAGAGTAACAAGAACAACATATCATTGCTTGTGCCATAACATTAACTCACCTTTGCTTCCTCCCACAAAAGAACAGTGTGTCCTTGTTTGTGCCATAACAGTAACTCACCTTTGCCCCCCAAAAGAACATTTTCCTTATTTGTGCCATAGCAGTAACTCACTTTTGCTCCCATCTAAAATAACAAGAAACTGAAACATTTTGCTAACAAACCATCTTTGAAATACTAAAAGTGCTGTCAAAGGAACTGTCTCCGAAACATTTGCACATATTTATCACATTGCATTCCATTTTCATGCTTTGGCAATCATTTACACCTCTGAAATGGCTTGACAAACATGCCCTTGCTATCAGCACACTTCTAACTAATGCATACAGATAAAAGTGTAAAAGCCTTTGCTTTAGATTTTTATTAAATGCATTTCAGCATATGCAGTATGTATCTGACAAAATGGAAGCATATCTTCTGAAGTTCAGTATTCCTCTGTACAGATATATCCTGAAGAAATAGCATATGTACAGTCTTCCCAACATAAACAAGTCTCCTCACTAATCAGTTTGCCTAGCTACATGGCTGCCTTTTTATATGGTGTAGATCCAGGGCTGTTAGCATGCTGAAAATGCAATGAGGTGTGAACTCATTAGAATTGCTGAACCCCAAATACTTGGATCCATGTAGGAGATGTAAACATAGTGCAGGCACTCCCTTGGTGTTTGTTTTTAATGGATTGCAACTGTGAATGATTACTGGTTGAGAGAAGGAAAACACTACAGCACTGCAGGCTGTCTTACTTCCATCCGGGGTGTTAGGTTAGATCTACAATGTGTTAGATGTAAGGCTGGATATTATTTTCACTTAATATCCTCACACATTGTAAGGGCAATGATGTAGAATGGCTTACACACTGCATGTCACAGATTACTGGTCAGATATCTTAAAAAATGTAAGACAGCTGTATATTTCAAAGCAATAATCATAACAGATTGTGTGATCATTAGACGCACTACCTCAAAAAATAATAAATGTACAAATAACAGTTGTATGGTTTGATATCACTGTAGATACTGTTGCAGTTTGCGTGCAGATTGAGTTCAGTTCTTTGCTGCAAAGCTGTTTGTGAGGCAAAGAGGGATAAGGCACCCATCCTGTCTTCTGAAGGTGCATTGGAGTGAAAGTTCAAATCCAGATTTATGTAGATATATTTGATGTGAGCAGTCAATTTCTTGTATGTATGTCATACACTGATTTTCCTCATTTCAAATACTTGCCTCCTTTTTCTGTTTATCCTTTTCTGTCTTTGTTTGTCCAGTTTTTTTTTGGGGGGGGGGCAGTATTTGCATGATGAGGTGCATAGTGCAGTCACAGGAATGGAGGAAATGAATGCCAGGTTTGTCTTTGCTTATCTCATTTGCACAAAGCATGGCAGTGTGGAAGCCAAACAAATAAACACCTCAGGAAGCAGACAGGACCCAGGCAGCCAAAAATAGAAACTGGATGAATTCAATTAATACTACTAGGCATTGCATGGCAGTTAACAGAGAGATCTTAAGAATGATCATATAATAGGGAAGATCATGTAATTAGTCCTGTGGCAGCAGGTATAAGTGTTGGGCTGGAATACAGATGGTCCTGGGTTCTACTACAGGCTGTGCAACCTTTCTTTAATGTTGTGATATTGCATTTTATGGCAATAAACTGCAACATAGGCAAGTATTATTTTAATCTTCTTGACACAATAGGTGTTAAGTGTAAGACTGCCATACACATGGTCCTGGGTTCCAATGCAGGATACTTGAATGACTTTTACCATTGTTCCACTTCCAATTACAGTCACTCTCACTTATAACACTTTAGGTAGTGGACCAGATACTCATTTGTATGTATGAGAGATGAGACACTGTTATTGTGTCATTTATTTATTTGTCCAGCTATGTATTATCACATTTATTATCGCATGTAGATCTGTGGGTACAATAAGTACTAAATTTCTGTAAGTATAATGTTGCTATGTGGACTTACATGGCCTTCAAATTTACCTAAGGCACATACACAACTGTTTGTATATCCAATAACCATGCAATTGCAATTACAATTAATTCCTCACTGCTTGGCACCGCTGCTTTCCACTTACCATCAGCACTGCATTTGCACTATGGGAAGTAGGGTGCAGCAGTACCAAACAGTGTGCGTACTCCAGTAAATGCAATAACTGGAACTGGTGGGAAAGTATCAGTCTCCATTGCTCTAAATCTGTGGTAGACATGGCAGGTATTTGTGGGGAAGGTGCAAGGTTTAGGGCACAGAAGTGGGGTGTCCAGGAGTCCAGGATATTAATTTGACTCCTAGTTAAGAACCACAGCCACAGGCTTCTGTAGGGGGACTATTCTGGCTCCCATTACAAGTCTGAGGCTTGGGATAGTTTAGCCCAGGCTGTATCCAGTGCTGCAGGTGTCCTGCACACTGGAGAGCAATGTAGGCATCATTTCAATGACCTACAGAGGAGGAAGAGAGATACAATCAACCGCTGGATTGAGGCATTTAGGACTGAGGACATCCACACCTGTGTAAGTATCAACTATAGAGAGTACTTATAACAGTTAGAAAGTTGAATATTGGCAAGGCTGGCATGCATAATGGTGTTCTGTTCTTTTCTGTTTTTTTACACAGCTCCCAGTGATTGGGAGTGCAATGTCAGAGCCCATGGGATTAGACGGGTCAGAATGAAGGAAGCATGTGGTATGTATGTAGCAAAAGAGTAGTGTTATTGTAACATTCGAAGTTAAACATAGTTTTTTTTTACATTTTATACAGTTGTATCAAATTGAGCATGCATATTCCAACTGTAAAAGCAAGTATGGATGCATTAGTCTGTAGCACAAACCAATTGTAAGAGTCCAATACTAGACTTTAGTCAGAGGTTGTGGGTTCAAATACCACACTTCACAAATATATAATATTGTTATTTCTTCAATAATATTTTCATTAAATTGAAACCTCTATATGAGTAGCACAAATGCCCTACTGTCCACTGTAATCTGTATAACTGGAACATGCATATGTGCAATATATGCATGTTTCAAGGATTACTTACTGCAGTCTGTAGTATAATCTTCATCTGTTAGGAGGTGTATTCTTAAATATAAAAGTTAAGATAGAGTTAAATAATTGTATTAATGTTTTGCATGTCACATATGAAGGTATCTCTTTTTTTTTCGTCCCAACCCTTATATCTCGTTTTTATTTTATTTGTATTTTATTTTATTTTATATTGTTTATTAAAATAAGTTTTGCTTAACTTTTTATTTTATTTTATGATTTTTTTCTTTTATTTTTCTTTCTATGTTCTTGAAAAATAAGTTTTACTTCAATTTAGTTTAATTTTATTTTTTTTTTATTTTCTTGTTTTATTTTTATTATTTGTCTTTATAAATGTATCCATGTCACATCACTCCAGAGCACAGTGGTGTAGGCCAGTCCCACTGGATCCACCTGTCCCCCTCCTCTACTGGCTCCAGCACTGATGTCCAGCACATCTGGTTGCCAACCTGGCTCACTGCCTCTGCTGCCCCTGCATTACCTGCACCCTCAGGTAGTCCTACCCTGGAGGCTGGTCCAGTGGTACCCTCCAGGAGAACTGACTGAGGTGGTGATTTCATCAGTGGGTGAGGAATCGATTCTCACTGTCTTCCAGCTTGATGACTGTGGGCTCTAGATGTCCCCACCTTCAAACCAACATTTTGTGTCCATCTCCATCCCTGGCTCTTGTCTTGTTTTACTTCTCTGTCTGCAATTGCTTCCTCACCTACCCAATTTACCTGATACAAATGTACCTACATTCCTTCCCCAACTTTCCTTTCTTTTTCAAATAAAAAATAAATGGGCACTTGTCCCAAAAAAAAAAAAAAAACTGTTCCATACATAGCTCTTCATGTCACACACGTGTCTTCTTGACACACTTGATTTTGTCCAATTGGCTATACAACATGAGTGTGTTGTGATCACCCCTCTCTTTGAAGGTGACAGTCTAAATTCAGTTAATATTTTGCACATATGTTCAGTTTCTACTGTTAAAGAAATGGATAGCTATGGTTCTTTCCTACCTCTCTCCTGGACATTCTGGTCCTGCTTTCCCTTTTTTATTCCCCTGCTTGCCCATTTCACCACTTTCCTATCTACCCCATTTCACCACTTTAATCTAGTCAAAAAATAGAAATGCACATAAAACACGTAAGTTGCTCCCAAAGCAATGGGTTTCTTCACTCTTTTGTCAATGCATACCAATGTCCAGCAATGGAGAATGGTGGCAAAAGCTGCAGTTACCACCACACAATGCTGCTTAACTCTGCTGTGCTATGCCAACACACAGTAACAGATTTACTATAAACAATTCATATCATTGAAATATCACTCTGTAATTAAATGTATTTGAAAGTATTAGATACACCTAGATTTGAACCCAGTACTATCTGGCCAGAACGTGACATGTGGTAATGCATTAACACATGCTGCCACAGAGTCTGTCAAGCAGCAGGTGTGTTGTATACACTGAATCCTGACTGTCAGACTTTTGCAATGCAACTTGCATTTGCGCGCTACTTAGTTATGTGCAAACTTGTGTATCATGCACGCATATTCACTTTGCTAACCATCGCACAAACCTGCTGACAGCTGTGCTATGGAAAACTATATATTATTATGTGTTACTGCTGCTTACTGTCCACTTTTTCTCTATGACATGAGATTATGTGTGGAAACATTGCAAACTGAAGGTCCTATCTCACAGTATGTCACATATTTACAATACCGCCATGTGTTGCCAGCCCACCAAGCACTGCAACCCTGGTGTCTCAATACTTTTCCCACACATATATCAACCACACTACTAGTGCAGACCTACAACTTTTGACCCATACATCTAAAATTCTTATATGCAAGGCTAAGGAAGGAATCAGCATGGATCATATCCACAGGGACATAGCTGACCTTCAATACACTCAACCCAATCCATTTTGTTTTTGTCAAGGTTAGACCTTGCTTATTGAACCTTGTAGACTTCTTTGATACTGACAGCAAAAAAAAAAACTGGATGAGGGATAACAGGACATACTACCTATGTTGAGTTATCCAAGGCCTTTGACACTATCCCCCATGCATTTTTCATAGTGAAGATCACCCATGTGGTGATTAAGCCATACAGTAGTAGATGGATAGTCAACTGGCTCACCGACAAAACACACACTGTCAAAGTTGGAGGCTGCACCTCTACTGCTAGCCATTTACCATTAAAATACCACAACATGTACTGGGCCCTAAATTGTTTGAAAACTACTTCCCTGAAGGGCAGATAATGGTAAATGCCTGTTGTTTACAAAGAATGCAAATGAGTGGTAACTGGATGCACTCACATAGAGTCCCCCATTGCTGGTACCATATTACAGAAGGGCCTAACACACATAAATGATTGGTGGCAAACTCACGGACCGGACTTTAAAACATACAATGCCTTATTGTCCCCTTGGCCAATGAATATCTCTGCTAATTATGATATACATAACACCCCTCTAAAACACAGTGTTGTGAGACTTAATAACTCAAGTTTATAGCAATCTACACATTTCATCAGTTTGTATACATAGTGGTGATACACACATTATGCATTGTAGATATCGTAAATATGGGCATCATATCCAAGACCAAGGTGGTCATACCTCTGCTATGTCTACCCAGTCAGACCACTAATGGAATACAGTACTCCCATCTGTCTGTACCTCACAAGACATTTGCAACACTTGGAGAAGACACATGTTTGTGCCTGGGAGAATCCAGGACCTTCAAACATGACATACATGTAAAGATGGACAGACCTGTCACTGTACTCTGTATCTTGCAGGCTGCTGACAGGTGACCAATGTCTGGCCTACACAGCAGTCTCAAACACTGGAAATGCTGGACATTTGTAAATCAAATGGGACAAGAATAACTTGTCCCAGGTTCTCAATGTAGGATGTGACATAAAAACAACATGCTGGGGAGACAGATATATCCCCCAGCAATTTACACTCCTCTGTAATAGGTGCCCACTGCATGTGAAGCAGTGCTCCTCAATGACCCTGTTCAAGTGCAACCTTGACCAATATTTGGGTGGTTGTAAAGTCACCTCTGGGGGGGGCATTTATGTCCCTCATGGACAAAGTCAGTTGGTGTTGCTCACAAATCGCACTGCTAACAGTAAATATCTAATTATGCTCAATATGGGTAGTTGTGTTTTTACACGGCTAGGCTTTTAAACACCCTAGAACCATTAAGCTAGTAGCCTCCTATGAATCTATGAAGCTTTGAACCGATGCAGGCCTCCCAACATTTTGTCTCCCACATGGCCTGCTGATGTCACCCACTGCACTCTTGCAAAAGGCAGACGTGTGTTATGGTGCTTGCATAAAGTACTGTGCTCTGCAGTCTGTACTTAGGTAGGGATTCTGTTCTCACTGCAGTCAACTGTGTGTGTGTGTGTGTGTGTGTGTGTGTGTGTGTGTGTGTGTGTGTGTGTGTGTGTGTGTGTGTGTGTGTGTGCATGTGTGTGTGTGTGTGTGTGTGTGTGTGTGCGTGTGTGTGTGTGTGTGTGTGTGTGTGTGTGTGTGTGTGTGTGTGTGTGTCTGGACAGATGAAAAGAAATGTGAAGCCCTAGTGCTCCAATGGCATGTACTGACAGCATTTTGATACTTGCAGATGCTTACACATCCATTTCATGCAGCCCACCCAACATCTTGTCTACCACTTGGCCTGCTGATGTCATCTATCATAAGTTCACCTTCACTCTTGTAAAAAACAGAATTGTGCTGTGGCACTTGCATAAAGTACCAGGTTCTGTAGTCTGTGTACTTGGACAGGTAAGGGTTCTATTCTCACTGCAGTTAACTGAGTGTATATGTGTGTGTGAGTCATTACAGAGAGCATTTTACACTACCATGTAGGACACTGTTATAGTCTCCTGAACAGACAATGCTGATGTCATCAGCTGTAAAGTGTTTTCTAAGACCCTTTAAGTCAAACTTGAGCCACGCTTGCATAAAGTACTGGGTTCTGTAGTCTGTGTACTTAGATAGGTAGGAGTTCTATTCTCACTGCAGTCAACTGGATGTGTGCATGAGCTCTTGCTTGACATTACAGAGAGCCTTTTACACCAGTATGTGGACACTGCTTTACCATATTCTCCTCAACAGACACTGCAGATGTAATCAGCTATATCAGATTTGTGGATATGCGGTACTCTCACCAGGGAAGGGTAAGACACTGGAGGCCAGGCAAATGTCACCTCATCATATACCACACATGCTGTTACATGTACAGTGACATGACTTTAACTCTATCCATATACCTCATGGCATGGTTTGTAGGTCCTGTGTTATCTTGATAAAAAAGCCCTGTGGTTTCTCCAGCTGCATGTGTCTGGCGAGGTACATGCAAAACAGAGCATTAGACGGTATTACTGTTCTGATAAGGTTTGACTACAGTGCTGTCACATAATCCTGAGATCTGATTATGATGGTGTGATATATGATATGCACAACATAAGCTTTCAATACCAGTGTGGTCACTTGGTGGTCAAAGTTCAGACTGCTATCTACATGCATTCCCAGTACTGGCATCAGTGAGTGTCAGTATAGCAGGACTGTTGTCAATGTTGCGTTTAACATGTAATTTCACTTTTCAGATGGACAACATAAAAAAGACACACACTTCTGCATTCAGTTGTAGATCCTGTGCCTTTGTCCCCCTTCATTTGTTTGTGTTAGCTCCTCCTGTACTATGTTATCATCATTAGTGAAGTCAATGATTGCACCCAGTATGCAAGTATCAGCAAACTTGGTAAGCCAGAGGCCATATACTTTGGCCTGAACTGTCATGAAATAGAGTTCAAACAGTGAAAGGCCAATCTCAGATCCCTGGGGTTTGCCAGTGGTGACAGCTCTACTGGAACAGTTGTTTTTACCAACGTTCATAGTATGTGTGATGTCAGTGAGCCAATTGATTATCCATCTACTGACATAAGGGTTAATCCCCACCTGGGAGGGTTTCTCAATGATACCTACAAGGGGAATTCTGTCAAAACCCTAGGACAGATAATGACAGGCAGTATGCACTGTCTTACCTTCATCCAGGCCTATCACATGGAATTAATGGCTTATGATAACATCACAGATTGCCTATGAAGTGACTCAGCACAAGCAACTTCCTCATACAGATGAATACACACTTCAACACACCCTCCACATGGGCTATATTCCTATTCAAGGGCATACTTCAACATGCATCCATCTCAGTAGAGGGCACAGCACTCAATGCATGCATGTATAAAGACATCGACTCTCCTTAACTGTAAGGTGGACCAACATGTGATCATGGACCTCTTCTACATGTACGCTAGTCATATTCCACCTGTGTGTCACAGACCTGTGAGTTGATAATGCTACGTCATGTCTGTTACATATGATAGATGTCCTCAAAGAGGTCATTGAGGTCATACATGATGACAGCAGTATCATCTTGTGGAACATGACCAAGTCAAGGAATTTGACACAAATCCACACTGTGGTATTCACTCAACACTGTCATATGTGGCCACAAACAGCTATATCACCAAATGGGTAGACCAGTGTATCACATACGTGGCACCTCACTATGTTAAAATGTGTGAGGTGACCTATATCTCAGGTCCAGGTCTGTACTTCAGGGCTTTCTGCTAAGCCTTTTGTTGTCCATTACTTAAGCGATGGACATCATAGATGACATATGCATGCTGTGTCAACACAGCTGACTGAAGGACTACAGAATGTCACAATCAGTGACTCCAGCCATGATATTATTATAATAAAAATAATAGCAACACGCAACAAACACTGCTGCCACAGGCATGACAACACCTGCGTTAAAAAGACACATGGGGAAGATTTGTTAGTTCAAGAAACAAACATACCACCCAAGTATTACGTGGACACCACACCCTATAATCAGACTAATAGGTATGTGACTCATGAGCTGGGGTAGATGGTAAGTGGTACTTCCACCAATATGTGGTCACAGTGCTGACTACTCCCTTGAATGTAACACAAGTACTGGGTATGTGAAGGACATCCGCATTAGATGCCATAATACCTACATGGATCCCAACCTTTATCGCACTGATAACTGTGTACAATGCATCCTTTGTCATGTACCTCCCAACATATCTTCCAGCAATGTGTAAAATAAGTCTGCCAACTTTGTCACAGCGAGCTGTCAAACAGCTTATTGGCCATACATAGATATTCTTTATGTGAAATATACATGACTGTCTAATAGTGTAGAAATGCATGTGTGCTACCTGTTCTTGTCTGATAGTGTAGAAATGCATGGGTGCTACCTCTTCTCCTTATGCACACATTGCATACATAGGTGTTTGGTAACATTAATGACATGTATATCATTTGTGACAGTGTGGATTGTGCCATATAATACATATATATATATATATATATATATATATATATATATATATATATATATATATATATATATATATATATATAGTGTGTGTGTGTGTGTGTATGCCATGCACACAAGTCAACTAGCTTGCATTGGCTATACTGTCGCATATAGGCACAGCAGTGTCCCTCATAACACCTCTAGCAGATGTTACAGTGCCAGGACAGTGTGTGTGGTTACCCTCATAAAGTGTGGCTTTATCATAATAGCTGTTCAAGTGTGTGTTTGCAGAGTCATCTCTTATCACTGTACATCACATATCTTATATCAGAGGCATGAGATTACTGGTAGTATTATTCTGATATTGTCTGTGGTTGTTGCTAGTTCATGTAATGTTTTCCATGAGTCTTTACCTGTGCCCACCTTGCTGGAGACCTCTGCTGAGAGTACACTCATACTCAGCCATATCAGCCTGCACAGCTTCACAACATGCACCCTACCCATATTATATGTCATATCCCTGAATAATGTTCTCTGCATTATTCATGTAATGATGCTTACCTCACACAGACATCCTTCCAATTGTTATGTTACCTTGTGTGACAGCCAGATAAAGCACATTTCCACAGTACAGTCCCTATTATACTATATAGAGATACGTGAGTGGTATTACTGCTACAGCCATCTTCCATTGACATGCCCTCCTCTGCTGCACATTAGGTAGTTTCACCTGTCAGCTTTCCCTGTATTCATTCCTACAATTCATGTATGTGTCTGTGTTTAATACACACACTTCCCTTGAATGTTCATTTTACATGGCAGTCCATGTCTCATTACATCTCATTTACACAACTTCAGTACACAATGCCAGGAATGGGATATACTCTGCACTGTAGGTACACTACACTGTCCTGTACTGTGTTGGGGCCATATACTTCACATTCATACCTCTCAATTATCCAGATATTCCCAGGGTCTCCAGATGATTTCCTTATCAAATTTGTGGCTTTCTGGCATATCACTGGAATAATCTTAGGACTGATGTGTCAGTATTAGATATATTTGGATTCATACCTCTCAATTGTCCAGATTTGTGTAGAATGTCACTTTTTGTCTCATATTTTTGATCTTTTCATCATAACATTTTTGTTATCTGGCAAATCATCACCATGTCATTGCAGATTGAAGTCAGAAAATGATGACAGACATTTAAGTTTCAAACTTCATGCTCTTCAGAAAGTTGATGGTACTGTACAACCTATTATTTCTTCAACTTTCTAAGTTTGGAAGACAAATATTAAAAATCTGTCCCTAGTTTTGGACCTTTGTCCCCTCATTATTTATGGCTTTGTACAGATTTCTTGCTGTAAAAGGTTGAGTTTCTATGTGACATCTATGTCAAATATATCTCTATTTCTGGTTATTTCACCTTTCATTATATTGGCCTTTGTGCAGATGTGTTGTACTAAGAGATTGACAGCTATCTGTGAAGCCCTGATGATCATTGTGGCATTCTGCTCAAATCGGCTGACTGTGGGTGCTCTGCTTTACACAGAATTCTTATCTGCTTTCACTTACACAGTTTCCTGGCCACCAACACTGTTTCTGGCCAAGAAACCTAGCTTAAATGTGCTGCTTGCAATTAATATACATTATGGCTACCACTCACTATGCACCATCACGCAAATGCTTTGTGCAGAGCCTACATGGAGTTTATTGAATCCCAGGGAATATCTATTTCAAAACTGGGCAACGTGTGACTTATAAATTAATATTATCATACTTCATTCCTTATTTTTCAGATATGATTAGTGCATGTCTTTTTACTAATTGACACCATCATATAATAGTCAGTCAACCAATCTCCTATGGTACTTAAAAAATGGGCACAGAAGGAATAGTCTGAGGATGCAGGATATTTATTTCTCCACACATATGATAATCCCAAGGTGAGCTGGTAAAAAAGAAAATGTTTTGTTCTTTTATTTATTCATTTTATGCTAACCACATCATGACCCAGTTACAGGCACATAGTCATATACATCACAAAGTGTTGGCACAACTGAGTCTAGTATGTGTAAAATACATATCAATCTCATCCCACTAATAACCTAATAGCAGTGACACTTAGAGCCACAAAAAGCATGAAGTACCACAGCTTTCCAACTGCCAGTTAAACATACTTAACCATCTTTCTGTTGCCTTTATAAATTATTATATTCACAGAGGTGCTGTACAATCAATCCACTGTTCTACACAGTCTGAACCACTGACTCACCTTATAATTCCCATGTGGCATTCCAGCATAGATATATGATTGGATTAAACTATTATTTCATTATTTTTCTTAGCCATTTTATAATTTACTGTATTACTACCTTCATTTCCCAAAAGTATTATTATGTCAGCTATAGCTGGCAACACATATAATAATACTGTGTTGTGCCACACAATTTGTAAGCTTGGAAATATTCCAACAAAAATCTTCTAGAATTTAAGCATGCACCTAATTCATTCTCATAAGCTGCTCTAACTTTCGCAATATATTGCCGGCCTAAGACTTCCCTTTAGACTTATCTGCTTTCAGCACTATGTAAATTACAGTTAGAAGCTGGTTCTTAGTTCAACAACTGGAAAGAAGAGGTAGAAATATGTGCAAAGACACTTCTCAGATGCCACCAAAGTCATCAGTCAATGTCAGAGTTGTATATGTAAAGTAAATCATCCATACACAGAAAAAAACACAGACCTTTAAAGTGTTTTTACAAGGCTAGCTACATGTCAAGCAGACGTTTTCCTTCTAAATGGAATGATTATTTTCAGAAAGTGAAACGAACATGTGCAATAATATTGTAAAATATTTACTGGCCTAGAGCAAATTGCATTTTCTTACAGGACATCAAGATCTCATTTGCTGCTGAGTACATGGAATGACATGATGTCATTTCTTGTAGCACATAGTTGTGTTTATAGTTTGCACGTGTTATACAATTACACATTTAAATAGCTTTTTAAAACTGTTTATACTCTTAAACCAATTTTATTTTTATCTGTGTGAAAGAGGAACAGAAATGACATAAAAGACATTGACATCATGGAAAGCAAACTGGTAGCAGAATATAAATTAAATTAAATTAAATGTGCTGTTGAAATGCTGACAAAGTCAAATGTAAATATTTCATGCCTTCCCGTAAGGAAAACTTTAAATATGTGCAATTCTAGAACCCTCCAAGCCAAATGTACATCTCTGTTTTAGGATGGTGAATTTGCACTACATGCATGATATTTTTTTATAGCAAGAGAAGGTATTTGGATTTGGATCTCAAGCTGCAGAAATTCCACTTGTTTTAATTTCTCCATTTGTTTTGAGTTTCTTTTACCATGATGGGAATGGACCCCAGGTTAGGGTTTATGAAATTAGTATTCTTTCAGTCTTTCATATTCGCCAAGAGTGGTTTGCTTAGCACCCACAATGTGTTCAGAATTTGTCTCCTTCTGTAGTTCACAAGGGGTTACATGTATTGGTTGTATACTTAAGGATGACTGTAAATTGTTTTTATTAGTCCTGTCACTCCTACTACTATTGGAACTGTCTGGGTATCTTTTCGCCACATTGCTGTAGTTTCTGCATGCAAATCCAGGTACTTTATGACTTTGCGTTTCTGTAAATGGACACTGTAATTGCTGGGTACAAAAATTTCAATGATGAATGCTACTTTTGTCTTTCAATACTACAGCTGGTGTCTTTCCATCTATTTTTGAACTTTTGGAAATGGATAATACAATGTGACTTAAACTTCATCATTCTCTATAATGTTTTGTGATTCATGTTTCTAGTGCTTCACAGTGGCTTCTATACTAGAATGTTTGCACAATCACCATAGGTTCATAGATTAGTATTAGGCTAACTGCCCTTGCAAGCCATTTTAAGCCTAGCCAATGATCCCTTGTGAGATTCAAACCCTGCACCTTATGTTTGTAAGGCAAGCACCTTAAACATTAGGCCACCCTCCCTTGTTCTACAAGTGCAACAATCTTGACACATTATTGTATCTTACAGCATACAAACCCTCAGCCATAAGCATATCACACCAAATGGGATGTGCAGCTCTTTCCAATTTTGTTTTACAGAACCTACATTTGTCTGTTTCTCCTACTTGTTTTATAGACTTTGCAAACCAATGTGCATGTAGTCCATTATCTCGGACAGACAGCCATTATTAGCCTTCCATCATTTGGTTTAGTTCACCTCTTCATATCCATTCCTGTGTCAAGTTTTGATAAACATGAGGTTGTTCCAAAAGACCTCTATACTTGCCAGTATATATTTGGATCAGACCATTTTTTTCTTATTCTTTCTTTTATTTTTGGAACTTTCAGTTTATTTATTTATTAGTAATATTTAATTACCAGGAAAGTCCAACTGGGAAGGCATCCATTTCCTGTGGAGTCCTGGGAAGAAAAGTTCCAAAGTATTAAAAAATATTTTAAGAACAATAATTTTGCAGTCTTTAAAGATAAGATAAAAACAACCACAGGTTAAATAGTTATACCAAATTAGACATAATATGAAAACATTGATTAAGAATAGATACAAGTTAGATGACACTGATTTAATATTTAGAGACATTTTAGCCAGTTTATAGAGAAATTAAAGGTAAGTTAGTATAAAACAAATAAGAATTGCAATATAAATTGAGAGAGGAGAGAAACTGATATAAGAATGTGATTGAAGAAGGGAGAGTAAGAACGCATATGGTATGAAAAGGTATCTGTTCACATTTAGGGATATAGTTTATCTTGATTTTTAAGGAAGAACAGAGCCATATGTTGGCTAAAAAGTCTATCATGATGGTTTTGAAAGATGGGAGAAAGGGTGGTGGATACAAGAAAGAAGTTCCAAGCCTTAGCAACATGGTACGAGTGCAAAGTTGATAGGTTTGTGAACAGACAGAAGTTTTTAGTCATTGGATCATAATGATCAACCAGGAACATAGTTGTGTAGAATTTTATTTAGTGCTGGGCAACAGATGGATGCTGGATAATTTTTTAGATGGTAAGAAGCTGTATATATTTTAGTTGATGGGGTAGTTCTAATCAGTTTAGGCTTTTTAATGCTATGTATTGGTGGGTTCTGAAAAGGGTATTTACTGCAAATTTAGGAACCTTATCATAGCATTGTTCAAGTTTTGATTTTTGTGATGTCTGAGGATAAGTAAGGATGGGAGCACCGTAAAGAAATGTTGGGAGGAGATAAGTTGTGGTAAGTGTAGTTTTAGGTGAGTTGATGAGACAGTTTCTGCTCTATAAAGCATCCCTAGTTTTTGATGTGTTTTTCTTATGCAATTTTTTATAGTCAGGTTGCATTTATCGTCCCTAATAATTTGAAATGAAAACGCTGTCTGATTTTTTTCTACCTCTGGTTTGACTTCAATATCTGCTTTGTTCTGAAATGCTTTAGCAAAACTAAGCAAAGATTTCATCTTAGACTTCACTTCGTGCTTTAGAATTTTTCACTGTTTAGATCTGATGAGGTCAGCAAATATGTCTACAACCCATCAGTTTTGAGAAGTCCTACACCTCCTTCAGAATGAGGAATGTATAATCATGGTATGCACTGATTTTATATATAATTTGATAAGCATTTTTATGTTTTCTTTTGTAACTGATTCAATGCTTTTTGTGGCAAGGCAGCTGTATGCTAGAACAAAGAGAGCAAACTGATTTATAGCTTGGACTTTATTCCTGACCTCACTGATAAGACATTGTAGGTGAGCACAGATATTTTAAGTTTTGAGTAAAAACATCGAAACATGTTGAAACTTCGCACTGATGTTTCTGTGGAACAGCAATATGTTGCCTGCATATATGTAAAGTTATTTAGCAAATAAAAAAGCAAAAGCTGGATGTGACGTTATCTGTCACTAGAAAATGTCTTGAGGGAAAATTGATAACATTTTATCAGTTCAGTTACTCTTTATATTTCTGTGTATCAATTTAGTTATATTTGTATAATTGATTGTAAGCTCTAAAACAAAATTCCCTCAGACTGATAAAATCCTCATTCCAAAAGGTATCATGCTGAACAAAAATGTACTTAATTTTATTTAGAGAATGGGCAAACTATACATCGGCACCCTGATTGGAGAACAAACGTTCTCAAGCAGGGTATTAATGTACAAGTAATGCCCACTGAAAAACAGGTCCATGGCTTCATGGCAGCATATCAAGCTGCCTTGGAGCTCAGACTGAAAAAAACTAATCACCATCATTATTTTATGCTTGCTACGCAGTGCTTTTGCTGTTTAGTGAGTGTAAATTAATAAAGAAAAAAATTAAAATAAAAAAAAATGTGTGTATGTGTTTATGTCAGTGTGCAATAGCGTATGCGTATATGAGAGTGAGAGATCGATCATGCCACTATCTTACACTTCCTAATCAGCACGTTTGCTGTTTAGCAAGTGAAAAATAAATCATGTGTGTGTGTGTGTGTGTGTGTGTGTGTGTGTGTGTGTGTGTGTGTGTGTGTGTGTGTGTGTGTGTGTGTGTGTGTGTGTGTGTGTGTGTGTGTGTGTGTGTGTGTGTGTGTGTGTGTGTGTGTGTCTGTGTGTGTGAGAGTGTGAAGACTGACAGTGATCCCTGGCAGCAACAGCATCAGTTAAGAGGTTTATATACCTCTTGACCATAACTCTCAATCTCTTATCAAAAGAAATCTGGACAGAGCCACAAAAATGAAAGACAAACAATGAAAAAACATTAACAGATTTTTAAATATTGCTCTTATAAATGTAGAAAGTTGCTAGAACAACAGAGTATCCATCAGCAAGTATTATCTGAAGGATATGAAGTCTGAAACTCAAATGTCTATCATTATTTAATGACTTAATCCCCAGTGATTTGCCAGAAAACTACACATTTTATGAGGATGGGGCATATGAGCCAAAAATATGGATATTCTGCAAAAATCTGGACAGTTGAAAGGTATGCTCTGTTGACGCTTAGCTCGAAATATCTGTATAAACCTAAAATAAACGGGAAGAAAGGCTCAATATCGGAACATATTTTGCTTGATTATTAGGATTTGTGTTAGCATACATTTTCTGAAACAGAGAGAGTTGTACATGATGGACTGATTGAGAGCAACAGTAAAGATGTTTACATGCCTCTGGATCTTTCAGCTGAAGAAATCTGCATAAAGCCTAAAATAAAGAGGGAACAAAGGCTCAAAATAGGAACAGATTTTAGTTACTGTTCTTATAAACTTACTAATTAAAAGGATTTGTGTTGGTATGAATTTTCTGAAAAAAATAATAGTCTGAAACTGAAATGTATGCTGTTATTTAATAATTTCAATCTCCAATGACTGGCAACAAACCAAACGTTTTAGGAGTAAGGAACCAAAAATAATGTAAATGCCTGCATATTTTTTAAGTGTTATATTTTGGAAGTAAAATGCTTCCTCCAACACCATTAAATATAGTACAGCAAGTTTGAAACATTAGGCAGAGGAACTAATTTACATCAAATCTATATATATATATATATATATATATAATATAATACTTAAAAAAATAAATAAGTAAGCAAAGCACCACATTCACTAAAAGCAATAATGCCCTTCAGGGTCTGTGTTAATGTGTAATTAACAGCCTTTCAGGGGTATAGAAGCCCTCTGCCTGCAGCATCAGGCCTCATAACAACCCTGGGTGGGAATTAATTGCACATTAACACACACACTGTTGGGCATTATTGCTTACTTGTATAACTCTGTAACACCAGATTAGACACTGATGTAATTGTCATGCTTCAATCACATAACTCTTTAACAAAACCTCACCGACACTGATCTAATACTGTAATGTTCCATGTTGTAACATGCCAAAATGTATGCTTAGGCACCTTGATCGTAGCTTGAAACATCCTATGACCAGTTCACTTACCCATCAAAAATAAACAAATAAATAATTAAATAAATAGCAAGCAAATAAATATGCAAATAACAGTTTTAGAATAATGTCTATAACATTCATGAAGTGCTCTACATAACATTCCTACTTTACAGTTAGTAGATATATTTGAAAATAGAATGCTATACTTACGAAAATGCATTTAGCAAAACCGATATATTCAAAAAAAAAAAAAAAACTGCAGTGCTGGCTTCACACAACACCACCAAAGTTCTTTTGAGTAATCAATTTTTATTTGCTGCTTTTGTCTTCATGATTTCCTCAGAAAAAATGTTTAATGCAAACGAACAAGCTTTTATACACTTTATAAAACTGCTTCAACTAATCATTATAAAATTGATAAAACAAAATAATCAATCAATTAACCAGTACCACTTTATAATGTTATAAGCATTAACCTTTCATCTGATTCCAAGCCTTCTGTCCCTAAAACAACACTTTATATTTATTATATCATTTAACTGAGGTTGTCCATCAGCAGCCAACGTAATCAGCCATCTAGTTCCCCATTTTTCCACTGAAATTGTATAATTACCTTCCCTCTGATCTAACATAACATATTCCAGAACTGTGAAGAGGATTTTTTTTTTTGCATTTCTCACAATTAACTGAATGTTTGTAAAGGGCCTTATTTTTGTCTTTAGTTTTCATTCCAAACCTGATATATTCTTTTAGCTTTGATAATTTATAAATATTTTTAATAATAATGCTAATTATGTTCATCTTAGGTAGCTGATGAAAGAGTAAACTGGAGAAAATGAGCATGACCCTTACAAAAGGGCAAAACACAGTAGGTGTAATGTACACATAAACACGTGTACTGTAGGGTTAGGGTATAGGTTAGGCAAAGGGATAGATTTAATAGTGTATGTATGTATGTATGTGCTGGTGCATATGGGTGAGTCTATGGCTGGCTTGTTTAATGGTACTGTTATCCTGCCCATGCCTCTAACCCTAACCTTAAATCCTAACTTAAAAAATTCTGTAACACCTCAACTAATCAGACAAATTAGAAGCTAGTGTTATGGAGGTTTATTGTGTGTAAAGATCATGAAAGGAAATTGCTTTCCTTTTGCGATCTTTAGTACGTTATATGTTGTGTCTGATAATGTAGTTCTTTGGTGTATTGTGTCAGATTTTTCGTGTTCAATTTTGTGATACAGCGATGAATCATACTATAATCAATAGGTGCATATACATGTATGGATTTATGTCATATTACTGAGTTTCTGAAACTCAAAATTTATATGGTTGAGACCATATGTTTGAGTTTCTGAAAACTAAAAAAATAAATAAAAAATAAATTTTTGCAGGGTGGCCATTGCACAGACCCCCATGCCCCCTCAAATAATATACACTAACTCCCATTAAAGCATGTCTGTGTAGATCACAGTACAATGGGAATCTGGGAATTTACCTTTTTTCCCACTGTAATGTGATATTGGAGTTGGTATGTAGTTGCAGATTGTGTGGGAGAAGCTGTATAGATTTTTTTTTTTACATTTGAGTTTTCGGAAACTCAAACATATGACCTCTACCATATCGATTTCTAGTTTTTGAAACTCGATAATGTGATATAAATCCACACACACACACACACACACACACACACACACACACACACACACACACACACACACACACACACACACACACGCACACGCACACGCACATGCACACACACACACACACACAAATATATGCCTGTGCATGCATTAAACAGGCAACACAGCTGATCACACCTGGTCACTCAGATTTTACATAAACCTTAGCTGCATTGGAGATATATAGGGACAAATCCCTGACTATGATCCTTCAGTTAGAGCCTCAAGTACTTAGCAATGCAACCAGGATAGGAGTGGTATATCTATCCTGGGGGATGGGATGTTGTGTGACATGCACATCACTCTCACACTCTTGTGGAGGTTGATTCTTGAGCAATAGCTAGACGGGGAGGTGTAGGATAACTGAGAAGGTTTGGCTATCCTAGAGCCTAAGATGGTCATGTGCTCAGAACCATGATTCATTGCCTGACCAGCCTCATACAGATATTAGGATGTAGAGGTGGGTTGGGGCTTGAAAATTCTCTAGTTTTGCAACCAGCATATATGACGCTACTGAATCATTTCTGCCCCACCACCTTTCTCCTTCAGGTGGAGAAGATCTTCTTGTGCAAAGGTACTTTCCCATTATTCCTTGTCTCCCATTTATGGTAGCTTCAGCCTGGGGACCTGAATCAGATATTAGGATCAATTGGAGGTTAGTTGCTTCAACTGAAGGAGTACTAGGGGCAAATGAAAGAAGAGAAGAGAAGAGAAGAGAAGAGAAGAGAAGAGAAGAGAAGAGAAGAGAAGAGAAGAGAAGAGAAGAGAAGAGAAGGGAAGAGAAGAGAAGGGAAGGGAAGGTAAGGGAAGGGAAGAGAAGAGAAGAGAAGAGAAGAGAAGAGAAGGGAAGAGAAGGGAAGAGAAGAGAAGAGAAGAGAAGGGAAGAGAAGGGAAGAGAAGAGAAGGGAAGGGAAGAGAAGAGAAGAGAAGAGAAGAGAAGGGAAGAGAAGGGAAGAGAAGAGAAGGGAAGAGAAGAGAAGAGAAGAGAAGAGAAGAGAAGAGAAGAGAAGAGAAGAGAAGAGAAGAGAAGAGAAGAGAAGAGAAGGGAAGGGAAGGGAAGAGAAGAGAAGAGAAGAGAAGAGAAGAGAAGAGAAGGGAAGGGAAGAGAAGAGAAGAGAAGAGAAGAGAAGAGAAGAGGAGAGGAGAGAAGAGAAGAGAAGAGAAGAGAAGAGAAGAGAAGAGAGGAGAAGAGAAGAGAAGAGAAGGGAAGGGAAGAGAAGAAAAGAAAAGATAGAGAAGGGAAGAGAAGAGAAGAGAAGAGAAGAGAAGAGAAGGGAAGAGAAGAGAAGAGAAGAGAAGAGAAGAGAAGGGAAGAGAAGAGAAGAGATGGGAAGAGAAGAGAAGAGAAGAGAAAAGCACTCTCACATATCGTTTCAATTTTCCACAAGAAGTGGCCAACTCTCAATACAGGGAATGTTTCATGCTCTTAACAAAACTAGACTACAAACCACAGTTATGAGAAGTTGCAGTAAACAGGGAACTGCTGACCTCAGTCCTCCAAGTGTCAGCCTGAATAGATTAAAATAATGCAGATCACTAAATATCTCTAAATGCATCTATCTTACAGCTTAGAAGGTACAAACAATCTGCATGAGGACTCTTATGCCTTGATTAAGGAGGCATAACATATTTTATACATTTATTTATACATGCACTTTTCCATGGCATTTTTATTGAGATAAGGGTAACAAAATAGGAGGCAAACAATAAACACAAGACAAGGACCAATACTGGATGAGCATAACAGGCCATCACCTGAGAATGCACACTCATTCAGCAATACTCTGTCGCACACAGCTAGGGCTAATTTTACATCACTCAACCATTCATTAACATATTTTTATAACTGAGAGTAAACCAGAGACACCAGCAAAATCCTAGTGGAACATAACAATAATTTAACAAACTGCACAAAGAGGGTGCCACAGCTGATAATTAACCAGTCAAGGGATGTGAGGCAGAAGCCATACTACTTGCTCTCACATAGCAAGCACACATGGATGATCTCATTACATCAACAGATGGAAATAATTAACTGATATGTATCTGTGGGTCATTACCACAACAGTAAATGATCATGTTATCTGAGAGATGCTTCTGCATGTACAAGAAGATCAGAAAAAAATATATTTTGCACCAGATGGATTTATGAATGTTATGAATAGCCTGTTAGAATTTATAGTTTCTGATAACTTAAATCTATGGATGTTAGCATTTTATTAAGCAACCTGTAGCCAATTGATCAAAATGTATATCTATAGGTACACTTCTCCGTTCATTTCATCCTGTCTTCAAACTCTGGAACAAACCAACCCATCCAAAAGCAAGGTAAAGCAGCTCCATGGCAACAGACTGTCTCAAATCCAAATTTTTATAAAATGAAAACATTAAAAAATTGTAATATAAGCACTTTCGTCTCCCTCTGCAGACTTCATCAGATACAAATGAATAAACTCAAAGAAGTGAATTTAAATAAATAACACCCATCAATGTATTGGTACTCACCCACCCCTTTTAACAGCATTTAAAGTGGCCCAACACCTTTTTTCCTTTAATCTGCACACCAAATAAAAATCTGCACACTAAATAAATACAATGTATAACAATATTAAAATATTTGTATTAAAGACACCATTTTTAACATGTTCCTTTAATAAAACTTTCCTACTTAAGTTAATATTTTATAAGAATCAAAATATAAAAATATAAAATGGAAATGTTCACAATCAATATATATTTCACTTTTAAAGTTACAAAAAGTAAATATAACCACAATGGAAGGAATAATTGCATAATGGTTAAGGTGCTTATGTCAAAAGCAAAAGTTAAAGGGTTTGACTCCCACCAAGGCAACCAGTCAAGTCCATGTAGTCTATAAATCCAGACCACACGTTTACGTTTATGGGCATAGATAGACTGATAAGGAATGAAAGTGGTGGACCATGCTCTCTACTATTGGAAAAGAAAGCATTGATATGGCAGTTATGCCTAGAAGCAGGATGCTGGCTGTGGCTAAGTAAAAATATTTCCATTGGATGTATCCTAAAGCTAAAGGCACTGGTGATGGTGGTGGATAGTGTACATACATACATACATACATATATATATATATATATATATATATATATATATATATATATATATATATATATATATAATTGAAATTTACTTCATGGTATAATTTTTTATCTGAGACAAGATTTTTTTAAAATACATACAAACAATGTCATTATTTATAACAACATGTACACATTTGGTGCTGGGTGTGGTGCCTTTGTAGACTAAGTGAACTTAACTGGTTGTTTTGGTGGGAGTCAAACCCTATACCTTTGGATTTTGAGGTGGGCACCTAAGCCATTATGCTATTATCCCTGCAATTGGGTTGATGTTTTACTTTTTGTAACTTTAAAAGTTAATATATATTGATTGTGAACACTCATTTACATTTTGTATTTTTATATTTTGATTCTTATAAAATATTAACTTAAGTAGGAAAGTTTTATTGCAGTAACATGTTAAAAAAGGAGTCTTTAACACAAGTATTTTAATACTGTTATACATTCTCCAGGATTCACGAAGCCTCCGTGTAAGAGTTAT
The DNA here is from genome assembly GCF_019279795.1 of Protopterus annectens. Taxonomy (NCBI): domain Eukaryota; kingdom Metazoa; phylum Chordata; order Ceratodontiformes; family Protopteridae; genus Protopterus; species Protopterus annectens. Next base: position 1,090,286,546 of record NC_056744.1, read on the forward strand.
AACTCTTACACGGAGGCTGCAGTTAAACGGAGTGATGTCAGCATGCTCTGCATATTCATGAGAGCATGCTGAATCACACCTAAGTCTAACACGGTCCATGTAAGACAGTAGGGGGTGTGTCCGTAGGGCGAGCCCTGCAAGCGGACACGCCCCCAGAAGTGTAAAAGTGCCCAAAGTAAACACCCACAACAGAGTCCATGGAAATGTGAATAAACACAACACAACACATGCCCCTACAGACTATAAACATAAAAGATATATAAATGAACATGTTATATATTTTTTTAAATTGTAAAGATTTTTAACCGTGAGTGCGCTTTTTACTGGCGTGCCGTGAAGCAGCTACAGTTAGCAGTCAGTGGGAAAGCATATAAGATCTAAATATGCAAAATAAACCAGGAAGCAATAGCGTAGCGGTAGGGATGTTGGCTGAAGAGCAGTCATTCATGGTTCGAGCCCCCACAACACCAATTTTTTTTTTTTGCAAAATAAGCAGGAAACAAGTCCCTGACAAATATGTACACATAAAACCACAATTCATGTAACATGTAATGAAATAGCCCATTTACATTGAAGACATGTGAGGTACCAAAAGAAGAAAAAATGCCAGATGTGCTCATAGCTGAGCTACAGTTTAACAGAGTGAGTGCATGTGCCCGTAGATGAGCAGTGGTTTAACTGGTGCAAAATGAGTGCCCGTAGCTGAGCAGTCATTTAACATGCTGAATCTATGTGCCCCTAGCTGAGCTGAGCGTAATATGCGTGCCGATAGCCAAATGAGGCTTAAACCAGCGTACCCTGTTTGCGCGGAGCTGCGCACCGCGCAAACAAGCTAACCGACGGGCAACGTTGAGCAAGCCGTATCAAAACTGCCTTTACACAGACACACCCCTCAGCATGTCTAGACAGTCATGAAAAATAAAAAGCAGTGGTCAGGTTCGAACCCAGGATACTATACACCACAGTCAAGATACAGAACCACTAAGCCACGACAGCAGTACCTGTAAATGCAATAATAGCTAATATATAGGAATGAATACAAACTACAGCATGACAATGCAGGTTTACTGAAGTTGATACAATTCCAAAATGGCCAATCACAGATAAGTGCGGGAAAAATGGACTATATAAGCCCCATAGGTGGGAATACACAGCATAAACGATTGTAGAACAGACCTGCAGGCAGAATGTCAGGAGTAGGAGAGGGTAGTCGCTTTCGAGCACAGAGGTGGGGTGTTGAGGAGTCCAGGTACATGGCCTGGCTCCTAGTCCACAATCATGAGGCCCAACTCATGCAGGGCCAGGTCCTCTGGGGAGCATACAGGGCTGAGGCGTGGGACCGGTTGGCTCATGATCTCACCAGTGCCACAGGGATTCCAAGGACTGGTGAGCAGGTCCATCACCACCATGCAGACCTGAAGAGACGCAAGCAGGACCAACTGAACCTTTGGATCCAGGAGGCCCGGCAAACACCCAACGCCCCACTACTGAGTAAGTAACATTTAATTATGTATGTAAAAAATTAAACTAGCTGATATTATGGAGATGTGTATTCCAATATTACTTCATTTATATTACAGCTGCAGGTGTCCGTTCTGCGAACCGCAGAGCCTATGGCGATAGGCTGGTGCAGTTGCCACCAGGCAGGTCAGTAATCCACTACCAGTAACTGTAAAGAAATATAAAAGTATGACAGTCAGCAAAAGAGTGCAGTGTAGTCAGTAAGGAATAAAATCTGCAAGTAACAGTGTGAAAGTGTATGCAAGTATTGCTTGATTACAAGAGTTTTCAGCCTGTAAGGTTAACCTAAACATGAAACTGTCCGACATATATTCTGAAATAAAATGCCCTGCCTGTAAGAAAATAGTACACAACCTGCAGCAGGCTGAAAAGTATAGCTGCAGAAGATGATGAAATCACATGTGTGAAATATATCCCTGTGGAAATACTGAAACATGACAGAAGTGAGACTGCTGGAAAGGATTGTAATAACTACTGTTAAAACATGTCAATAAAGCCTAGAAGTACCATCCTGAATAGTAAAATGAAAGCAAGTGAGAGAGTGTGAGAAAGTGCCATGAATCCAGCAATACAGTAGTAATAACCCCTGAATAAAGTATACTGCAGTCAAGACAGAATGAAATGCATGTGCGATTCAAAACCAAACAGCAAAATCTGTTCAAAGTGTTGCTGCATCTGGAATGTGTACCCCAAAATCAGGATATGTTGCTCTCAGTCTGCAATATGCAGATAGGATGTTTGTCTGATATACCAAACATCCACAGTTGTCTACAGCTATATAAAGCAAATGTAGCCCTGATGTAGCTGAACAAAGCTAGATATGAATGTGTATGAAGAACCATAAAATGTATATTGATGTTGCATTAACAGTCCTATCACCAAGTTGAAATAGTTATCATATAGGAAACTGTAGTTAGAACAGTAGTGTGTATATAACTGTAGCTATTAGAAATGTACAGCATATGTACTGTTATTGAAGGTGTTAATATTACTTTCTTCACCCCACCCTATAACTACATATAACCCATTCCACGTGAAAATGGTATGTGCAATCACAATTAACACCCCTGGACGTTTGTCCTGTTGGGTCATATATATTTGCATGTCTGTTGATGCATCTGCCCTGTTCATACATCCACACCTGATGGCCTGTTGCCATCAATTAACCCTGCATGTTGTTGGACTGTGTATTTCTGTTCAAATTATGCATGTGTTATGCACGCTGTTCAATGGTGTGAATATCTTGGTGTTTGGTTAATGGGAATACTAATGCATGCTGTTACAACTAATTGTGAATGGTATTATATGTCACTAACCCAAACTGTCATGACATAATGCAAAACATAGTACGACAGGGAAGGCGGGTTCCAGCGGACCCACCTCTCCCACCTCAGCTGGTGAGTGCACCTGGCACTAGTGCCGAGTCCGGACCCTACTCCGGTGGCCCTGTGCCACCTGCGGGTGGAAGCGCTGCAGAGGATGGGGCTCGCCCCCCCTCTGCAAGTGTGGCTGGAGGAGATCCACCACTCACCCTCTGTAGCGTCCGGACTGTGGTGCGTAGGGAGATTCGGGACTCTGTCCTTGAGCCCCTACGCCAGCTCGAGGCACGGGTGGCGCAACTAACGGGCATGCCTGTTGCCCTGTCTACACAGCCCCCAGCACAGCCCCGTCCTGGGCAGTGAAGGAACAGTGGCAACTGCCTATGGGTGTGGATATCAGTTACACTGTTGCCATCTGTGGGCTCATGGGCTCTGGATATCCAAACCTCCGTCCCCGTCAATTGTGTAACCCCCCCACACGTGTCATACACCGCCCCTGTATGCGTCTTGTTTGTCTTGTCTGTTTACCTACCCAACCTACCTCCCCAGCTGTACCGACTACCTTCACCTGACATACCACTCTCACCTGACAAAAAAAAAAGGGCAATCTGTACCCACAAAAATTACGCCCATACATAGCTGCCCATTCCGCACACATGTCTACTGGACATGGAACCTATCAATTCCAATTGGCTGTACAACAAGTATTATTGTTGTCCTGACACCTCTCTCAGGGGTGGAAGGTTTCAAATGTCACACCAAATTACATACGTATGCACAGCTGTTGCTGATGAAGAAATGGGCAGCTATGGGCCTTACCTACATCCCTCCTGCACATCCCAAGCTTGTTTCCCTACTGTCTTACCCTCTTTGTGACCCCTTTTTCACCACGTTCCTGTCTCCCCATTTTCTTTTCTTTCAAAGAAAATAGCGCGGGTGTGCGCAAGAGTAAGCACGTTTAAGTGGTTGTAATCGGGTGTGCGCTTGTGTGCGCGGAGCTAACCGCCAGTGCGCATGCGTGAGCTCCGCGCAAACCAGCGCTAACCCGGTTACAACTGCTTAAAAGTGCCTTAGTCACTTTGATTGACAGGTCCTGTGCTCAGTTCAAAAGCAAAATAAAATCCCACTGTGAGCCCCGAACCCAGGACCTTGGCAACTGTAGTCTGCATGACTTACCACTAAGCCATGACTCATATACAAGAACATTGTGCTAAAGTAAATATATCATGTAATAGTAGGAATGAATGTAAAGGGAATATAGATGTGTAGTACACAAAGCATGACATTTAGAATTACTATCAAAACTAGTGGATTTCCATAATAGTAGTGTGTGAACAGAAACAGCCATGCTAGTTGGAAGCTAGTAGGTAATAATGTCACTATAGCACCTTGCAAGACACACACATACTCACAGCAGGATAAGCACTGCCCATGCCCCACAACCTCTTACAGGAACACATCTGGACCAAGTAATAAAATATGTGGAGCAAAGGCCAAAAACCAGGGACACATTACAAATAATGTTACAACAAACGCAGACAGTTCAGAAAGTAACAGGGTCTGCACTTTGTGGGATGTTTGGAAGGGTATGCAGTCTGGAACTTGAATGTTTGTCACCATAGTCTGACTTGAGCCCAGAGTGACTTGCCAGAAAAGGTGTGCATGAGATATTGACCAAAATATGAGGCAGAAATGTGGACAACCTGCAAATATCTGTACACATGACGGGTCCGACACCACCATATTTGAATAGTTAAGAGCCTAGACATAGCAACAGTGAATGACTTACAGGGATGCCCCACAGACCCCATGTGAAATGTACAAACAGTAGGCAGAAAGGTGTAACACATGCAATGGTAACTATGGAGTCCGGAAAGTATTCACCACTTGCATGGCAGAAAAAGTGTAGTAATACATATGCTGATGCTAACCCACAGTCACAACTGCAGCATACCAGACATTTTAATGGGTGTACCCCACTGATATGTACCATTCCATGAGGCACATAACAGATGAACCTGAAAGTCTCTGGGGCCTGCTCAGCAGCATACTCAAATACCCTAATAGATATCAAGGCCCACACCATGGCCAGACCACACTGCATGCTGTAACACCCTAGCAGATATAGCAAGCATTCCAAGGTGTGAATGTACATGGAAAATAGGAAAGCTACAGCAGCACACTACAGTCAAGACACCTAGCAGGCATACAAGTAGTGACTGTAAAGGGCAACTATTGAAGCCTTAGCAACAGAGTGCAAGCAAAAGTGAAAGGAAAGCACACACACACACACACATTAACAGTAGTAGTAGTTGTAGGTGTCAGTGTACATACAGAGTTAGTACAGGAAACTGGAGAAATGAATGGAGGAATGTTAATCTACAACACACCTGGAAATATGAGAGAGATACCAACCTTTACACTCACAGAACATTGTCCACAGCATAACAGCATGGTCCGTGCCCTTAAAATCTGAAAGGGCTACGCCTATCTCACATACCTTTTTATAGCACTGTTCTGAAATCACAGTGAGAACTGCAATCAGTACACAACTGGCTGCATGCAATTAGCAAATGCTGGCTAACAATTGGTGCAGAGGCCATCACATGGGCATATGCAGATACCTACAAAGTATGCTGTACTCCATGTCCACACATGCAATACTTTCATTGCACCCTGAGAAGGACGTGAGAGAGAGAGAGAGAGAGAGAGAGACAGAGACAGAGACAGAGACAGAGAAAACTGAAATTAAGCAGACAGAAACAAGTTGTTCAGCAACAGCTACCTGAAAGCTGACAACTGGGAAGTGGAGCAGCAGGACAGAGAACCAGACAGCAACACAAGCAGCTGTGACAAACACAGGTAATGTAAAGTAATACTATAAAGGTCTACATACTGTGAACCCTCCATATGTGTCATTGGTCTGTATCCATATGTATATGAAGATGTGTAAAGGGCAGGGGACATACAGCAACTATCAGTGAAGGCTGTACATACATTTGTATGTGAGAGCATCTATGTGCACATATCAATGTTGTTTGATTGTAGGTTGTAGTGCCATGTACAAAGTAGGTTACACAGTTATGTATGTTTAGCAGTATGTTAGTGTGTGTATACAGTATGGTAGACAAATATGTTGATATACCTGTCTAACATATGGATACGTATGTATGTCAACATATGTATGTGTATATATATATATATATATATATATATGTATACATACATAGAGAGAGAGATGTAGGAATACATAGACAGATGTAGATAGAATATTGTACAAACATATCTATGTAATGCACACATACAGATATAGATATATATAGATACATATACATAGACAGACTGATCTGACTACCTACAGGTATGACTGTATATGACGACCTGCAACACAGCCTGTCCCACCCCCTCTGTCACTCACACCCCCTCTGTGCCCCCCCACATCTATAGCAATATATGTACATCAATATATATATGTGTATATGTATACGGACATATATATACATATAGATATATCTATATACATATATATATATATATATATATATATATAGAGAGAGAGAGAGAGAGAGAGAGAGATGTATATAAATTCTGAGTGAGGCACATGTGTACAGATGTATTGCAACAGGTGCCTGGTGACAAAGGCATGGAGTGAACACCAGTGTCAAATCCGGAGTACCATACCACATTCCAGATCACCTACACCAGTAACCACCAGATATGTGATTGGCTGCCCACCACTGCATGTGTCAGGGGTGAACAGGGTCATAAATGTGTACAATAGTGGCCCCAATGATATTCACAGTGGCACACTATCCCTGGAATACCTGCACATGGTATGTGTCAGCGGACATGGTGAGTCAGCTATGGACATGTAGGTCAGTGTACCCCTCCACACCACATAATGGATGCCATGGTATGGACCTCACATGACAGCTCACATGACAGCTACAGATATGGAGAAGGACACAGTGACATGTACAACACTGTGACAATGCCCTCAAACACATTACCAATGCACAGTGACTGACAACACCACAGAGTACACATATGCTACCCACATAGAGGTTACCACTCCCGGATTTACATATGGAAGTCACACCCATGACAGATTTCCAACAACCATAGTAACACCTCACACCATCCACAACCTAAATGTCTGCTGTGTGTCGTCCATGCCACTGCAATAGAGTGCACATGTGGGGGTAAGAGTTCCTACCCACAGATAAGACATACCCTGCAATAAACCACACAGTGTTAAGAAGCAAGACTCCCCATGAGTACATGTCACACATACCCCTGCTGAATGTTAGTCAGATAGGTAATATGCCATATGAGTCACCCTGTGTAACTGTGTGACAGCAGCAGGTACCATCACACCACATGTGTCACAATGGTCAGGGTAGCAGAACAGTACGCTGCTGTAGACCCAGGGGCAATAGCATATTGTATAGTATTGTATTGTAATGTAATGTATTGTGTTGTATTGTATTGGTATGTTGAGGTGCCTCCTTCGTGGAGTGGAACCACTGCTGCTGCGCCAGTGTACAGGTACATATCCTGTAGTCAGGCTAGTGTTACATAGCCCTTCTATATGTGTGTTTATCTCCTGTCAGAGTTTATGTAGCATGCAACTGGGGATACCATCAGGTCCCATCCATGTTGTGTATTCTGCTGTCCTGCGGGTGTCTCTCACCTGGACATCTGTGATGACAGGGAGGTTACAGTCAGCTGGGATAACTATGCCTTATTTCGGGGGAGAGGGCGGGGTGACACCTGCACTGAACCTGTCTGCCACAATGTTGTCGATATCTGTGGTGTCAGTGAAATATTTGTTGTTGTGTACTACCTATGGGCATAGAGGATGGCTCCTGACCAGGTTGCTAACATAACTGAAGAAGGCCTTCTGGTTATCTGTTGATTTCCCTCTCAAAGTTGCCCATGTATTTTGTATGATGGAAAATAGATCCTTACCAGTGCTGCTCAGACATGCCCTCCCTTTAGTGAATTATGCTCTGTCTTGCAGTAGCTTCCATCTTCTGTAATACAATCTGTCTATGGCCGGGGTCCACCAGACAGGATGCTGTCCCTTTGTGGAGAGTGTCTTGGTCATATATGGGATTGCATGATTCATGCATTCTCGGAGATGTCTGTAGTAAGCAATTGTGTAGGGGTCAGCATTGTGGGTTGTATCTGCCACTGACCTAGTGGGCTGAAAGGATACCATATCACTGTTACAAAGTGTAAAGTTTGTATCTGTAATGTTATGCACTATAGTCGTTTGTGCTGGTGGTGGAGGTGGGATATGTATATCCAGGGCAATCAGTGTGTGGTCAGCTCACAGTAGTTGACGATGTAGGCCATACAGTACCTAGATACAAACCCCCAGAGTGAGGAGGTGCTCTTGACCTGAATCAGTGTTCTGACTGCTGGGGTTTGGTAGTATGTCGTATGGAGTCTGCCAGGTACTGTTGCACAGTTGCTGGCTGAGCACTGATACCTGGCCATCTACATGTGTATCCACCAATAGACAGACAGATGCTACATATGTGAGATATGTTGTATCATAACAGTCGAGTAGCATGTGTAGTATGTGTGCCAAATTCTGCTGACATATATTGCTGATACCAGGTTATTTTCTTTCTCAGGTACATGGCCCACCCGAATCCCACCTACTCCACAGCTGAGGATGAGGAGATACTCCAGAGCCTGGTGCGGGATTATGCAATACTCTTTTCCCGCACCAGCCAGAATCAGCAGGAGAGGGCTGCACTGTGGCAAGACCTTGTCCGTCGGGTAAATGACATAGGCATGCATAATAGGACATATGAGCAGGTACGACATCACTGCAGTGATTTAATTAGACATGTCCGTCAGCGTGCGTCGGATATCCACAGGCAACAGGTCGCCACAGGTGGTGGGGTGGCTACATCCCCCACTCACCAGACTGGAGGGACTACTCATGAGTGTAGTGGCTCCAGTCCACCAGCAACAAAAACAGCAGCAGACATGCATTATGATGGAGGCTGGAGCCACACAGCAGCAAGACAGTGAACGTGCAGGTAATATGCCATATGTATAGTTGACTGTTGTGTACACTGGTAGTTAATGCATGTGTGAGGTGTGTCCTTGGTTTGTGGCTGTCACCATAGTATTTAATGTGCAAGTGTGATATCCTCAATATTAGCTGCTGACCTGTGAAAGGCGACTGTTGTACTACTGACCTGTATCATACTCAGTAACAATGGCACAGTTGTGCCCACTGACATTAGTTTCTTCACGTCTGCAGGACCCTCTGGTATAACAGCAATGCAGCCTATCCATGCTGGTGAGTGTGTATTAACAATTCCTGTAATAGTGTTGATAGTAATAGTACTATTTGGCTCACATAGTAGTGCTCTTTGTATGCATGTAGGTGTGTCTGTGTCTGTGTGTTGATATCACGCATACTGAGTACTGTACAATTGTGTGAAACTGTGTGCATGTGTGCACCTGTGCATGTGTGCACGTGTGCACGTGTGCATGTGTGCACCTGTGCATGTGTGCATGTGTGCATGTGTGCACCTGTGCATGTGTGCATGTGTGCATGTGTGCACGTGTGCATGTGTGCATGTGTGCCCCTGTGCATGTGTGCACCTGTGCATGTGTGCATGTGTGCATGTGTGCACCTGTGCATGTGTGCATGTGTGCATGTGTGCACGTGTGCACATGTGCATGTGTGCACCTGTGCATGTGTGCATGTGTGCATGTGTGCATGTGTGCATGTGTGCACATGTGCACCTGTGCATGTGTGCATGTGTGCACCTGTGCATGTGTGCATCGCTGGTAATGTGTAGACATTGTAAACTGTGGTTCCTGTTTCCCTCCCACAGGTTCTGTTGCTGCTCTGGTGTCATGTAGCAGGGAACCTGAGTCAGGTGCCGTGGGTACTGATAATGATGACATCTGTGTAATGGCACAGGAAGGTATGCCAGGGTCCACCATTGGTCAGCCGATTGACAGTACACAGCTGTCGACCCCATCAATGCGCACAGTTATCCTGCCAATACACCCTTTGTCACCAATGTCCCTAGGTGATGGACAGCATACAGTGGGCATTGACCAGGGTAATGTGGTATCTGTGGCACATGCCTCCCCACACAGCAGCCATGGGCATGGCCCAGAGATGGTACCACACAGACAGATGTCCAGGGGTTCTCGTGGGAGCATCCATGGGTGTACTGCCCCTGTCAGATGTGCCCACAGAGGTCTTACAACCTCAGCTATGTTTCGGACGGTCATGCAGGCACAGTCACATATGGAATGGTACACCAGACAGGGTCTGAGGGAGCTGACAGCATGTCGCACAGCCATGACTGACAGTATGCATGACATTGCGGCTGCCATCCGTGATTTCACCGATGTCATAGACAGATGTTGTGGGGACATATTAGACCGGTTCCACAACTACATGTCCATGAGCCAGGGCGATGGTGGGCGGTTGAGGCATCGACGTGGCCGTATGCCAGCAACAGCAGCAGCTGGCAGTCATCGCGGACGGCAACAGGGCCGCGGCCGCCCCCGTAGTGCCAGCAGCAGCCCCAGCAATGCTGGGTCTGTGCTGTCATCAGACCGCCCCAGGAGACCACGTGCACGTGGCTCTGGCCAGGCCCGACAGGGATCAGTGTCCAATCAACAAACACCTGCTTCTGATGACAGTACCCAGTCTGGGTTGGTACTGGATATGGTCCGTAGCACCCCTGCAAGGCAGAGGTACCGTGTCTGGGGCCAGAGACACTGATCTGTATGACCTGGCAGGTACAGTCTGTGGCTGTCCACAAACACCAGTATATGGCAGCCATGAGGTGGAACTGTGTGCATCCATACACACATGCGAATTGACAACACCTAGGGCTACCGCATACACGCACACACTGCATCAACATTGCCCCACCTTCTACTGCTGTCCCTCACCAACACACATACACATACATGTCAATTGGTGGTATCGGTGGCTGACTCAGGCATACCAAGTTCACACCCTGTGCATATAATGAAACTGTGCCACCTCCTGCAGTGTTACCTACTGGAACTGGTACAGCTTGTTTGTTGTACAATGGACTACATGCAGCCCTGTTTACTGTAGCTTTGTTTGCATGCATGTTTGCTTGCAATTACCCTGGAATACTGATCACACCTGCAATGCATAGTTATAGAGCTTCTGTGGACTCCTAGTGCCATCTGCATAGCCTACTATATGTATGTCCATGTCCCACTTGACAGGATGTCACTGTTTGTCCTGTTCACATGTACATTGCCTGTGACACAGTGCATATGACTTACCTGGCATGTGTCCACGTGAGCAGTCATATATGCTACTGCTAACTAATCACAGGCACTACACCTTCACACATTCATCTTCTGTTGAACTACCTGCTTTGCTAGGGACGGCCTGCACCTGTCACCCTGGGCTTTCAGATATTGGCAAAGGCTCTTGCTACCCCCATAGTGCCTATGTTAGGCAGGGCTCAAATGACAACCCACCTTCATAGGTATCACAAGGGATAAGAAACTAAGAGCAATGCTACCCAACGCCAGAAGTCTAAACCTCCAGATGCATGCACCCAAAACACTCCTTGGCATGGAAAACATCGATATCTGTGCAGTAACAGATGCCTGGTTCAGGGCTACTGAGAGCACACCAGCACTACCAGGTTTAACCTGGTTGATTTCTTTGAAACAGTCACCAAGGCCATTGACAAGGGGAAGGTGGTTTACACAGCCTACCTGGACCTTGCAAAAGCCTTCACAACAATACCCCACTTGGGCATTCTAGAGAAGCTCACCAGCTTAAATATAAGCCCCTATGTCACTAGATGGATTGCACAGTGGCTCAAGGACAGAACCCACATGGTTAGCATTGCTGGAGCCATGCCAGACCCCACACCAGTTACGAGTTGTGTCCCACAAGGCTCAGTCCTGGGACCTCTCTTGTTTGGTATATATTTATTGGAGGTACAGGCCAACACGGACAGACTGTGGCTGTCCAAATATGCAGATGACTGCAAACTGGCCACCATAATCGACTCTTCAGCTGACACAAGCATCTTCCAAAGGGGCATCATAGCAACAGACAACTTGTGCCAGAGCCATGGCCTTCTGCTGAACAGTGTTTAGAAAGGGGAATGTGCATCCTGTAGTCTGTTCACCTAGTTGCCAAAAGGGACATTGTCCTCACACACACTAACCCCCCTTAGCCAAAAACACACACTTGCCAATTGCAGGATTCGAACCCCTATCTGACTATGTTATGACACTTGAAACGGATGCATTAGCAGAGCACGCTACGTGCATTATTAGGAATTTTCTCTTCTCCTGCTATACTTATAGCGTGCTGACATCATCAGTGTTTAGAAAGGGGAATGAGCATCCTGTAGTCTGTTCACCTAGTTGCCAAAAGGGACATTGTCCTCACACACACTAACCCCCCTCAGCCAAAAACACACACTTGCCAATTGCAGGATGCGAACCCCTATCTGACTATGTTATGACACTTGAGACGGATGCATTAGCAGAGCACGCAATGTGCATTACTGAGAGTTTTCCCTTCTCCTGCTTTACTTATAGAGTGCTGACATCATCAGTGTTTAGAAAGGGGAATGAGCATCCTGTAGTCTGTTCACCTAGTTGCCAAAAGGGACATTGTCCTCACACACACTAACCCCCCTCAGCCAAAAACACACACTTGCCAATTGTAGGATTTGAACCCCTATCTGACTATGTTATGACACTTGAGAGGGATGCATTAGCAGAGCACGCTATTTACATTACTGGAAGTTTTCCCTTCTCCTGCTATACTTATAGAGTGCTGACATCATCAGTGTTTAGAAAGGGGAATGAGCATCTTGTAGTCTGTTCACCTAGTTGCCAAAAGGGACATTGTCCTCACACACACTAACCCCCCTCAGCCAAAAACACACACTTGCCAATTGCAGGATTCGAACCCCTATCTGACTATGTTATGACACTTGAGACGGATGCATTAGCAGAGCACGCTATGTGCATTACTGGGAGTTTTTCCTTCTCCTGCTTTACTTATAGAGTGCTGACATCATCAGTGTTTAGAAAGGGGAATGAGCATCCTGTAGTCTGTTCACCTAGTTGCCAAAAGGGACATTGTCCTCACACACACTAACCCCCCTCAGCCAAAAACACACACTTGCCAATTGTAGGATTTGAACCCCTGTCTGACTATGTTATGACACTTGAGACGGATGCATTAGCAGAGAACGCTATTCGCATTACTGGGAAGTTTCTTTTCTCCTGCTGTACTTATAGGGTGCTGACATCATCTATGTTTAGAAAGGGGAATGTGCATCCTGTGGGGAGGCAGACACCAAGCACACTCTGGCTAAGCTGTCATTCCCTAGGGCAAACAGCCTAGTGTTGACCTCTACACCCATATGTTTAATTGTCAAATGCACATTATTTGTTGCTGATAGACTGTTTGCACATCTTTATTGCCATAGCATTCCCTGTTTGTATGAACAACTTGTGCATCTGTGGAAGATGTTTGCATATGGGAGGGATCCACTATATCATGTATGTCTCTGTAGTCATTTAACTGTGTGCACTGGGCAGACTGCTGTAATGTGGTTGGTTCCTGGAATAACACATAAAAATACCAGATATGTGTGTCCAACTGCTAAACCGAGATTTGGCCTAAGTGTGTGAGCATGCCCAGTTCAGCCTTCCCATGGCATGTTGTCTGACATATGTCTCATTTATCAAAGTCTGTGAGCATGCCCAGTGTGAGCATTCCATATGTTGGACTCTGCAGCCCACCACATTTGTGGATGAGTGTGAACTTCAACAAATATCACCCGTTTATGGTTGTGTGTTGTGTGTCATGTTGTGTAGTTACTGTACAACTGCTTTGTGTGTGAACACAACAGGATTATACTGTGCCTGCAGTGTTTGCATGGGATACTTTGCATACAGTTGTCAACATCCTTTCACACTGACCTAACACTGTAGTACTGTATAGTGTACTGGCAGTACTTTGACTGTGGTGGACAGTATCCTGGGCTTTACTGCTATCACTGCTTTACATTTCGATAGTGGGCACAACAGCCTGGTTAGGGGCCAGTTGTGTACATCTGACCATGTTGCATTCTGTTCAGATATGAACTACTTAAACCAGGCTTGTCCAACATTGGTAGTGTATTCCGCAACATAGGTGTACATTTGCAAACACTAGCGATGTGCCCTAGTCCATGTCTAATGCTAGTTGGAGAGTGTGTTTGTCCTTCAACACACATTGTGAGTGGAGTTTGCCATGACATATGTCATGGTTAGTATACTGTGCCTCTGTCTACCTGTGACATGACAGTGATACCCAGGATAAATCTACCATCCCCCATCCACTCATCAGGATTCCTATTGAGGAAGATTGATAAGTGACTCTATGGGTAGCCTGTACTGGGGGTTCACTCATGGGTGGGGGTGGCTTCTGTGTTATGGATCACGCAGTACAGCTTGTCCTATGTAAGTCAGTGCTGGGGTTCAGGTCTCTCATGTGCATAGCTCACTGCCATTCAGATTGTACAAGGTGCAGCATGTTTATTGATGCCAGCAACACAGGCAACACATGGCATCTGTGCAAGCTCTTTGATACTCCTGATGAGGTACTGTTGGGGACTTTATGGTTGATGGAGGTGTCTGCTGAGGTACATCCCACAGGGGCTATTGTAGTCAATTGTACCGCTGATGAAGGATGACTGCAGAGCCACAATGACCTCCCCTTATCTAGATCTGACAGCCTTCATGATTAGGTGGGTATATGGTATGTTTCTGTAAACACTACAGCACATGTTTGTCCAATGCAGGATATCTATCACCTTGTGTCCCCAGGTCTCTCATTACATGTTAACTACATAATGGGTTAACACCTATGTGGTAATTGGTGGACACTTACTGTATATCCACGGGGGTTGACTATACACGTTTCTGCAATTAGCTTGCTGACATGGCTATGGCACCAGTATGTTTGTGTCAGCTGGTGGATCATATGTGGTGAGCAGTTTGTAGTCCTCTGCAAACATGTTTGGACACAGTCCTTCCATGTTTGCCTGTACCTATGGGACATATATACCAGACGAGGGAGATCCCAGGACAAAGCCTTGTGGGATGCCAGTTATATCTGGTTTGTAGTCTGACATGGCTGCAGCATGTCTGACCATGTCTGTTCTGTCCTTGGTCTGGTTTGCAAGCCCTCTACTGACATGTGGGTTTATATTTAAGCTGGTGAGCCTATCTATAATGAACACGTAGGGTATTGTATAGAAGCCTTTGCAAGGTCCAGCTACACTGTGTGGACCACATTGCCCTCATCAATGACCTTAATGACTGTTTCAATTGAGTCAAACATGTTTAGGGGCAGGATCTGCACTTGAGAAAGCCACACTGGGTTGGGTCCGGTGTCAGTAGGTCCCCAATATCTTTATGTCTGTGGTACATGCTGATCCTTTCCATAGCTGTGCAAACCGAGCTTTTCAGGATTCTGGGGTAGTAGTTTTCAGTATCCATTCAGGCAACACCTTTGTTGAGAAGGACCACTGTTGTTGTACACTGCTCTTTGGGTACATATTCTGTGGTAAGGCTGACATTGAGCAGTAGTGTGGTTTGGCATTCCATTCATCTTGGAGTCCATGTTGCACTAAGCCCAGGACACCATCTCATACCATTGCTGCTGTGTGTCTTGCTTTGTAGATGTTGGCTGTTACCTCAGCATCTGCAATGTCAGGGGGCCAGCAGTCTGCTGGGATAGATATTCTGCATTCGGGGGTTTGCACTGCACCTGTCAGGATGTATGTTGGCAATATGTGTGTGTGTTTGTGATATTTGTGTGATTCAGGGCATATCTGTGAATTCCCAACATGGTTCCTACCATCAGTTGTGAAAGCCTTGGGATTATCCTTAGTGTCCTGTACAATTTGTATCTTCATAGGTTCATAGGTTCATACTAGGCTATCCACCCTAGGGCATTTGTTATCCTAGCCAGAGTGTGTGTGGCTTTTGACACCCCTTGCTATGTGAATATTATGGCCATTTATGATTTGTTTTGCTGTGCCTCTGTCTGGACATGACACAGTGAAGACCCCCAGTGTAACTCTACAATCATCCATCCACTTGGCAAGATTCCTGTTGAAGAGTGTCAGTGAGGGGCTCTGCCTAACATGG
The DNA here is from genome assembly GCF_019279795.1 of Protopterus annectens. Taxonomy (NCBI): domain Eukaryota; kingdom Metazoa; phylum Chordata; order Ceratodontiformes; family Protopteridae; genus Protopterus; species Protopterus annectens. The sequence goes on from NC_056744.1 coordinate 1,090,302,604, forward strand.
AGTGGGATTCTGGTCCAGGGTGTGGGGAGCCTCTGGATTATGTATCTGTCCCTCCAGCACATCCTATTTCATTATTTGTTGAGGTTGACATCTCTCACTCTCACAGCTCCGATGGATTTGAGTTTTCTGGGGTGGAGCATGTCCATTACTCCTGTGTTGGGCATGGCCTCCTACAACAGGCGTGCAATGCCTCTGTGTAGGCAGTATGTGACTGCATTCAGCTGGGGTGTCTACAGCCAGGCAGCATATGACATATATTTGAGACCCTTTATCCTCTTGGTGAGGTACCTTTGAGGTCTTTCTAACTGCTGCAGGTGTCAGGTAAGGTACATCCCATATGAGGCATTGTACTAGATTATGGGTGTGATTATAGAAAGTATAGGGGCACAATGACCTCTGTTGACGTAGATGTGAATCCTTTCCTGATACGGTGTCAAATGTAGACAGTCTTCCTAGCCACATTGGCAATGTGGGTGTCACATAACAGGTTACTGTCCACTTGTGTCCCTAGGTCCCTGGTTACTCCTTCCATACATAATGGTTTACCACCTATGTGGTAATTTGTGGTACCTTGTTTGGTATTTGGTGGGACATTCATACTGTCCAGTGTCTTCAGGACGGCTGGGTGGGGTTATTGTGTGTGAGAGTGTGGTCTGTAGCATGCTACAGACTGTACAGCAGTCTTGCCTACAGTTAGTTGCACATGGGTGAAATCCAATGCCTTGTGCATTGTCAGTTACCTGGACGTATGGGTGTCTGTGCTGACTATGGATACTCACCCTCCTTTTATGTTTTGTTCCAGGTGTTGGGGCCATGACACATGATACGTGGTATAACCTGGTAGTGCTGGTGTGCTGTCAGGAGGCTTGCAGCAGGTTTCTGTCACTGCACAGACATCGATGTTCTCCATACTGGGGATGGCCTCAGGAGCATGCATATTGGGGTGTACACATCTGGCATTGGTCAGCATTTCCCTTATGTTTCTTCCCACTTATGTTTTCTAGGGTGGTGGGTCAGTCTTTTCAGCCTTGCCTACAAAAGGCTGTATGGAGGTGGCAAAGGCCTTATCCAATATTCAGACGCCCAGGGATAACAGGTGCAGGCCATCCCAAGAACAGCTGCATGGCTTGTCAAGCATGACATCCCAAGCAGACAGACATTGGATCCCCTTGGAATGACACCAGTAAGTGTGCCACTTGCTATGACTGATCATTCTGTGTTTGTACTGTGGCATTATTCATGGTAAGGGTAGGATGCTGCAAACGGTGAGTGTCATACCGGCCTGGACTACATAATCAGAGAGCTCATCTATGTCTCTTTTCATGTAGTCTAGGGCGGTACATCTCAGGTCATTCACACCAGCATGGACTATGACTGCATCATATTTCTACTTGCTTTGGAGTGACCTACATACTTCTGTTATGTGGCATATTGTGGCTGCCTACAGGCAGCTTACTGTACCCTTTCCCTTTTTCAGTCTGGTGTGCGGGACAGCAGTGTGTCTGACTATGGAGTCACCTATTACAACTGTATCAGGCATGTTGTGTCTCCTTCTGGCCTGTGACTGTTTGGCACACCAGCTTTGTGTGCTATGTGTTGCATGTGCTATGTTTGGAGGCTGTTTGATTGGGTGTCTGCTTTAGAGGCCTCTGTTGGTGTGCTGTGTTTGTAATTTGTGCCTCCGGGAATGTTTTTCTGTGTTTATGTGTTTGGTTTGCAGTTGTGATAGGTCTATGTGGGACTGTGTTTCTGGTGTGTGTGGTTACCTTCTCCTCCTGACTTGTTTTGGGAGTACTGAGTTGAGGGAGCTCAGCCTCCAGTTTGGATAGATGGTTGCATCTCTCACATATATTTGTATTTCTTGGGTGGAGTTGGGGGTTGTCTGTGTACTTGGGGCAGGTGTAACATTGCCTCAGGATTCACAGATTCCACTTGTTGTGGCTGGCCTTAGTGGATTGTATGTGTGGACAGATTTTATTGCCATACTACTGATCAGTGATTACTTCATTGTTCATGTTTGCTCTATCATGTAGTAGCTTCCTCATTCTCTTGCATGTTTTGGTTATGGCTGGTGTCCACCATGCCAGATTTAGGCACTGTGTCTTGTTTCAATTTAGGACTGCATAATCCAAGCATTCCTGGCAGTGTTCATGGAATGGCTGTATTACAGGTTCTGAGGTGTGGCCCATATTTTGCACCTGCAGGACCTTTAATGGATTCCACATCAGTTTGGAGGAGTGCAAATATTGCTTAACACATGTTTTCCACTGTGGTTTTCTGGCCAGGGACTGTGGTTAGGATTTGTATATCCAGTGTGATTACTCTATGGTCTGGTTTTACCAGTGAGCAATACACTTCTCATCTTGCCATCCAGTACCCATGTTGCTGATTATCACATCCAGTATGCTTACCCCTCTTGTGGGAGTGGTACGTTGTTCCTGGGCCTTTTGGTTTATGGATTCTATGAACTTTTGTCCTACACTGTTGGAGCTAGTATAATGCTCCCAGTCTATGTCTGGGTATTTGCAGTCACCCAATATAATGTGGTTTGGAGGACTTGATATATTCATGTATTCCAGCATAGGCTGGATGCAGTTCCTGGTGTTGGGACAGTAGTCTGTAGCGGGCTATAAACTGGGGGGCAGTTTTAGCCACTGTTACTTGAGCATGGCTAGTCCATGCTGCTTTTTGTTGTGGTACTGACATGGGGGTGTGGTTATCCTTGACAATTCTTGCTAGTCACCCTCCTTTTGTAGCTTGTTCCAAGTTTTGAGGCTGTACAGCACAGTATGAGGTGTAACCAGGTAGTGTTAGGGTGCTGTTGTGAGCCTTGCCTCAGTTTTCTGTTACAGCGCAGTTATCAACATTCTCCATACTGGGTGAGTTTAGACTGCATGCATCTTGCTGTTTCAACTTATCCCTTATCTTATTCTTATCCCTTCTGATACCTATGGAGATAGGTTTGTGTTTTGAGCCTTACCTATTCAGGGCACACTGTGGGTGACAACAGCCTTTGCCAGTATCCATACGGCCTGCACTGAGAGGTGCACGCCAGTCCTAGCAGGTGGTGCATCATGTCATGCTCAGCATGTCATCCCAGACTGGCACACATTGGATCCCCTTTGACTAACTGCGATACTTCAGTCAATTGTTGCACTTGATCATCTCATTGTCATGTTGTGGCATGATGCTTGGTGAGGGTAGGATGTTAGTCAGGGTCCTCAGGTGTGCATATAGTACATGGTGTTACATTACTTAACACATAGCATTCATGCCTCAGGTGGTGCTGCAGGGCTGTCTCTGTCAGATGCGCATATTACACTTCCCTGTACATGTTTGAGAGCAGGTTGTGTCATGTTAGACATCCCTGTTACTATATGAGTGAGTCAGGGAGGGGTATCATTTCCAGGGTTCCTACTGAGCCAATGTATGTGCTATGCGTTGCCTCTTTGCCAAGGCCAGGGCATACTGGGCACGCCTCCTTCTGCCTACTGGGGCAGGCTCAGGTTGTTCCTCCTCTGAGTCACGCTCTGCCTGTGATGGCCTTGGCAATGGTGGGGGGCTGTTTGGCCCGGCCCTATGCTGGTCCTGCTGCAGCTGTTTCGCAAGATCATATTATGTAGCATAGCACATACCATGACAATTTGGGTACATGTAGTTGGTGTGTACTGCAAGGCTCCACCAGATGTGTCCAGACACCGGAACCGTGACTTGAGCAGCCCAAACACACGCTCTATTACATTATGTGTTTGTGCGTGTGCCTCATTATGGCGTTCCTGTTCAGGTGTGTGTGCGTTTCTGATGGGTGTCATCAGCCATGGCTCCAGTGCATAACCTGCATCCCCCACTAGGTGTCCATGCGGGATGTCCCCATTGGCAAATGTCTTGTACAGCTGCGTCAAATGCCAGATGTGGGAATCGTGGTAGCTCCCAGGACAGCCAGCACACACATTCATTATTATGCCCTGGGCATCACATACAACCTGGCAGTTGATGGAGGGGAAGCCCTTGCGGTTGATGTATGCCCTACCCCGCTCACCAGCTGGTGCTTTGATGCGTATGTGCGTGCAGTCTATTGCACCCAGTACCTCAGGGTATTCCGCTATTTGCTGGAAGAGACGCATATTGCTGGCCAATACCTCACGGGCATTGGGGAAATATACATGATCACCGACATGTGCTGACATGGCATCCAGGAACTGGTGCAGTACCCTGGAGGCTGATGCCTGTGATATCCCCATCATATCACCAGTTGGTCTCTGGAAGGTACCTGTTGCTAGTATTCTTAGGCCTACACATACCTTGGTTTCCACTGGGATGGGTTCCCCTCTGTTGGTTCTGTGTGTGAGGCGTGGTCTGCACAGCTCCACTATTTGCTGCAGGAGGTCTCTGTCCACTCTATAGCGCTCTACTATCTCCAGCTCATGTAACTCGTGGTAGGTGACCCTGGGCCTGTACACTCTTCTCCGTCTCCTCACTGTGGGTTGTCTGGCACCATCTGCATTGTCACCACCCTCAGCAAGTCGCCTATGTCTCATTATGACAGCTATGGCAGCCCCTAACATTTCTGCTCTTAGTTCAGCTTTTTCAGTTTTCACTTCTGATAACTTAACTCCTGTCTTGCAGTGTCTCTTGAGAGAAACATTCTGCACTGCTGTTTGCAGAGTTTTAAGTGCTGGGCTGGGCTACTATTCTGCCTGTGTAATTGCCTGCATCTAATTGTTTTCACCTGCTAGCTCCAGCAGTATTCCCTACTAACTTCCTACTAAATCTGTTGCTTCCTTTTTCCTTTCTGTTTCCTCAGGGAGGAGCCGTGTGCAAACCAGCAGAAACACGCTCACAGTGGCTTACACGCGCGCACGCATACTTACACAGTTCAGAATCTGCTTATTTGGTTTAAAACGCGTGCACACCCACGCAAACGGTGTTAAACATCTCTCAACACGCTCCCACATGCTCAGTCTGCCTTACACGCTACAAGACACTGCCTTACACGCCACGCGCACTGCCTTACTCGCGCACACTGCCTTACTCGCTTTGTAGGCGCTGCGTCTTATACACATCCAGCAAGAAACTTTGGTGTAGGCAACAGTGCACACCTTCCATTTCTTGACTTTCTCATGCTTACTTAGTGGCACACCTCTTTCCATGATATCTGTCTGACATCTGTCATGTAACTCTAACCTCCAATGAACTGCATTTCTTTCTACCATTCCCCCCTGTGATGTCACCTATCTCCTACTCTGTTCCTCCCCCTTATGTAACACTTACACTACTCAGAATGTGCTCATTTGCTATGTGACAGTGGAATTCAGTATCCTTACACTCATTTGCATCAGATTGCCTACTAATGCTTAGTTACATCTCTTAGACTCAACTTCCCCCCTTAGCAACCACTACACGGTGGCCATGTTGGTTTTGCTCTGCTGGTCCCTGCATTGACATTCCATGTATTGCATTAAACCCACTTTTGTGGGTTTAAAACCTTCGTTTTTATGTTCTATGCAGCGCAGCCCGTTTCTTGTGGCCGCGCTTGGTTTAAACATCGGCAATCGCCGAAAAAAAAAAATTATATTTTTCATATATTTGCATCATGTTACCTTGCCAATGGCCACATATTTGGCCATTGGCATGCTGCCTGACACATATGCATCCTTTATTTGGAGCTGACATGGCTCCATTGCCGTTTTTGCAGAAACGTACTCAGTTGTCAACTGAGTACATTTCTGCAGCTAAAATGGCTCTTACATGGGCTGTTCTGGGCTTCCTGGATCGCTAATCATCCTCATTTGCATGCTATTTGGCTGCAAGTGAGGTGATTAGCTTATCCACGCCCACTCCGTGTAAGAGACGTTTTAGCTTGACTCTTACACGGACTTTGGGCTGTTCCTGGATCGCGAAGGCTGCATGGAGTCTTACACTACTCTTAGACTCCATGCAAGCCTTCGTGAATCCGGCCCATTGTATTTATTTGGAGTTCAGATTAAAGGGAAAAACGGTGTTGGGTCACTTTAAATGCTGTTAGAAGGGATGGGTGTGTACCGATACATTGATGGGTATTACTTATTTAAATTCACTTCTTCGATTTTATCCATTTGTATCTGATGAAGTCTGCAGAGGCAGACAAAATCACTTATATTACGAGTTTTTAATGTTTGCATTTAATAAAAATTTGGATTTGAGACGAGCTGTTGCCGTGGAGCTGCTTTGTGTTTTTTTTTTTTTTTTTGGTTTACCCTCGTTCTACACGCTGTGTTTTTATGATTAAATGAGGTCAATGGGGCATACAGTAGAATAAATATGCAGCTGACTGATTTATTTTTAGAACAACGTGTGAGTACTGAGATTTTTTTCTACCTTAGTGTAACCCACCCTGTAACACCAACAATGTTTAGCGTACCTAAAATCCATAAGTCACTTGAAAATCCACCACTACGGCCAATAGTCGATGGTAGGAAATCAGTTACATATGCAATAGCTAAATGTTTGGACTCTAAGTTGAAAGGGTATATGAAAGAGGAAGAAAGAATTTGTAAAGACTCCTGGGATTTTTTTGACAAAGATCCAAGGAGTGTTTTTTGAGCCACATGATTTGTTAGTTACTATAGATGTTAAAGATTTATACAGTGTAATACCCTAGCATTTAGGGATAGAATGGGTTTGTGAATTTTTATTATGGGAAGGAGCCCCACAAGATGAGATAAATTTACTAGAAGAATTATTAGAAATAGTTTTGAAAAACAATTATTTAATGGTTGGGAGAAAGTATTATCTTCAGAAAAAAGGAGTAGCCATTGGGTCCCCATGTGGTGGTGCAGTGGCAAATATGGTGATGGCATATTGGGAAAAAGAATATCTAGAACCTTCCCATTATTTTCAAAGTATAAGATTCTATACACACTTACTAGAGGATGTATGTATTTTATGGAAAGGGAGCCTAGTGGAATTACATGCCTTTCTGGAATATATCAATAATAAGACAGGGTTCTTGACTTTTTCTCATGAAATAATTAGAGCTAGAATAGTATATTTGGATGTATTATTAGAAAAGGATTATGAAAGCAAGCAACATATTGCAAAAATACATCAGAAGGAGACATTTTCCAACAGATTTTTACACTTTAATAGTGCACACCCATACCACCAGAAAAGAGGAGTAGTGAAAGGGCAATTGGTAAGTGCTGTGAGAATGGAGACAAGGGAAGAGGACTTTGAAAAAGAATGTGATTTTATGAGGTCCCAATTTTTAAAAAGAGGGTACCTGGAGAAGCTAGTGGAGAACTTGATAAGTGAAGTGAGCCAGAAACGTATTAGGGGTTTCTATAAACCATTATTATGCATGATTATGAACGAGAATAATGTTAATATTCAAGAAATACAATTATTACCCCCTATAGAATTAGTTGAGGATGAAATAGAAATAAATGATTTAAATAGCCCCAAGGGAGGGAAGGTAGTTAATTATAGGAATAGTTTTGTTATGAAATAATTTGATGGGGCATGTTCACTTAGAAGAATCCTAAATAAAAACTGGCAGTTACTTAGAGACAATATCATACTTAGGGTAAAACTGGACCCAGTCCATAATATTGTGTATAGGAGGGATAAAAATATTAAAATCATTTTGGAAGCAGCGAATAATAATAACAGGACGAAATTGGAGTAAAAACCATCTGCCCAGGATACTATGTAGGCAAAATGGATAGAAGATTAAGAGAAATAATTTATGAATGCCTATGTAGTATCAGGAAAGTGAATACAAGCAATGCACTGGCTAAACACGTTATGGAAAATCCAGAGCACACATTTAAGTTTATGGGCATAGATAGACTGATAAGGAATGAAAGGGGTAGACCATGGTCACTACTATTGGAAAAGAAAGAATTGATGTGGCAATTATGCCTAGAAGCAGGATCCTGGCCAGGGTTAAATAAAAATATTTCCATTGGATGTATCCTAAAGCTAAAGGCACTGGAAAGGTGATGGTGGTGGATATTTTATATAGGGTCTATATTACATAGTTGAAGCTCCGTAACTTCGACTACCATATGTACGACCACATATGTCCCAAGTTACAGAACCTCAACTATGTATAAAAAAAATAAAAAAAGGGAAAAGAAAATAAAAGGTTATATGCAGGGGGGCAAGCCCTCCCACCCCCCACAACCCCCGCTCTTTAAATATACCAAGTCTGAGGTCGTGCTACAGTGCAGTAAAGGGAAAATTTCTTTTACTGCACTGTAGCGCAACCTCAGAGTTGGTATATTTAGAGAGCGGGGGGTGGGGAGTGCAGCTCCCCATGTGGGAGGTACAGGTGGAGCTTGCCCCCCTGCTTACAACCCTCAGGTATGTTCTTTTTCTTTTTTCCAATCGAAGTGTGACAACTTCGAACTTATGGTTTTGACCATATTACATCAGAAGTTGTCATACTTCGACTATGTAATATAGACCCTTTTATATATTATTGAAATTTACTTCATGGTATGATTTTTTTTATCTGAGACAAGGTTTTATAAAATATGTACAAACAATGATATTATTTATATTGACATGTATAGATTCATGGGTTAGTGTGGGTGGTGCCTTTGTAGACTACATGGGCTTGACTGGTTGCCTTGGTGGGAGTCAAACCTTGCACCTTGAGGTGAGCACCTTAGCCATTATGCTATTATTCCTTCCATTGGGCTTATATTTACTTTTTGTAACTTTAAAAGTTAAATATATATTGATTGTGAACATCATTTACATTTTATATTTTTATATTTTGATTCTTATAAAATATTAACTTAAGTAGGAAAGTTTTATTGAAGTAACATGTTAAAAATGGTGTCTTTAATACAAGTTTTTTAATATTGTTATACATTATATTTATTTGGTGTGCAGATTAAAGGAAAAAAGGTGTTGGGCCACTTTAAATGCTGTTCGAAGGGGTGGGTGTGTACCGATACATTGATGGGTGTTATTTATTTAAATTCACTTGTTTGATTTTATGCATTTGTATTTGATGAAGTCTGCAGAGGCAGATGAAAGCATTTATATTATGATTTTTTAACTCAAAATTTACCAAAACATTGCTGAAGAGAGTCAATACCCCCAAGAAATGTTACAGTTATAAGTATACATCAAACATTCACAGGCTGCCTCTGTCCTATAGGGACATTAGTGCCAAACCAGAACAAATTTGCAAGTTCCCATCCCTTAGTCCAAGTTTCATTTGAATAGGGTTAGGGATGAGCTTTGTTTCACATGCATAGGAAGCCTGTTCCAGAGAAGGAGTAATCTTTGAGACACATACCTGTCCCTCCAACATGCCCTGTTTATGCTGCAGACAAGGTGTGGTCCTTCAAATGGATATTTCTGATGCTATTTGTTTTGCAGAGGTACAAAAATGCATTTCTGTGTGTTCAGAGGATAGCTTGTAGGCTAGATATTGATCCCTGTGCAGCAGTGTTTGAGACTAAGTAGAGGGGTAGGGCTTCAACATGGTCCACATAACACTTGTGTACTCTGTATATTATTTTTGTGAGGAACCTCTGTGTCTTTCGAGCTGTTGTATGTGCCTGCTTAGGTACATATCAAGGGGTGTGTTTTATTTGATGACTAGTCTGATGAATGCCAAGTATAGCAGAACAGTTGCTACCTTGGACCTGGATGCCATGCCTTACTTAAAAAACAGAATGATTTTCTCACCACAATAGACACATAATGGTCAAGGTTCAGGTTACTGTCAACATGTGGTTCCAGATCCCTGACCTCTGGGTCTTTTTTTGGGTAACATGAAGTGAGCAAACAAAAATGAAGAAAAAATGAGTCTAGTGGTCAAGCTTGACTAATCAGAATATAAACAAGCAGGTGTTGAATAGTTGAAGGAAACCACACATGACCTTTGTAACTAGAAATGAGAAATTATTTAATTTGAATTAATACATTATATAAAGTGAGGCTACTTATACTAGTTCATTGCTGAAAATTATCAGTAGACGAAACCAGCTACAAACTGAACAAATATAATAAAACAAATAAATAAATAACCATGTTTAGTTGGGTCTCACAAAACACAATTCAAATACTCTGAGCAATCTCAGCCTTGATTAATTCTGTAAGCCATAGTCTAATTTCAGCAAGACCTAGTATAATTTTAGCCTGACACTAATGCCATCACAGAATATTGTCATTTCTTCTTAAGGTTTTAAATAATTGTCAAAATTGAAATTATTTAGCTGTATACATCTCCTTTCACTTTTCTGTAACTTAATTTCAACTTTCAGTGACCACAGCCTAGTACAAACTATGTACCTAACAATGTACTAAAAACCTTCTTGCACAATTATAACCTATAAATCATATATCACCATTGAGCGGTACACTCATTTGCATATTCTGTCTACCCCAAATACACCAGCATCAGTTTGTTAAGGGGAGACCATGTCTTAAATCTTGTGGCATTCTCTGAAGAGATAACAACAGCCGAATTCTATTTCAAATAAAGAAATTATTGATATATTAAAAGAATCGCAAGTGACTTTATACATAAATCAGTAATTAAAACACTTAATAATAAGTCACAAAATATCAATGTAAGAGAGGATTACCTGTCACAAAAGGGGTTAACTGTGGTATCCTCCAGCGTCTGTGCTGGGCCACTTCTTTTTGAACTGCTCTCAAATATAGAAAGGGGAATAGGAAAGAAATATTGAAAAATGTTGATGAATGCAAACTAGGTAATATAACTACTTCAATAAAAGATTTTGAAGTTCTCTAATACTTTGCCTTTATAAGCCTAGTCATGCAATCCAACCCAGTTGTGTCCCTATGTATTGCGGGAATTTGTTGGGAGATGGTATTTTTGTCGGGAAGTTTCTAGAGGCTATGAGTGGACGGGTATGTTACTTTGGATATTACTACCTGCCACTGTCTATCAGAGGTATGGGGGCCAGATCTAGGGTGAATTTCTGATTTCCCATCCATTGTATAAGGTTATGCTTAAATAGGTTTGGGGATGGACTCTGCTTCACATGCATGAGGATCCTGTTCCAGAGCATGGGGGTGACCTGAGACACATATCTGTCTTGCCAGAATGTCTTATTTATGTCACAAGCAAAATTTAAATACTTGGATCTAGTGATTCTAAAGCTGTTTGTTTTCAGATGTGCAAAATATCTGTCAGTGCTGGATCAAATGATGGCTTATATGCCAGGCATAGATTTCCTCTCAGTAACCTGTAGAAGACAAACTATAGAGATAGAGCTTTAAGGTGATCTATGCAGGAAAATGCATTTATACCCTGGATTTTTCTGGTAAGGAACCTTTGTGGCTGTTCCAAGTGTTGCATATGTTTGGTCAGGCTCATGCTGAAGGGGGAAGTATACTTAATGGTGGGTCTGATAATGGCCGAATAAAGTGACAGTATGACTTCCTTGGACCTGGATGCCATGCCCTTAGTTGTAAGCTGGGCAACATGGAATGATTTTTTTACTTTCTTGGCACATGTTGGTCAAAGGCCAGATTACTGTGTACATATGTTTCCAGATCTCTGACTACTGGGTCACCGCTTAGGGATATCTTATTGCTGGAATAATTAACCTGGGTGACAGTTTTTCCAAAAGGTACTAAAATGCATTTCTTGGCATTGAGTTTTAGTCTGTGACTTTGGCACCAATCATTTGTCTGTGTTAGACCCTCTTGTAAGACATTTGTGTCATGGGGGAAATCTTTGATAGCTCCCAGTTTGCAGTCATCTGTGAACTTGCTCAGTCAAAGGCCCTTGAGATTAGCCTTTACCTCCAAGAAATAGATGCCAAATAGCAGCAGTCTCAACACAGAGCCTTGAGATACCCCACTCGTGGCTGGTCTATTAGTGGAGGTGGCATCACCAATCCTGAATTCCTGGATCCTGTTCTGTTAGCCATCCAGAAATCCAGTGAGTTATGTAGGGGTTTATGCCCAGTTTGTTGAGCTTGTAAATAATATCTCAGTGGGATCCATCCATTCATACATCCATCCTCAACCACTTTTCCCATTTTTGCACATGGGATCAGGGTATCACTTCAACAGTGACAATCATCTAGAGCTAAGCTTTACACCTCAGGGTGACTATCCCTTTTGTGCTAGTTCATCTATACCACACACTCACACATGCACTCACACCTATGTCCAATTTAGAGTGTCCAATCCATGAGTGGGCTATTGTATCGAAAGCCTTTGCAGGTCAAGGAAGGTGGTACGCACCATTTTTTTATCATGCTTGACCCTCTCAAAGTCTACCAGGTTATGTAAGCAAGACCTTTCCTTAACAAAGACAAACTAGGATGGGGGCAGCATCTGTAGGTTACCAATGTCATTGTGTTCCATGACTTTGCTTATTAGACTTGTTAGACTTATGGGTCTGTAGTTCCCAGGGCCAGCTAATGGTCCAGCCTTTTGAAATGGGATGAGCATTGCAGCCTACCATTCACCTGGCACACAACCTATTTTGAGGCTGTAGTTGAATATCTCAATTGGTCCTTCTTGGTCATGTTGTAGGCTATTTAGGAGGTAACCAGGGATATTGTCAGGGTCCATTAAAGCAGTGATTTTGGCCTCAGCAAGTACTGGCAATATCTGCTTCCTCTTAATAATTGGAGGATATGGTAAAAAAGATTTCACAGTGGAAGTGGGAGTAGTGAGGGGTGAAGTTATCAATATGTTTATCAGCCAGTAGATTCAATACGTCACCCTGGTCAGTAAGGGTTGTTAAGATCTATTCTGCACACTAATGTGTGCTACATTTAAGCTTTCTGACATAGCTGAAGAAGGCCTTGTGATTGTCCTCAGCCTGGAAGGCTATCCTGACCTTGTAATTGGCCTTGGTGGACTGGATTATACCTATTAGTTTCATGTTTAGTTGAACCAGAGATCTATGTCTCTATGAGATATGCTCTGTCTGATTTTGGCCATAACTTTTTGTGATATACCCTGTTGAGGTAAAAATTGCACCAGTGTTTTTTTTTTTTAGTATTAGAGTTGGGCTTACTTCTGGTAGGTAAGTCAGCCTCAATGCAGCCATTTACATATTTGTACCGGGTTTATACTTGGGGTTTTGGGCAGCCAGGAATTTTGGCCAAGTATCAATAGGATGTAGTTTGCTTTAGAATAGTTCCTAACTGTTACAAGTTTAGTTGGGATTTCTGTGCTTATTTCTATTTCCAAGGAAACAGCTTTGTGGTCTGACCGCACCAATGAGGATGTGACACAGGGGAGGATGCAATGTTCTCCCATGTGGTTGAGTACTAGGTCCAGTATATTTGTTCCTCTAGTTGGAGTGCACGATATGACCAAGGTGTTTGTGTTGATGAATTCCAGGAAACATTGTGCCTGTGATTTAGAGGCAGTGTTCATTTTCCACTCTATAGAGGGGTAGTTAAAATCTCCAATAAACAGGTTATTTGGTTGGATGGTGAGTGCCTGTAGTAGGTCTAGGTAAGAGCTGTGAGCTTTGTGGGTCATAGAGTGTGGCCTGTAGCTGGCAAGGTTATGGTAAGGAACCTTGTCTATGACACTTAGACATAGATGAACTCCTCAGCATTATCCAGTTTGATTAAGCTGTAGTTGTACTTGTCCAGTTTAACTAAGCTGTAGTTGTATTTGTTTTGTTGCTGTCTGTGCTGCCATTGGCTTAAATGTGTGGAAGGCACTGTAACCAGGCACTGCCAGAGTAGTATCTGTGGCTTTAAACTGAGTCTCAGTAACAGCACAGATGTCCACATTCTACAGCGTGAGGAGAGCTTGTAGGGTATGGGGTTTCTTGTTTAAGCTCCTAGCATTGAGCAGTAATAACTTAAAGGTTGCTTTGAGTGTTTATTTTTATGCTTTGTTAGTAATTTTGTCATTTTGACCTTGTCTAAAAAGTCTCTAAGAGGGTGGATAAAGTTTTAGCCAATATCGGCAAGCACAGGGGGGGTAGGTGCAGGCCATCCTTAGCAAAGCAGCATAGTCTGTTAACCATGTCCTCTCATGCTGATAGATATTGGAATGACTCCAGAAACTAAGCCAATTATTAAAATCAGTTGTGTACATTCCTAATGTATGCCCAATGGGGTTGAGCTACTCGTATACTTTTCTGAATAGTTCTGCCATTTTTTTTCACTTTCTTAGCATGCAGCACAGTTCATTATATGGTCATTAATCAGCATATATGTCTGCTATGCCTTGTTTCCCAACTAGCCACCTTGTGCTACAATGTTTCCAGAATTGCATACATCCATCTTCTACAGTCACAAAAATTATGTTCAGTGTAATACCCGCTGTCTGTTGATTGGAAGCCTTACAAATGTTATAAAGTGCAAATGTTATATTGTTTTTTTTTATATGATTGAATCAAGAAAGAAATAGTTCTATTAAAATTTTTAAACCTTAGGTCATGATGGCGTGTGATGGAGTGGTCGTTAAAGGATACACGGCCCAACTATTGTTTAGCAGAAGACATGTTACAATGGGTTCGTAGTCATGTATTCTAAGTATTGTATAAAGAAAAATTATTCTTTTATGTGTCTTTCTTAGATTTTATACTTCACTTGTCAGCATTCATTTAAATAAGAGAATGTTGCTGTTTGTTTCACAGCACTGAATTAAAAGACGATCTGTTTTTGTGACAGAAAGAAAGCCCCAGATCCTACATGTTCCCCACCAGTTTCATTATGAGTGGCCACCATCTATTTAGTTGTAGATTAATAGGTTACTCCCTCCCTAGTCCTGTTTTTGCATTATTAGGTTTCCCCAGATGAGTTTCCTTTAATGAGACAGCAACATTTCAGTTTGTGCAGCTTGTGTATTAGCCATCACTGGTTGTTTCTTATTTCTCCTTGATTGTGTGACCATGAACTTATTTAAGTAAATGGGGGCGAGCTGATGAAAGCACCCATACAGGGTTTATGAGGCTGCAAAACTACTATATTAAAGTTGAGCAGTTCGGTGTTTGTTTTACTGATCATTTCTGATCATCTGGCTATCCATTCAGTTTTAGGTGTCAGTTATCATAGAAGAAGTATTGCTGATTGCTTGTACTTAAACTGCCATTTATTTTCAGTGAATTCACAAACCTATCTTTTCATTCTATGCAAATATTCTCAGTGGTATATTACCTAGTCCTGCTTATGTGTACTTCTTAAACATACTAATTTTCACCAGAATCCACTCTGTCCTTAATGTTGATACCAATACCTCCACAGCCATCTTCCTATTTCCATACCCCCAGACCTTTATCTAAACATACATTCGTGTAATTCCTTGCATATGTAATGGATGCTTTGGAATCTATCTCATACAACATCTTCCATTTTAGTAGTGTTGTGATGTACCCATGTAAAAGATGCTCTAGCCATCATTAGCTGTATTTATCAAGTTACTTTCCTTTCCTTCTGTATTCATTATTCTGATAGTATACTATACTATTTCTTGTTTGTTTTATTAACATCCTAATTTCTTTTCACTGGGTCATCTTTGTTTATCAGCTACCTTTCGTTGTTACTAATTTTCCTATTTAGAACTTTGTGATATGATTTGATGTTCTGCCATTTAAGAAATTTAATAGATGTTTATTTCAACTTATTCTGCATTTCCTGGGAAATCCATTCATTGTATTTATATCCTTGTATTCTGCAACAAATTTATTTGAGTAAGATGTCTTTTTAGAAATGATATTCTAAACTTTTACTTGTTACTGAATTGCCTTCTCTTCTTTGAATTAATTCAATCATTATTTTAGTACTTCTAATGTTCTCCATAATCAATGTAATTTTTTAAAAATTCATCGGGTTTACTTTAAGATATTTCATTATATTTTCTCCCTCAGTACTTGACTGTTATTGTGATTGCTTAACACGTAACATATATCACATCTTCGCCAAATCTGCCTGTTTTCTTTTTCAGTTAGTGGTTTGTTCCATCACAAGTTCTTCACATTTACATTTTCTTTTTTCATTCCGTTATTTTTCTCAGAATGCATATTCAGGCATTTCCATCTTCCAGTCAGATTTTTATTTTTTCTTTAACTGTCTAAGATATGAATAGAAAAGATAAAGCCTCATTTTTTCAATCCCCATAATTCCTTATAACATATAACTCCTGCTAAAATAATACGAGTGTTTCTTAACCAGTGCCGTAAGAATATACAATACATTTCTATTCACATGTATTCCACATTTTGTTTCCAGACAATATGAACCATAAAAACATTCTTAGTAATCCAGTTAAATGGATCATTTCTACTTATGCCCTTGACTAGTAGCACATTGTTGTAATAACATCTTCATTCAATTTTCCTTCTTTTAACCCTTCAGCAACATACTTGATAGCTCTGCTACTTTTTCTTCCTACTACACCGTAGCTATATTTAATATTATAACCCCCACCCAATATCTAAGCAGTTGAATCCTCATGTTATTTGTAAGTTCGGTTTCCTTATTTGCTGCTTTAGGCAGTGGTTCATTGAAAACCATCACTGAGGTCCATAACTGGATTGAAATGAGCAAAGAAAAGGTATTAAGAGGAAATCATTATGGCAGTTGTGTTAGGGATAGTTACAACACACACACACATCATGAAACAAGGGCATCTTTGTGCATTTGTAGCTAAATAACATTAGTATACAGTCTTCTTCTTCTTTCAGCTTTTTCCCGGTTAGGGGTCGCCACAGCGAATCACCTGTCTGCTCATGATTGGCAGTGGAGTTTTATGGTGTCGAGTTGCCAACCTGGCACCCAACCTTCCACAGAAGACACACACATGTATGTACTCATGCCTAGGGCCAATTTAGAGTGTCCAATCCACCTACAGCATGTCTTTGGAAGGAAACCGGAGCACCCGGTGGAAACCCACATGACCGCAGGGAGGACATGCAGACTCCACACATAAGGCACCCCAGCCAAAGATCGAACTGGAAAATATTTTACTGTGAGGTGGCAACGCTAACCGCTGCACCACCGTAGCCGCCCCAACCCAGATACTTTACTTATGCAATGGATATCAAGGCCGTTGGTGGATTCAATGACTGGCCATGCTGTTTCCTGTTGTAATTCTGCCTTTGCAAGGCTAATGTGTTTTTGGGTGACTCGAGATGGAATTCAAGCTGTGACTGCTGCTGTGCAAAAAAAAAATGCAATTCTAGCTATTTATTTTTTTTAAACCAAGAATGATCAAACAAGATACCATGGGCAGTCAAGGGAATGTGGGTTGTCTGTGGATGAAATGATAGGCTTTGGCATTTGCTGCTGTAATTCTGACTTTGTACGACTAACAAGTATTTGTATAAAGGAGGAATACAGGTTACGTCACCTGCTTTAATGAAACAAAAATACATTACAGTAACCTCTTCCTTTTAAATTATTTTCTATCCCAGCAGGGTCAAACTAGATGCTGTGTATAGGCAATGGGTATGAAGGATGACTGTGAATAAAATGATTGGCCTTGCTGTTTTCTGCTGTAATTCTAACTTTGCATGACTAGTGAGTGTTCAAGTGAATCACGTTGGAATGCAGGTTGTGATTACTGTTTCTATGAGCCAATAATAGCTTAATAAAATAACAATTACTATTTTTTTATTAAGGTGGGATCAAACCAGATATTGTAAGCATGCAGTGGGTGTGGGGGCTGTATGTGTATAAGAAGATTGGCCCTACTGTTTGCTGTTACATACATACAAATATTTTAAACATGGGCATAAATGCTCTTCTAGCTTGCCAGTATACCAAACACTTGTTCCCATAAGAAGTGTCCAGGCTGTTCTTAAAATATCTAAACTAGTGCTTGCTTTAATGTAATTTGGTAATCTGTTCCATGCATCAGCTACTCTGTCAGAGAACCATTAAGTACACTTCACTCCTACAGAATCTTCTACATCGGTTGTCTGATGATTCTCTAGTACTTCTTGATAACCTCAAACATTCCCCGAGGTGGATGTCCCTAAATGCCCTACCTACCCGAATAAGATCTCCTCTTAGATATTAACAGTGCAAGTTTCAAATTACTTTTTCTAATGCCTGGTAATTATGTACATAATGCGTGTGCCTTATTTATGAATTTCACATGGTTTACCTGTGTGCTTTTACACATCAGAGACATGCTTCTTTTAATATCATCAACATCTCTCTCTTTTCTAAATGTTTCTACTACTTCATATCCTTTCTATAGATTTCCGGCAAGGCTGTTTGTTCTTATTCTTACATTTTAATGTGTCTTGTTGATAATTTCACCATTTGAACTATATTCTATTTTTTTCTCTGATATCAATTTAGTTAAATTATTTTGTCTACTGTTGTTCGGTCCTTTTGGTATCTGCATTGTGTATATGCACATTAAACTTAGCATTTACTAATAATTGATATATCCTGTTAAAGCCTTTCCTAGTGTTGCTTTATGTCTTGTGAGGTGCTACCTGGCTAGGAAGTTAGAAATGGGGAGTCCACCTCTACAAATAGGCTAGTCACAAGTGGAATCCCTCAGGGATCAGTCCTTGGACCGCTCCTTTTTGGCATTTACTTCTCAGAAGTCAAGGCCACTGTCAGTGGTTTCTGGCTGACTAAATTTGCAGATGATTGAAAATTAGGAGCTGTCATTGAATCTCACACTGACACAAATGTTCTCCAGGAGGGGCTGACACAGACAAAAAACTGGTGTCAGAGCCATGGACTAAAACTAAATGCCAAGAAATGCATAATAGTATCCTTTGGGAAGTCATCCATCCCTGGTAACTATCATATTGACAACACAACCCTTAGAGATGACCC
Organism: Protopterus annectens; assembly: GCF_019279795.1. Taxonomy (NCBI): domain Eukaryota; kingdom Metazoa; phylum Chordata; order Ceratodontiformes; family Protopteridae; genus Protopterus; species Protopterus annectens. The sequence continues at coordinate 1,090,321,365 of NC_056744.1, forward strand.
AGTAGCCTTTGATTATCACATGTCTACAGTGGTGAGGAAATCATTCTATGTTGCGCAACGTATAAACAAAGGCATGGCATCTAAGTCCAAGGAACTCATTGTTTCACTGTATTTGGCAATCATCACACCTGTCATTAGTACAATGTCTCCTTTGGTATGTACCTAATCAGGCATATCTAACAACTGGAATGTCTACAGAGGTTCCTGACTAAAAGAATACAGGGAATAAGTAAAATGTCCTGTGCAGACTGCCTCAGGGCCCTATCCCTGTATTCTGTGTCCTACAGGCTTTTGAGGGGAGATCTATGCCTGGCATACAGGGCATTGTCAGACCCAACTCTGATGGACTTCTTGCATATCCACAACACAAACAGCACCAGAATTACACATTCTAAAGACTTAAACCTTGCCTGTGATATAAACAGGACCTGCTGGAGAGACAGGTACGTATTCTAGAGACTACCCCGTCTACAGAACAGGCTCCTCATCCATGTAAAGCAGAGTTCCTCCCAAATCCAATTCAAATCCAACTTGGATAATTGGATGGGAAACTGGAAATCCATCCTTGGTTTGGCACTTATGTTTCTAATGGACACAAGTAACCTGTAAACGGTTCATCTCCCAGGCCCATGCTTACACTTATCAAGGGTATTAGAACTTGTCAGAGATTTTGGGATGCATGGCTAGGCTTAAAAAGGCCCTTGTGGTCTTTAGCCTAGTAAACACCTATGAGCCTATGAATACCTGCTATGTTTTAACAACTGCTTGATAACTACCAGGAATTCTGCTCAAATTATTATTTGTTAGCTCTGTAAGGTCACTTTGTACAGAACTTTGTATTTGTTGGTGCATTTTTCTCTTTTTTATCAGCTTTAAATATCTGAATACCTACAGATCCTGAAGGACCCATTAACATTTGCCCCAATTGTGGCAGGTCTCACCACCTCATACCATGACAGTATAAGGCCCATTTAATATAGCAAATGTTCTATTTTTCTGGTGTTTAACTCTGGCAGAGAATGTGCATTTGAGTATATAGAGGTTTTAAGAACCTCATACTGATGGAGCTGCTCATATTTTTTTTGTTCAGTTTGTTCCTTTTGCAGTCTGTCAGCAGAAGACCTACAATGCATGTATTCCTAGGCAGACTCTGTTATTGTCACTCGTCATGCTGGAGCATGTCACCTAGCCTTCCTCCAGGTGTCACCTGAGTATCAAGACTTAGGCTGTTCCTTTTGCTTTGGACTGCCAAGCTGTCATCTCAATTTGCGTAAGATGGGGGGGCTGCCAGGGCATGATTTCCGTGCATCTCAGAATCAGCTGTATCTGTTGGCATTTCTTTACAAGTGGCACCTTTACTCTACTGTTATGTTGTCATACAGCATAATTATGTCAGAAGGTATCACAAGGAAGTCATACCTTACTTAAACTGAACCTTTTTCTTAGTTTCTTCCCCCGTCCTTCTATTCACACCTTCAATATTCTTCCTACTTGTGTTTTAAGTAGTCCTAATAGAAAAGGAAAAGATTCTGGGCCTAGCCAAGGACTTTGCTGGGCTCCTGCAAGTTGTGTTAATGCCTGATTGCTAAGGTATATTTATATGCTGTTTATTTTTACCCCAGTAAGAGGCATTGCAAGTGGGAACCATTTAGACTGAAGTGTAAAACAACTTGCAATAATTTACGATGGAAGACAAAATTAAGGTCCTTAGCTAGCTCTACAAATAGTGCATAAGTTGTTTTTGGTGTTAAATGTGGTCTTTAAAAGACAGGAGGGCCGTGAAAGTGAAATGACTTTAACAAAAACCATTTTTGTTAATGTAGATCCCATTTGGATGATGTGAGGCTGGAAGATTTTAGTAGGGGAATGACTCTACGTATACTTCAATGACTGTAGGTGGGAATGACTATAGGTGTTTGTCAGTACTTTAGAAAGGTACACATAAATGGAAGGTGTTTGTGGAGTACTGTAAGAAATTAGGGTAGCGTTTGTGATCATACCGTAGTTTTGAACCGAGTCCATCTGAGCCGGGTTCACCATGCAGATGGGTATATTTGAATTGTTTGTTTATGTTGGATAACTAAATAGGGATGAAGTTCACACTGTAAGATATTGTTTTTGAGTCATTATTGAGTGGGACTAAGTGGGGTAGAGCTGACTAGCTATACTAACGAAGTAGGAGCTCATGATAAATTCTATATTTAATAGTTTAATAGGCTGCTTCCAAATTAAGTATTTTGGTTGTTTATGTTCCTATGAAAGTAAATAGATTTTCAAGTGAGTTGGTTTCATTCTAAAGTAATTTGGGGTTAGTTGTTTAAAGAAGTTAATTTGCATCTGATATAATTACATTTTACCTTTTTTATGAGCAGTTAGGAAAGTGAAGTCAAGAAAAACTTCAAGGAAAAGGAGGCTTAGATAAGGTCTTGACTGATATGATCAAGATGGTGGGTGAGTTAGGGGAGAAATCACTCCTGGGGGTGCTCACATGAGTATGGAGAGCAAGGCATATCCTAGATGATTGGAGAACAAGCATTCTGCTGCTAGTGTAAGTATCAGCTATTTCCCCATCTTCTTCTCCAAATGTTATCTTCCCATATGCAGTCTTATTTATTTATCTGTTTTTTTCATTAAATATGTTTAGATAACATCCTTGTGGTCATACCGACATAAAAGGAAAAATATAAGAAGTGGTAAGAAATAATTACAATATTTTAAAAGCCAATGAAGATATTTGGCATACGGGGGAGACAAGTTGACTTTTGTTGATGAGGAAAATAACCTCCAAGAAGTTTCTTTTTGTGAGAAGCATTTCAGAAATAGACAGACCACTTACTAGTAAAACAAGGGGCGCATTTAAATATGTAAGATGTGCCACTATGTATGCGAGGGGCCTTATCTAACATGATACGATTACCACAGAGTGTTAAACAGTGGGGATGGATTGCACTTGTAAATCTAAAGGAATAATTTATATAGTGGTATGTAACATATGTTTTTCCTTTTATGTGGGTATGACCAGAGGGATGTTAGCTGAATGTATTTGGGAACATTTATATGCTATAAAAAGCAAGAATATCAAAAATGAGTTGTATAAGCACTTCACTTGTTCTGAGGGATTTAAAACATTTGTATGTTGTGTGGTTGCTCCTAGAGAGAGAATGTATGACAGGTGGATGTTGTCAACAAACTGGACATAAGGTAAACTAAGTAGCTGGTCAGACTGCAAGCTGATAAAATTCCAGGTTTAAATGCAGTTCATAGGATCATCATAGGATCATAGAAAGTTACTAGGCTATTGGCCCTGAGGCCCTTACAAGCCTAGCCAAGAATTTAGCCCATGTTCCAAGAAGTCAACACCCTATGCCACTGTCAAGCAGGGACACAGGTGAAATCCTAGGGGTGTATTTTCTGTTCCCCATCCAGTTATCCAGGTTGCGCTTTAACAGGTTTAATGATGTAGTCTGCTTTATGTGGAGAGGGAACCTATTCCACAAAAGAGGGAGTCTCTGGACACAGATCTGTCCTGCCAACAAGTATTATTAATGTCACAGACCAGGTTGAGGTTGTGCATGTAGGTTACTTGACTGGAGCTTGACTTGTGGATATGCAGCAGTCCCATTTGGGCTGGGTCTGAAATTCTTTGTATGCCAGACAGAAGTCACCTCTGAGGAGTCTGTAGGAGACTGAGTAGAGGGACAGGGCTTTTAGACTATCCATGTATGGTAGATGTTTGAGGCCCTGGATTCTCTGGGTGAAGAACCTCTGTGGTCTCTCCAGCTGCTGCATGTGCTTTGTGAGGTACATGCTGAAAGAGGCATTGTACTCCATAATGGGTCTTATAAGGGAAGAATAAAGAGCATTATGACCACCTTGTCCCTGGATGAGATACCCTTACTAATAAGGTGGGCCCTGTAGAAAGCTTTCCATACAATGGAGGCAATATGGTGGTCAAAAGTTAGTTTGCTATCAACCTGGGTGCCCAAGTCTCTCATGACTGATTGTCTGCTTAGTGCCTTATTATCAATGTGATAATTTGTGGGGAAATCATTCTCCCCAAAAGGCATGATGATGCATTTTTTAGCATTCAGTTTGTGGCCATGTTTCTGGCACCAGTCATTTGTTTGGGTGAGACCCTATTGGAGGATGTCCACATCACTAGGGGAATTGATGACAGCACCCAGCTTGCAGTTATCTGCAAACTTGGTCAGCCATATCCCACTAGATTTGGCCTTTACCTCTGAGAAGTATATCCCAAACAGCAGAGGCCCCAAGATCGATCCCTGGGGTACACTGCTTGTTACAGGTCTATTACTTGAGGTGGTTTCCCCTATTTTAAATAGGTGGGTTCTATCAGTGAGCCAGTTTGCTACCCATCTGGTAACATATGGATTGACACCTAGTTGAGAGAGTTTATCTATTATACTTGAGTGGGGAATAGTATCGAAGGTCTTGGCCAGGTCAAGGTAGGCGGTGTATCTTCCCCTCATCTATGGCCTTGGTGACTGTCTCAATGAAGTCAACCAAATTTAACAGGCATGGCCTTCCCTTTACAAAGCCAAACTGTGTGGGATCAAGTGTCTTTGTTAATGAGGTCCATGATAATCTGCTCCATGGCCTTGCAGATCAGGCTAGTTAGGCTGATGGGTCTATAATTTACTGGATCGGTGGATGCTCCACCTTTGTGCAAAGGGATGACAGTAGCTGTCCCCCACTTGTCTGGGACAAAGCCGGTACTCAGGCTTTGGTTGAATAGAGTGCCAAATGATGCTGCAAGTTCCTGCCTGAGTTCATGTAGGATGCAGCCTGGAATGTTATCGTGTCCCATGGAGGCTGTATTTTTTGCATTTGAGAGGGCAGTGATGACTTTCTCCCTAGAGGTAAGGGGAAGGGGGTCAGGTACTGTAGATGTCCTGTTTTACTGATGGGAGGGGCAGAGGAATAAAGTTTTCACTGAACCTGTCTGCCAGCAGGTTGGCTATATCTACAGGGTTTGTGTATGTGGTGTCCTTGTGTCCTTGACCACCACTTCTGAGCAGATCTGGGTGCTTCCCTTGAAATTGCGGACATATGTGAAGAAAGCCTTATGATTGTCTTTAGTAGATGTGACCATTTTGGACTCGAAGTTTGCTTTGGAGGATTTCACTAGTGCTCTTAGTTGCTTGTTCAGGCTAAGGAGAGGTTGCTTCCAATTAGACACCTGCTCCTTCTTGGTCCTGGACAGCAATTTTTTCCTTTTATTATAGAGTTTATTTATTGCAGCTGTTCACTAGACAGGTTTACTCTTCCTTGAGAAGGATGATTTCATCCTGTCTGGTATTCCTGATTCCATGAAGCTATATAAATGCTCATATAGTACTTTGTTGTAGGTTTGGACATATGTGCCAGTTCTGGGGGGAGGGGGCTGTGAAACTGTTTATACCTTTCCTCAGGAGGCCATAATCAGCTTTGGAGAAGTTTTTTTTGTTTAACCCTAGCTAAGGGGGGGGGGGGGGGCAGGGGAGATGGTGACTTCGAAAGTGACTGCTTTGTGGTCGGATCTTACCATGGATGATGACACTTTAGGGATTTTGCAGTGATTGCTCATGTTGGTTAATACCAAGTCCAAGATATTTTCACCTCTTGTGGGGGTATCAACTAACTGTCCAAGGCATTTGCATTGACAAAATCAAGGAATCTGTGGGCATTTGTGTTTTGGCATGAGTATTTCTTCAAATCTATGGTTGGATAGTTAAAGTCACCCAGGATCATGGTAAAGGGTTGAATCTTGATAGATTCGAAGAGGTCCAGATAGGTGGAGTGGGCATCTTGAGTCAGAGTTGGAGGCCTGTAGCTATCTATGATTTGAATAGGGGTCTTGTCAATTGTTAGCTGCACCTGGAGTATTTCCTGTGCATCATACTGTTTGACTAGCCTAGAGGTATGTATGTCTTTTATACATATTTTGCAACTCCACCTCCTTTTGTTTTCCTGTCCATGGTTTGGGGTCTGAATGAATGATAGGATGAGTAACCTGGTATGGCTGATGTGCTCTCCGCAGCTATGAATCAGGTTTCTGTGACTGCACAAATGTCAGCTTCTTCCAGGGTTAAGAATGCTTTCAATGAGTGTAGTTTCATGTTTAGAGTCTTAGTGTTTACAGCATGACCTTTAATTTATGTTTTGATGAATTTTCATGTTGGTAGTTTTGACCTCATGGCATTGCCTAAAAGGCACTATGGGTGAGGCAAGAGCCTGAAGCCTGAGGGAGACAGATGCAGGCCATCTCTGACAAAGCATCAAGGCTTGTCAATCATGTCATCCCAGGCTGTCAGATACTGGATCCCCTTGGAATGACACCAGAAACTAAGCCAATTGTTAAAGTAAATCATTTTTCTGTTTGTATTGAGGCATCATTCTGGGTGACAGTAGAATGCTACTTAAGGTTAGGAACATACCTGCCTGGGAAACATATTCAGCGAGCTCAATCATGTCTCTCTTCATATAGTCCAGGGAGGTACATCTCAAGTCATTCACTCCAACACGGACTATGACAAAGTCATAACAGTACCTGTTGAGAGATTTGAGTGCATTGGTGATATGGCAGATTCTGGCACCCGACAAACAACTAACCATGGCTTTCTCCTTATCCATAGAAATACAATACAAAAAAGGCCAGCACTCAAGTGAGAGATACAAACTGACATTTATTAAGCCAAAAATAAAAATATATGCAGACTGGTTTCGACCATAAGACATTTTCACTGCAAAATGACAAAATGCATAATCATGACCTTTATATAGAAAAATGTAATAGTCAGCAGGTACAAACCATCCAATACAATGTCAAAATATTTAAAAAAATTCACAAATGTTTATTCAAGCCAGATGAAAAAAGATCCCCCAGTCTCACTCTCCAAGATTTTTCTTTTTTATTCAAAATATTGTGCCAACCTGCTTTAAAATTATCGTGCCAACCCCTTTGTCTATAACCACAACATTAAATTTAGCTCTAGGGTGTTTTATAGTGTGTTTGTACAAAGCATTAGTTAATCATTTGGTTCTGATGTTACTAAAGTGTACTGAAATGCATATTCTAATGGGTCTAGAAGTCTGACCTACATAAAATGCAGAACATGTACACATAGCTAAATAAACTACCCAACCTGTACTGCAATTGGCAACAATCCTAATATTAAATATCTGAGATGTATTTCTACTGGTGAATTCCTTAGTTTTACAAATATGATTACAAAATGAGCAATGGCCGCATGAATGACAAACCAATTTCACTCCATCTAAAGTGCTTTGACTGGTGCTCATAAAAAGGTGTCTTGTGTTTGCAATGGTTAGAATATCCCACTAGAGTTTTACCTCTCCTAAAAGAAAAATGATATCTAGACCCCAGAAGATCATGAAGCCACTCATCTGCTAATAGAATATCCCAATGGTGTTGTATAAGGTCCATAAAATGAAAACTATTCTGCTCATAACTGGTGGTCACTCTAATAATGTTATATGTTGGACTTGTTTTGGACTGAGATTTCAATAAGTCAGCTCTATCTAAAGATTGTACCTCCCTACTGGTTCGAAGAATCTGTCAATTACTGTAACCACGTTCATCAAATCTGCCTATTCGTTTTTGTTGTTCAGATGAAAACTCTTCATAATTAGAACAAATACGGTGAACCCTCATGAATTGTGATTTAGGGATATTCTGAATAATATGCTTAGGATGACAGCTGGTGGCATGAAGTAAAGTGTTTGAGATAATTTACGGAACACAGAAATTTGCAATGTACCATCTTGTTGTCGTGTCAGCTGGACATCCAAAAATGAAATACTTTCCATATCATAATGTATGATAAAATGAATGCCCCACTTGTTTTGATTTAAGTATTGTACAAACTCTTGTAAGTAATTAACATCATACCTCCAAACCATCCAGCAGTCATCCAAAAACCATTGCCAAATATCTGTTTCACCCAGAAATAAATTATGGCTGACATCATAAATTATTTCTTGTTCAAGATAACCCATAAACAGGTCGGCATAAATAGGGGCAAAGGATGCACCCATAGCCATACCTTTTAGTTGTAAATAACATTTGCCATTAAAATAAAAACATTTTTTGTTAGAACATTTTCAGTTAAATACAGGAGAAAGGTATTAAATCCTGGCCTATATATGGGTATCTTATTTAATCAATACTCTAGAGTGGCCAAACATGCCCAATGAGGTATACTTGTATAAAGAGAGGTAACATCTAGGGTACACATGATCCATCCAGATTCCCGTTGTGAGTTCAACACAATATTAAGAAATTCAGTCACATCCTTGATATGAGCCCTAACCCTTTTAATAAGGGCTTTAAGTACATGGTCAGAAATGATGATAGTGGTTCTGTAAGTGACCCATTGCCTGATACTATTGGCCTACCAGGCAGTTGTTTAGGATTCTTGTGAATCTTGGGAAGAAAATATAAATGCTGTGGTAAGGGGTCCAGAACAGTCAAATGTTGTGAAGTTTTTTGGCTGATTATACCTTCACTGAGTGCCAGACGTAAAAATTCGTCAATCTCATATTTAAATCTATAGGTTGGATCAATTGGCATAGCCATATAAAACTGATCATCTTTCAACTGTTTTTCATACTCAGCCAGGTACATAGACCAATCCATAACCACTATGGACCTACCCTTATCTGCAGCAATAATGATTATATTTTTATTCTTACTTAAATTCTCTAAGGCTTCCTATTCAGATTTTGTCAAATTGTTTGAAGCAAATGACCTAAGTGATTCTGAACCAAAATGTAAATCCTTAAGGACACATTTTTGAAAGATATCAATGTGCTTGTTCATAGGAGGAACAAAAGTAGATCTTTGAAATTTAAACATCTGTTGGTTTATTGATGTTTGATCATTATCCTCAAAATACAATCTTAAATTGAACAATCTACAGAATGAAAATAAATCATCCACAAAAGTATCCTCAGACACCACATAACCAGGAGTAAAATTTAAGCCTTTATTCAATAGCTGAAGTTCAACATCAGATAGTGTTACAGAAGAGATGTTATGCACATTATTTAAGTTGACTTTTGAGGCCCCAGAAGGTGTAGTAAGGTTTCCAGTGTGACATCCCGACCTGTGCTTCCTACCGCCCCTTCTTCTAGGCCTAACAGGTTAGGACCATTATTTCTGCACTGGCCTGAGGAATCAAAAGAATTAGATATTTTGTGGGCTGGTGACCCCTGTTTGTACTCAGTTTCAGTATCTGTAAATGAGGAGGATTCTTCCCCCAAAGTATCACTTATTGTTGGTTTTAAAATAGATTTTTTCCTTTTCCTTTTTTGACTAACATTATTAAGTGTCTGTCTAGACAATTTGACAGTTTTAATCTGTGTACCCCCCCAGAGGGAGGGTTCCCCTGGCTTGAATACTGGTCTGCATATATTTTTATTTTTGACTTAATAAAAGTTGGTTTGTACCTCTCACTTGAGTGCTGGCCTTTTTTGGATTGTATTTCTATGGTATATTGGGCCGTTGCACTTGCCATATGAGCCAATGTTTTGTTTTTGTTTCTCCTTATCCAGCCTGGTGAGGGGCACATCTGTGTATTTCACAATGGAGTCTCCTATGACTAATATGTTGGGTTTATGTTTAGGCCTTAGTGGCTGTGAGACACAGGTGTGTGGACTATGTGTGGTGTGTGGTGGTGGGCAGTGGAGTTTGCGTGCATGTATGCCTTGGAGGTCACGTTTGTTTGGGTATACTTTTGTTGAGGACCTCTGCATATGTGGTGGTGTGTTGTGTAGGTGTGGGTGGTGTTTTGGGTGTGGTGTTTGTGTTGCCAGCCTCCTCAGTGCCAGATATACTGGTTTGTGGGGGAGAGAGCAGTGACACTAGGTGCTTGATGTAATTGCATCTTTCACAAATTGTGTTCATAGGTGGTAGCAGTAGAGGGTTGTCTGTGTACATGAGGCAGTTGCTACACCATCTCAGGATGCCCATATTGACCAGACTGGCAGGAGAAAATGTAGGAAATTGTCCATCCAAATTTATCAGAAACTGAAAGAGCTAATAGGGTAAAGGGAGGAATGTCTAAGAGTAGTACTACTAGATGATAACACAAGTGCTACTAAGGGAAAAGTTGTAGCTGAAATAACCCAAAAAGGGTTAAAAAACATGCAGCTGAAACTATCAATGCAGCAGACCGGTATCTAGACTATGCTACTCAATATTAAGGTTAAGAACTCAGTAAGAAAAAAATTAAAATAAACCACAGATTAATCACTTTTAGTCAAAAGAAATAGAACTCACAGTATGAAAAATACAGTTAAACAGCAATGAAATGCAGTAAAATGCAGTTAAGCAATAATGAACTGCAATAGATGGCAATGAAATATAGTTAATCAGTAGATTGCTTTGAAACAGTAGCTCACAATCACAACAGTAACAGACAGCACAAATAAATCAGTGATTCAGTAGAATACTGGCATCAGTTTAGTGAGGCTACCAATAAGCAGTAATAAATACAACATAAATTAAGTAGAAAGAGGTATAGTTTTTTTTTTTTTTTTTTTGTTAGTAGAAAGTGAAGAGACAGAAGATAATAAGGTAATTCAAGGTTCAGAAGATAAAGGGGAAGGCCTTTACTAAGTCCTCACTATAAACAACAGAAGTACAGAAAACAGTTGAAAATAAGCACTTATCTTTTTCCAATATCACAGCAGAGCAAATGGCAGAAGGTCTATCTCACTGCAGTTTTGAACAGCTTGAGCGAACATCTAATTTTTTTAAGTATCACAAAATTAAGTTATTTTGTTAATGATTATTCATATTATTTTTACACAATTTTTATATGTTGATATTTATATATGTTTGATTTTTGATTAATTCATTAAATACTATGGTTCATCTAGCTGGTACTTTTGGGTCATGACCCAAATGTGGGTAATTCTGTATAAAAAGTCTTTGTTTTGCTGTTTGAGACAAAAGCACTAAAATAAATTTACAAAACATTCTGCTCACTCATTTTTTTCCAAGTGTTTTTGGTTACCTTAATTGCAAGCAATAAACGTTCTACCATGCCCCACATTAAGTTCAAACAGATCTGAAGGGTTATTATGTTCCAAGGTAGATGGAGCATAAGCAAATCTAAATCTCTGTGTAAAAATAAATATATGAAGACCAGTGGTTTAATTCACATAGTGGGCAATTTGTGAATGCACATAAAAGTAATGGGAACTGATAACAAGGTGAACCTTTTGTGTGCAAATCAGATTCCTCTGCAGATAACCATAATATACCTTTGTACCTTGAATGTCATCAAATGTACGCACTATGTGAACAACCCTGAGTTTAAACATTGAAAGGAAATGTCTGAGAATTGGAAAAACAAATGATACATTGCAATGTTTTGTATAACATGGATTGCACTATGAAATGAAGAGGTCCTTGTTGAAGAAAGCAGCAGAAAAGATTAGTTCAATATCAATACTATTCTAGCTGATTAGTCTGCCATAGCTGTGTTAATAGGATACATCTTGCCAAGAACTTTGACAGCTAGGATCCTTTCTTCTTGCTTCTCAGATTAATCCAAAATTTTTTAATATTCACTCATTTATTTTCAATACTTGGGTTATCTAGTTTAGGGTCCAAGGGTGACAGAGCATATCCTATTAAGGAAAGGATATAAAGCAGAAACCTATCCTGAATGGGGTCCCGGTCCATTGCAGAAACCTCAGACACTCATATAAATGCCACACACATGTCTAATGGCAATTTTGTGAATTGCTCATGCACCTCATGATTTGAGATTGGAGAAAAAAATGAAGACCTAATAGAAAACCCATATAAAAACAAGGAAGACATGCAAATGTTGCCCCACTGTAAGATAAATGTAAAATATTCACAAAAACATGTATTAGCTATTTCTGTCCACTTGTCTCAGGTACAATGAGCAAAGTCACTCATATCTATATTTAACAGTATGCCTGTATTTCTGAAGTTCCTTGTACCTGAAAATATATGGTACTATTAAATCTTTATGAATCCTTTGCTGCAGTTTTGTTCTGAGCCTTTAACCCTTCATTATTACAGTTTATTTTATAAAAATTGTTTTCTATCGGCCAGTAGCAGTAACACATTTTGAGCTCAGGCCTTGCTGATGCCATTTTGTGAAACTCTGCCGAATAGTAGTAGATTTTCCTGTTTGGCACATGCAAAACTGGCATCTGTTTTTAACACTGCCAATTCACAGTATGCTGATTTCATCATTATGAGCCCAGTGCTTATCTTTAACTGTACTACCATTTCCTTTAGTGCTTTCTCTATAATCAATAAAACAGAATATAGGCAATAATAACTACATTTCAGGGTTGTAAATACATATTGTATTTATGAGTCCTGAAAACAGAACAAGTCACAATACTGACATCTGAGGGGGTGACTTCTCAGCTGTCCAGATTTTCACAGAATATCCAGATTTTGCTTCATATATATGTTTTTCATAAACTCTGTGGTTTTCTGTCAAATCAGCAAGGATTTAAATCATTAATGACAAACATTTGAGTTTCAGACTTCATGCTCTTCAGAAAATGCATGCAAATACCAAACCTGTTATTATATCAACTTTCTAAGTTCAAAAAGAGCAACATTTAAAAACTGTCCTTAATTTTGAGCCTTTGTTCCTCTATTATTTTTGGCTTTGTCCAGAATTTTTGTACTAAGAAGTTGCAAGGTAGCTGTGCCCATATTAATAAGTTGGCCAGTATAACATATTCTTTAAATATATTTGAAAGTTCCATTGTAGAAGATAATTGATTAATCTCTTGCTTGTTAAACAATTTTAAAAGCTGATACAACTCTAGCTGTTCACATTCAGAAGTCCTTAAGTCAATATAAGCTAGTCGTCTTAGTACAGCTTAGTTCATAGCATTAACAACAGTGTTTCCAATGGATACCTCGTATTACATAGGTTATGGTAAATTCTTAAGTTTAACATATTAATACCATTAGCATTAACACATGACAAAATGTGTACAACATATAAACACAATCAGGGCTCAACTTTGTACTACATAGCTAGTTCAGATTTTTTTCTTTCTCAGTGGAATATTGTATACCTCAGCAATGGAGGCTTGCTTAGGCATCATTGTCTATGTTTCATTGTTTCATTATCCATGTGCATGGTGAGTCTTATGAAATGACCCACCGCTACTCCCCACAGTTCACTTTCACGGGATTTATTCCCACTGCATTAGCACAATATTTATGCATTTGGACCCATATTGTTCTGTAAATATTACAGAAGGCAAGTGTGTTGGTTTCATGGATCTTTATTGCAATATTAGATTTGCTGAGTGCCTGAGTAATGAATGGAGATAACTTTTTTTCATCATATGGACTATGGCTGATATAGATGTGCATGATTTAGAATTCCAGTCAAGAAGGTTAGCTCAATAAATGCAAGGATTGTTCCCCCAGGGGTAGTAATGCAAGTCTGTGTGTCTGTGTGCTTTTTTGTATAAAGCAGGGTGGGTCATGATGAAATAAACTAAATCACGTGTTTATTGAATCTGTAGCTGATTCTGTGTGTTGATTTGGAAGGGATTATGTATAGATTAGCTTCTTTTTATTTATTAATAATAATAAGCATTTTTGAACTAGGTAAGCCTACTAGACACACAGTCCCTTTTGAGGGGTGACCCAGGAGCAGTATTTGGCAAGTAGCTTACTCTACGTCACACAATAAGTAAATGAGGGTAGAAGGAATCAACTCAGGGACATTTTGTTTACTAGACTGGTGCCCCGCTGTTATCTTCCAACCTCATTAGTCTCTCATCTACTCCTGTTTGCAATGTGCATGCAATGTACTCTGGGAAATGTATTTCATTTCCCAGAGTATATTGCATGCAAATTGCAAACAGGAGTAGATGAGATACTAATGAGATTGGAAGATAGCAGCGGGGAACCAGTCTAGTAAAAAAATTTTCCCTAAGCCGTTTCCTGCTTTTTGTGACTTCATACACTTGTGGGATGGTTTTGTTTCTGTTTCACTGTTTTTTTAGAAGGAATCAAACCCTGCACCATCAGAGCTACATTTCCCAACTTTAACCTCCACACCAAGTGTTTCAACATGCCATTCATGCAATCCCTTAAAAAGGTTTTGAGATGCTATCACTTCACTCATACATGGTACTATGGTCTTACTGTACTGCTGATTAACTTACCTTAGTGCTGTGTGCAGTTCTGGACATGGTTGCTGCATGTTCCACTAGGAATTCACTTCACAGAAATACAGTAACTCGAAGCGGGAGCTGCAAGAATATCAACAATTTTTATATGCAGTGACAGTTCACCTGTTGTTCTAGGGTCAACACCAAATATTATTGTAATGGGTTTATACAAGCCAAACTAGATTATGTTTTGTATCTGATCTGCTTTAGGATTGTTCTCCCACCCTGACTGCCCAATCCATTATTTCCATCATTCAGAGGCCTGTCCATGGTTCTCAAAGGAATTAAGAAAAATACTTGTGTGTCTAAGATGTGCCTAAATTATTTCCATAACTGTGAATTTAATTGGCTTGTTAAAGAGGACAAATCACACCATGTAGCTGGGATATAGTGCAAATGAGATATAAACCACTGTTCATCAGTTGTTATTCATATTTTCATATGCTCATTCATATTTTCATTAGTAAATAAATCATATCTCAGTGGTAGTCAGAAATATGAACTGTCGCTATCAATGCAGAATACACTATACAGGAGATGTCACTACTTGTTTATTAGGCCTTATGTACATAATCAATATTTCCATATTTATATTAATTTGTGAAAGCCAACTCACCTACAAACTATTGCATAGCATTATCAAACACAAACTTCTAACAAATTTCATTGAACAAATTAATTAGTCTAGTTTGCACAGCTTCCAAGATATGAAACACTACTGGTTAAAATTTGCAAGAAAATCCAAACGTGGAAATGTTTGGATTATAATTTAATAATGAATGAAAAACTTTTAATGTGCTGAGTATGGCCATTGTAATGAAACATTTTTGCTGAATAGCATTTCTCTTCCTACTTGTTTAACAGATGTACTCTCCATAAGATATTTATGCTTGTTTTGTTTCTGTTTTTATGCTGATTTTTCAAAAAAAGCTCTGGAATTTGTGGATGCATATACGTGGCAGTGCACTGGAATTTCAAGAGCTGATAACATAAGTTCTGGAACTACAAAAACTGAAGTGCAATTTACATGAAATAACAGTGAAGAAGGAACTGATTTACACATTAAAAACTTTTTTATAGAGCATGTCCTTCTTCACCTCCCCAATGTGGAGTGTCTACATCTCATTGTCCCCCTGTATATACACACACACACATATATATATATATATATATATATATATATATGCTAACTCTGCCACCACTCCACCTCGTATCATTGGGATGTCTCCAAGATACAGCAATTTCAAAAGTAGTATTTATCTACCTAATTATACATAAATGTTCACAAATGAAAGATGTGCATTTTTCATCACTGAACATGCAATTGGGGCCCTATTTAGAATGCTAGGGTCACTTTCCACAGCTCTTGCATGTGAATAATATCAATATCTATCTATCTATCTATCTATCTATCTATCTATCTATCTATCATCTATTTATTTAACTATCTATCTATTTAACTATTTATCTACCCTTATACACACATGCACGCACACACACACACACACACACACACACACACACACACACACACACACACACACACACACACACACACACACACACACACACACACACACACACACGCATATATAAAGATAAGGAGAGAGCTTTCGATATATAGATAGTTAGGTATTCACTTTATATCCTCAAAATACTGAAATATCAAAATTCAGTATTTCAAGGCTATAAAGAGTCAAAACCTAAAAACAATGAAAACTCAGAAGCGCGAAATTCAAACTCTCGCACACCGGAGATTTTGAATCAGTGCTTCTACTCCACATACACACACACACACACACACACACACACACACACACACACACACACACACACACACACACACACCTTCCTCCCCACACACAAACACAAACTCTCTACTACATAAAAGTAGGGGGGCAAGCCCCACTGCACTCCCCATGTGGGGGGGCAAGCCCCCACACCCCCCTACTTAAATATTCTAACTCCAAGGTCACACTACATACAAACACACACACAACACTACCACACAAACTACATTCTCCTCGCACACACACATCACAGCAACAAAACACACTAACACACACCCCAACCCCTACCCAAAACCCTTAACAAATAGACACTTACCAGAATCCACAACCATAGCAAAACACCGGAAGCACTAATTCAAAATCTCCAGTGTGCGAGGTTTTGAATTTCATGCTTCTGAGGTTTCATTGTTTTCAGGATTCTACTTTATGGGCTCGAAATACTGAATTTCGATATTTCGCGCTTGTAAAGTGAATCCATAGATATAGATATAGATATAGATATAGATATAGATATAGATATGTGTGAAATATAAGAGACTTAGCTATGATGCATGAAATATCTTGTGCAGGAGGTTTAAGAATAAGCATTTATATAAGAGGATAAGACAGATACTTAATCATTATAATGCATTGTGGCAATTGTTTTTCTGTGGTTTAAGGCTTTAAATAACTAAAGATTTTATAAAAGAATTTCCCTTGGGATGTTTTCTGTTCTATTGCTAAGGTAACTTTTTTCCTGGAACTATCATTTTTGTTTTATTTTAGTAGTTGTATTAAGAATATGACAGCTAGCTTAACATTAATTACTGAATGTGTGTATACATTTCAATCCATTTTGATGGCAATGCAATTTTCAAAACATTTACTTGAAGTTGCTGTTCTAATTTAACTTATTTTTTATTCCTTTATTTCAACTATTATTTTAGTTTTCATTTAAATAAATTTTATTTCAAATGGTTTAATTTATGTGCAGATTGTTGATGTAGGAGGAGTTGTGTAAATTTTGAGCATGCAGTGAGTGAAAACACATTTCTTTCTTGGTTATTTGGATGGTGTTTAAGAGATGATGATGTCAGTAGAACGGCACTAAATATTTGAAGATGGAGGTGGAATTGTGCTAAATAATTGATTACAATGGCAGGATGCTGGTTAGAAACATGTATGCAATATGTGATATGCATAATCTATAGCATGTCATTTATCAGTGTGCATCATCATTATCTATCTAACTATCCAACTATCTATCTATCTATCTATCTATCTATCTATCTATCTATCTATCTATCTATCTATCTATCTAGCTATCCAATCTATCTGTCTATCTAACTATCTAACTATCTATCTATCTACAAATATATATATATATATATATATATATATATATATATATATATATATATATGTGTGTGTGTGTGTGTGTGTGTGTATATACACAACCTTTTGTTGATGCAACTTTTCATTGATGAGTGGTAAAGCTGGTATGATTGATTGAAAATTACTGGCTTTATCACTATGAGATTGTGGTGCAGTGGTGGTGATTGGGGTTAGTTACAGAACCATTTGCCAAGTTCATTGATCAAAAGTTAAAACTAAAACAACAAACAGACCAGCACTACAGTAAACAGTTATGGAGAACCAAAAATACTGAACAAAACTCCAAAATAGGGACATGCCGTGCATCAAGAACTATAGATTTTATTTAAAATCACAAAGCTTTCAGGAAATACCAGACTGAAGAAGGGTTAATTCCTGAAAGCTTTATAATTTTGAAGAAAATCAATAGTTCTTGACACTTGGCATGTCTGTATTTCGGAGTTTTGTTTTGTTTTGTTTAGAGGTTAAAATTACCCATGCCCTGATTTCATGTAAATCCCCGTCCCTCCCCTTGGACAGGCAAGCTGACATAAGTCACTTATTCCAACTTCCTGCATTAGCTCTTCCAGCACCTGAGCCATTAATCAGACTCAGCTTGTTTGAGTCACAGTATGGTTTCCATCCCATTTATGTCATAGAACTGCTGTTTGTGTTTTATTTATTGCAATTCATCAGGATTTATTCTATATATAGAATATATAAATATATATATATATATATATATATATATACGGATCATAGATTTCTATTGTCTGCAGCAATCCTACTGTTTGTCTGAGAGTACTGTGTGCTGTTTTTTTTTTTAACTTTTCTCCAAATGTGTGCAGCCAAGGAGTTTGCATTTATGCATTCATGGTGAGTGCGGGCTTGTGTAGGTCCTTTGTATATTTTTCTTTTGTCATTTATGACTTAAATTTCATTCATTTTAAAAAGTCAGTAAAGGCTGCTCATCAGACAGTGATTCAAAGTAACAAAAGTAAGGTCTTGCAAAGCTAACTAGCAGATAGCTAAGCACTTCTCAATGAACTTGATGAAGGAAAGAAACTGAACAAATTTTCATGAAAATAGCACTCTAAAATTGTGCACCACACCTCTGAAAAATAGTGAGAAATAAATACCAAAATGTTGATTGAAACAAAAATATAAACACAAATCACATGAAAACACAGGAGACTGACTACAGACTATAAAAAACTTTTTGTGATTTTTAGCAAGAATTTATTTAAGCCTGCTGATTAGAAAAAAAAACATCTTTGAAGTTTATAGCAGAAGAAATTTATTTAGTTACGTTAATGGGGAATACCCAGCTGGAAAGTTTTATTTTCAGTGAAGTCCCACGAAGAAATCCTTAAAACATCACAGAAATACAATGCACAGAAATACAGTAAAGAGATTCATGATTCTACATCAGAGCACTAGGAAGATATTTGTGAGCCAAAGAGTGTGTATTAGTAGCAAGGTTATGATTGCCCTCTTTCCACTAGAGATCACAAAATGAGTGCTATGTTCCAGCAAATCTGACCATGCTGTTGTAAGTTGATCCAGTTTCTGTGATAATGCAGAGATAAGTTTTAATAGTAGATCAGTGTGATGTATTAGTGATGAAGAGTAGATATGATCTATTTGTAGTTATTCTAGCCTTATAACCGACAACTGACGTTGATTTATACAATTTACCCAGTGTGAGATTTTTGTTAGAGCACTCCTTATATAGAGGTCAAATTTTAACTGGTTATTGAAAATAGCTGCGATTAATTTTGATTTATTTTATTAGCCATAGGTAACTAGCACAGGGCTTTTGTTAAGTGGCTGTATCCTAGAGGATTAGGACCTGTTTTGACAAGAAAATTATAGGAGGAATTAGGGTATAATCCCATACTTTTTAAGCAGGCTTGGAGGCAGTGGAAATCTACATGGATGCATGAGAAGTATCAGAAAATGTGCTGGTTGAATTATCTGTGTATTGAATGAGTTTGGCAGTCCTGATATAGTCAGAGATATCATTCATGTAAGAAATAAGCATGAATGGGAATAGTACAGATCCTTGTGATACTATTGTGGTAAGTGGGAGTGAGGTGAAATTATGCTGCTCCATCTTACTGCTTGTGCCCTGCTTTTTTAAAACATCTCAAAACCACATAGGGCACATTAAGGGAGAATCCACTGTCATTCAGAGATTGCAATATCTTTGAGTGGATAACTGTATCAAATGCCTTTATTCATAGGAGTATACTTGGCTGACAACCACTAAAACCCTTTTAAGCCTAGCCATGCAACTCATATGTAACCCACAGATTTGATTTATATAGGGAGTGATTTCATGACTATCTCTGTCCATCAGATACATAGGCAGCAGACCAGAGGTGAATTTCTGTTTACCCATCCACTGGTCCAAGTTGCATTTAAATAGGGATAGGAAGGAACTTTGCTTCAAATGGATGTGGACCTTGGGGATGTCAAAGAATACTGTCCCTATCAATTTACCAGACTGAAGCTCATTATCACTAATTAATTGAAAT
Organism: Protopterus annectens; assembly: GCF_019279795.1. Taxonomy (NCBI): domain Eukaryota; kingdom Metazoa; phylum Chordata; order Ceratodontiformes; family Protopteridae; genus Protopterus; species Protopterus annectens. Next base: position 1,090,341,271 of record NC_056744.1, read on the forward strand.
TCAATGGGTTGGTGTCTACATCATACGTATGTCAACAGTACTGAATCTGGAGTGGGGATAAAAGTTACATGTGCTCTCAGACATAGGCTGTTGTGTAGCATGATTGGCATGTTAGAAGACCTAATGGTCTACCCAAATGCAGTACTGACATACATTTAAACAGCCACTGCCAATAATGCATCCATTTAGATGTTAGTAACTGTAGTAATGAAGTAGCAGAATATCTTCACTATAGTTCTTCGGTTTATGAGGAAGCCATGAGGGAAATTGTGAGAGGACTCTTTTTTTTTTTTTTGGCACTCATCCATGGCTTGGGGTCCTAGTATTGGAACTGCCAAGTGCACCAACTGCTGCCAAGTGCACCAACTGAGCTAGCTTTAGGTCTGTGGACAAAAAAACATGCTTGGTATTTGAAATTAAGTTATGGTTTCACAGCTATTCTAGTAGCAGTGTGTGCATATTTTTTTCAAAAGTTCTTCACAAATGAGATGACAAGGCTATTGCGTGATACTTCTAAATGCCATAGTCAGTCTCCTTTTTGCAGAAGGATGAGTAGTGATTGCTTTTAACATTTTGCAACTGTGCCTTCCCAGTTGGGCTTATTATTGAGGATAGTAATATGGTGAACTATGAACTGATATGTGATGTTAACCTTGACTTCAGAAAAGTAAATGCCAAACTGGAGTGGACTCAGCACCAAGCTGTGAGGAACTCTGCTAGTCACTGGGTATTTTGTAGAGGTAGATTCCCCTATTTTAACTTCTTGGTTCACAACTGTGAGGCTATTTGTTAGGTGACATAGGAGTTTATACCTAATTCAGTGAACTGTCTATTATGTTTGACTGGAGAGTTGTGTCAGATGCATTGCCTAGTTTGTTGTAAGCAGTATACACCATTTTGTCCTCATCCATTGCTTTGGTGACCTTCTCAAAGGATTCCACCAGGTTGAGTAGGCACAACCTTCCCTTGATGAAACCAAACTGAATTGCAGCTAACATTTGAAGGTTTCCTATAGTTATTATTTATAATATCCATGATAACTCTTTCCATGGCTTTGCATATGAGACTAGTCAGGTTTATGACTGAGTAGTTTCAGGGTTGCATGGATGGCTCATTTTTTTTTTTTTTTTTTTTGCAGTGCGATGACAGCTGCAGTCCTCCATTTGCTTTGCATGAAGCCTGTTTAGAGGATATGAATGAGAAGCGCATTTAGAGCCCACAGAAAGTCAAGTTTCATGATAATAATGAGGCATCCTGGAATATTATCTGGTCTCATAGATGGAGTGTATTTTCACCTTGGAGAGTGCATTGAGAATTTATTCCCCTTGGTGATAGCTGGGAAGAGCTATTGTTGGGTCATTTCCAGGGCGGTATCTGGTGAGAAAACAGAGTAAAATTGGAGATGAAGTCATCAGTCAGTAATTTTGCTATGTCCTCAGATTCTGTCATACCTCTCAACCTGCTAGAGCAAGAAATCTGGACAAAGACAAAAATAATCAGGGCAAATGCCCAAAAATAGGGTCAGTTTTTAAATATCACTCTTATAAACCTAGAAAGTTGATAGAATAACATGTTTGCATTAAAACACATTTCCGTGCATTTTCTGAACGTTTTGAAGTCTTACCCCTAGATTCTGTTAACTCTGTGCAGGAATAGTCCTATTCCTGCACGGACTGGTTTGTGTAGATTTAGCTTTAACAGCAGTGCACCTTGCATATTCATGAAGGCGTATGCTGTTAAGGCTAAACAGACACAAACAGTGAACGAGTGCAGGGGCCTTGTATAAGTAGTGCACCAAAATCAAACATGCCGACTGCACTCAAAGTGCCGCATGCCACTTTCAAACAGTATTTTGGTGTCTGTGGACACTGAGATGAAATTAAAATGAATATTTCAGTGTCCACGGACACTGAAATAGCTAGGGGAGCAAGAAGAATGCAAGGGGTATGTGACAGGTTCTGTCACACACTTCCTGCATTGTAAAAGTGCGATATGGCCATAGCCATTAACTGTACAGGTTTCTGCAGAATGCCCAGATGCCTGCCTCACATACATATCACCCTCCCAGAGCAATAAAGCAGAGCAAAGCCATAAATAATGGGGGGACAAAGCCACAAAAATAGGGGCACATTTTAAACATTGCAGTGACAAACCCTAAAGCTGATAGAATAAAAGGTTAACATTAGCACGGTCCTCCTGAAGGATATTAAGACTGAAACCCAAATGTCTGCCATCTGAAAGTGAAGTATGGCCATACTCCTCAACTGTACAGGTGTCTGCAGAATGCCCAGATTCCTGCCTCACATACCTGTCAACCTCCTAGAGCAACAAAGCTGTATAAGGCCATAAATAATTAAAATATTTTTTTCCTTACTAAGGTATGTTTAAGTATAGCTGAGCAGGTGTGCATATTATGGTCCTCTGCCCAGCATTGCTTAAACACACCAAAGGAGAGAAATAAAAATATACAGCTAAAATTCTAATGCTGGGATAGCATAGTTGTTAGAGTTCTGGCTTTCTTTGCAGACATTCACAGTTCAAGTACCAAGACAGGCACTTTATATTTACATAGGAAAGCAGTGTTAAATTTTTGTTTTTGTTATTGATGCAGTAAGTGATATTTGTCAACCAGGGTACAGTAGCTGGTCTAAAATGGAAGTGTGAGTGCATATAACATGTGAAACCATCCATGTATATACAGGTGCCCCATAAAGTATAGTCACACCCCTTGGTAATGTAAAGAAAGTACATAGAATAACATCATGTAAAGTAAATCATATACACTTACTAAATGAAGTCATTGTTCTAATATATCTAAAAATTAAAAGTGAGCAATGATTAGCAGTGCTCAGCTATGCTTAGCCAGTTTAAGCAATGCTTAGATGTGAATGCTAAGCAACAGTCAGCATAGCTAAGCGGATTTGCTCACTGTTAAGCAGTGTTCAACAATTTCCCCTATAAGCATTGCTAAAACTGGCTTAGTGGGTTTGTGCACCACTAAGCTGTGCTCAACACTTTCAAAATGGACCAATGATGGCAAAGGGTGGGAATATGGCCTTATTTAAACCACACAGGTGGGAGCACAGCCAGTACCTGTTATAGTTCAACCTGTGCAGGAACCATGACTGGCCTAGGTGAGGGTTTGCACTTTAGGGGCACCGCTGAGGCATCATGGAGTCCAGGGTCATGGCTGGACTCCACATAAGTAACCATGACGAGAGACTGCTGCAGGGCCAGTACCAGGGCTCACAATATAAAGTGGAGGCCTGGGACCATCTCTCCCATGATTTCACCAGTGCTACTGGCATCTCCCGAATTGGTGAGCAGGTCTGGCACCACTATGCTGACCTAAAGCGGAGAAGGCAGGTGTTCTTGGATCAGTGGATCCAAGATGCATGGACAACCATGCTAAAGCAGTTTGTAAGTGTCATACATTTATGTGTACCAAATTATAGCCTGAGAATGTGATAGACAGGTATGCATAATATTTGTTTTTCTCCCCTACAGCTGCATCAGAGAGGGATAGTAACATTGAAACCCATGCTGACAGACTGCTGAGGCAGTGCTGACAGGCTGGCGAGTAAAAATCTATTTTGCAGTCTATTGTGCAAATAACTAAGAAGGACTACATTGTGTGGTGCTAGTAGGTATACTATAACTGTGTTAACTGAATAAATAAAGTATGTCCAACTAATATTGATCTGAAATAAACATATATAACACAAACTGTTGTGTTTACTCTGGTATGTTTTGTAGACTTAAAATGGAGCTGTAAAACAAGATATAAATGCCCTGTGTTAACCTTTCCTTTCCAGATTGTAGTAATTCAAAAGATTAATGCACAGTACACTAACTATTTGTTATGCATGCATCACAGGATTACAAGTTCAGACTGTCTAACCAAGAGACTAATAGGCAGAAACCAATGAAACATGAAACAGCGGTTCCCCAGTAGCTCAGTGTGATGAGAAATAACTTAGTTGTTCTTTTCCACACCCAGTCATGGTTCAAATCCAGGGAGTGGTACTAAGATGTGTGCATATCTACACACAAGGAATGAGAAATATATGTAAAAACAGTGAGGTAGTGTTAACAGATATTTTCTCCACAGGTTTTACAGGTAAGGAAATGCTGGTAGTAGCTGTATGAAAAGTATACTAATAAACTGTGTACAACTGTTCAACTGTCCCACCACATGCCTGCAAATGACAGCAGGATAGGTACATACAACATGCAAACTTCCCGATACATGTTTCTCAAGTGTCTTGTGTCGCTTTGTCATGACTAGTGGGCACTGCTGCCAATAACCCTGAACTCAGATAGGAAACCAGTTGAAGTATGCCAATAGCACATTTACATAGCAGCTGTTCAGGGTACCTCTCCTGTGCCAGATATGTAACCCTAACATGTACGAGTCCCCTCTAGTCATGTACCCAGAGTTGTCACAGTTTGCGTCATACCATTACAGACTGACTGTTTAATAGGTATGTTTGTGCTGCAGAAGCTATGGGCCATAGGTAAATGTAAAGTGAGGGGCAGACCCATAGAGTATTGAGCAGTACTGTTGTGGAAAATAGAAGCATAAACAGTTGTTAATGGACTTTTTGTCTCTCCCCCCACCCCTCATTTGCATCAATAATTATTATTCATATACTATGGGTATGTTGTTCTCCAAACCTAATTTTGGGACTTGTGTTCTATTATTGTTCATATATTTGATTGGTTGCATGTTAACATATCTTGTTCAAATATCATTGTTGGTGGCCTGCTGCCATCAATGTTACTGGCATGTTGTTATGATGCATACTGTTGTTCCATTTATGCATGTGTTCTGTTTGCTATGCACCTGTTTCAAATCTGTTTAATCAGGTTAATTGGAACCCCCACTCATGCTGTTATAACTAATCTTGAAATGTGTTGTTCATGACTAACCAACATATTTTGTAAAACCTCAACACCATAGCACATTTGGAAGGGCAGATCCTGCTGGATCCGCCTGCCCTGTCTCATCTGGCTGTGGCACCATGCCCCAGCACATCTGGAATCCAACCCAGGACTTCCTCATCCATTGGTCCTGCAAAACATTCAGGTGGAACCACCTAAGGGGACGGGGACCATCCCCCCAGGAGTGGGAGTGGACAGGAGCCTGTCACCCACAGTCAGTTCCGGAGTTTGGTGTGCAGTGCCATACGAGTAGAGCTGGGTGGGTAGCTGCACCAGATTGAGGGCAACCTGGTGCACCTCAAGGGGCAGGCTGCACCTCCTGTCCAGCCCCCAGCACATCCACCTTTAGGGCTATAAAGGTGCAGTGGTGACTGACCATGGGTGGGAACCTCATTCTCACTGTATACATTTGGGGGCTCATAGGCTTCATATTCCCAACCACCCTCCCCATCAAAGATGTTTACCCCATCTTGCATCATATATCGCCCTTGTCTGCTGTCTTGTCTGTCCTGTTTGTCTGCAAATGCAACCTATCTTACCCAACCCCCAAACATACCTACAGCCCTTCTCCACCATCCTACTCTCACCTTAAAAAAAAAAAAAAGGATATCTGTCCTGCAAAAACAAAATTGTCCCATACATAGCTCTACATTTCAACCCCATGTGCAGTGAAACTAATCAATCAACCTTCAGATTATTCTGCAAATGGCTGCCAACACCCCTCCCTGTGGAGTGTGAGGCTGGAAATTCTGCACATTATTCACAGCAGTTGCTGCAGAAGAAATGTAGAGCTATGGTCCTTTCCTACACCCATACTTCACATCCCTAGCTGCATTTCTTAAGGTTTTACCCCCTGCTTGACCCACTTCACCACTTTCCTATCACCCTTTTTTTCTTTTCTTTAATGAAAATTAGTGTGGGTGTAAGCGGGAGTAGAAGAGAAGCTAACAGGGCTTAACCGTCTGTTAGCATCGCTTAGCTCAGCACAAAACCATGCAAACCCACTTACAACTGCTTAAACGTGCCTTAATCAATCTGTCTCCATCAGTCCCTGTTCTGCCCAATAACAAAATAATCAGTGCTGCCAAATCTCAAACCCAGAATGCTGGGTACTATAATCTCATCAACGTACCATTACACCATCTAATCTATGGGAATCTCTAATGCTTGTATAAACATATCATGCATTCTGGTCATTTAACATTAATGAAAAATGTCAGCACTTCCAATTCTGGATCCCAGGACCCTGTGCATTACAATCACAGCAACATACCACTACACCATCCAAGCTGTACTAATTTGCAATGTTTTTACAAACATATCATGCACAACAGTCATTTATCATAAGGGGAAATTCTATATCCTTAGTACTCTTATATACATATATATGTATATATAGATACCAACAACTTTGAAATATGTGAAGAAAGTAATAACAAAATTCAAACCACCACACTGTAAAATACCAGTTATTTATTAAGACATTCAACATAAGTGCTTTTGGGTGAAATACAATTCACAAATAAGCTGAATCATATTTAAAACACAAAGTAACCAATCACAGTCAATATTGGGCCCTCCTCATCTTGAGGGTGGTTATAACGGGAATAACCCCATTCATCCCAGGTGGTCTGTATGCACACATCTTTATAATCCATTTACTTTCATGGTATTCTGCCAAATTGCCTTTGCCCCCCCCCTCTCCTGGATAACTTAATAGTCTGTAACACAATAAAATCAAAGGTATGCCTAGTATATTCACTTACATGCTGATATAGATTTACTGATTATTTACTGATGTCAATGTTCACATCAACCCAGTGATTTCTCAGAAGCCCGCAACTGTTGACTAAACTAAACATATGAGCCACACATCTGGACAGTGTCTAGACATCAGGATAGTGGAGAGGTATGACCACAATCATGTAACAGAATATAAAAACCCATGACAGCTGCCTACCATGTCACCCAGCACCTTCTGAACCACAGTAAAACCAACATGACACTACCCCAAATCAGCTCTGGGCAATTACCCATGTACATCTAAATAAATTATGTGCTACAGGGATGGAACTGCAGGGAGAAGCAGGTAGTAGTGCAAAAATGTCCACCCACAACCATTTGCACCACAGTCACAGCAACATACCTGTATCTCAAATGAACTCTAGAGTAGAACGATTGTTTGAATAAACATATACTGATTGCCAATCACACACTACACTGATATATACTGGCCCAACCCACAGTGTACTGGGAATCCTGGGGTGTTACCGGACATTTTTCAGTCTGCCCCTTCAAGCATATACACATTATAGACCACCAGCAGCCATAGCAGCATGCACAGTCAGATAAAGGATCTAAGACACACATCTGCTACCCTCCATACTCAGCCCAACAAACATCTACACACAACACTGCTACACAGTCTTGGCAGTCTGTTCACAATGGCCAGACATGCATAACTCTCATATGTACAGATTTCCACAGAATGTCCAGGGTGTGAGACCATATTGATGGCCACTGCTGCATACCACTTCTAGGAGTCTGCTAAGTCAGTGGGATGATACCTGGAGTGCAGTCACTAAATAATGATATAACATACCTCTGAACATCTTACTGCAAGCCATCTGGACAAAGCATGACATATTTGTAGGACAGGGGGCCGGAAAGAGGGACATATTTCACATAATGATGTTACAAACTAAAACAGTTGCTGGTGTCACAGGCTTTGTTGTAACATAACATCCCTAAAGGTTTATGATGTCTGAAACACCAATGCATGTCAACAGCTACTGTCTACAATCCTCACATTATCCTACTGATTCCACAAAAACAGACCAAATATAACAGGCAAACCTCTGGGCAATCTGTGGACATCAGGACAGTTGAGAGGTATGTCAGAGACATATCACTGTTAGACATCAAGTGACACAGAAAATGCATGTCCAGACAAATCCTGTTAATCTAGCAACCCTCTATGTGTATAACAGCACTACAGACTTACAATCTCTACCCAATTCTGAAACTTTCTCCCCCATGTTGTTGGGCTATTTCCAAATGTCTTGCCCTGAGAGGTATTCCCACCTACTGTCTGTGAAGCTGTAGTCCCCACACCTCCATAATATTCTCCACACAGGCAAGAAAAAGGGGCAAGGCCCACATGAAGGACGTAATTATAGCACTCTGTTGCTATGGCATTGGCAAATGGAAAGACAACACAGCTGCTCTGGATGAAAGTAGCAAGTGGGAGACACTCATCGGTGCACAGGCCATCACCTGCTCATGATCAGTACCTACAAAAGGCAAATTGCTGCCTATGCAACATAGGTCTCAACCCATCTACACAACGACAGACTGTGACTACACAAACCTAACCATTTGCATTGTTGTGAGGAAAATCTTCAGCACTATAACAGGCATGTCAATCATGTACGCTTGTAATGGAATGCAGAAGGGGAGATGCAATGATGTCAAATGGGACATTAAACACTAGGCCGCAACAAGACCTGCTGGAATTACATGATGCTGTCTGGCACCTATGGCCATTCCCACTTGCCCTGTTGGCATTAACATGGAGCACATCTCTGGCCTCTGAGTCACCCTAGCAAAAGTCAGCTCATGTATGACTACTACTGGAGTGTCTGTTGTCCAATACCGAGTATGTCACTGCTAGGCCAGCTACCTGGGATGTTGTAATTATTCATATGTCACCTGTGAATGCTGCTCTGATACATATACTTGTCTTGCAAATGTAAGACATATATAGGGCATGTGCATACTACACAACAGGTGCAGAAGTGTGTATTAGAACTGTATGTGAAATACTGAGCCCATACCTGACAATTGTCCAGAGTTTGGCAGACTGACCGCATGTCGGCCTCATATTTGCAGTCAATGCCTCAGACAGTTGCGTATTGTCTGGCACATCACTGGCAACCCATTAAAGAATTAAGTCATAACATATTAGCATACATATGATTGTCAGATGTCATATCCTGCAGAGTAGACCTGTGAATGCTACACCGTCATTGCTGGCAACTAAGAGTGTTTCAGCTAGATTCATAAAGTGACACGATTTACTTGCCTTTGCCCACCACTGATGTGTGCCTTTGTGCAGATCTCTTTGCTCTAACAGGAGCTTGGTGTCTTACCATGAAACCCATGTTAATGCAAACGTACCTTGTCTTGTAGGATGCTGACATTTTTTCAGTCACTGACACTTGCTTTGTAGCTGTAAAGAGCACACCAACTTTGCCCGGTCACTCATCCCATCATACGTTTATCCCAAATGGAGGCCTGCAAAGCCACAGGGGGTGGACTGTTGAACATCAGCATACACATACACACCTCTAGGCTGGGCAAACAGTATGCTGCATGGGTGACATCCTAAGTGCAGTTAACAGTTGACAAAACATCTACTCAAATCATAGCTAGCTACAGGCCTCCAACCATAACTATGGACACCCACCACACCTATTGGGACCTGATAGAATCTGTCAGAATTCAATCGTCTACCCTGCTCCTGGGTGACTTTAAATACCCAGCCATAGTGTGCCTGACCTATGCCACCTGAACATGAATGCACATAGATTCCTTGGCTTTGTTAATGGCAATGCAGTGGATCAGCCAGTTAACACTCCTGTGACAGGTGGAAATATCTTGTACCTGGTCTTAACCAATATGAGTAGCCACTGTAGCACTCCTACAGTGCCATCCTTCTTGGTAATATCTGACCACATAGCCATCACTGTTCAGGTCACCATCTTCCCAGCCCCCCTTTACAGTGTCAAACAGAATGAACTGTACACAAATGATTATAAATCCCCTTAGAGCAGGTAGACGTAGCTGTACAGCCAGTGTCCCATTTGTTGAAACTATCAGCAGTGTCCAGGCCCTCACCACAATAATATGTGGGCACCTACATAGCTGTATGGACTCAGCAATAACTGACAGGACAACATCATCTCCCTCAAGGTAGGGTAAACTCCTGTGGTGGACAGCAGCAATAAACAAATACCATAATAATTGGAAAGAATTGCTGGAATGACCAAGAGGAAACAGGTGCCTCATTGGAAGCAATGTCACCTTGCTATGCACAAGCAAATAAGGTCACAGGTGATGTACCCTAAGGCTGTCTTTGAGTGCAAATTGGACACTTCCACCAAGGCCAATCACTAGGCTTTCCACACATGTGTCTGCAATTCCAGAGGCAACACACAACTCTGCTCTGTAGTGGTGGTCAATAACACCACATACACATATGGCATAGATATAGGCAACAAGATACAGACAGGTGAATTGTAAACATCACCCCCCTGTCCCCCCATTGGTACACATGTGCATATACAGCACCTGACCCTCTATCATCAAGAAGTAGGTCCATAATGCCCTCTCAAGGGCAATACACAGAGGTCTCCATATATCCCTGGCTGCATCCTACATGAACACAGGCATGGGCTCTTAGATCTATTCCACACTGTAGTCAACCACAGCCTGAGCACTGGTGTTATCCCATCTGCAAAGAGGACAGCCACTATCATCCCTATATACAATCCACTGACCCAGCCAATAGTATGCACACCAGCCTAACTAGCCTGCTCTGCAAGGGCATGGAAGGCAATATCAAGGACATTATAAACAGGGACATCGGCAACATCGAAATGCCTGGGCCCACACACCATGGTATTGTCAAAGGGAGATCAGGTCTGTTAAACCTGGTTGACCTCTCTGAAGTGGTCAACAAGCACAGGGACACGGGGAAGATGGTGAACAATGCCTACCTTCACCTAGCCCAGTCCTCTCACACTAATCCCCAGGTGAACAGGATGCATATGCCTACACAGCTAGGTACCAACCTGTAGGTTACCAGATGGGTAGGTAACTGGCCCAATGATATTACCCACTCAGTCAAAGTAGTGGAACCCACCTCTAGAAGCAGATTCTTCCACAAAGGTGTACCCCAAAGATCTGTCTGGGGGCCTCTGCTGTTTGAGATATTCCTGAGGTACAGGACAAAAGCAGTGGTCTGTGGCTGACCAGGTGCACAGATGCTTGCAAGCTGGCCACTATCTTAGATTCCCCTACTGATGTGAGCATTCCCCAAAAGGCACTAACACAGTTATTGACTGGTGCAAGAAGCTTTACCACAAATGGAATGCCAGGAGAGGCATCATTCCCCCTGTTTTGGCAGATGTCATCCACACTAACTATGACAGTAATAATGTATTGAGCATGCAATCAGGCATGAGGCAACTTGTGCACCAAGGTTGGTAGCAAACTGACAGTTTACCACCATGTGGGCACCATTGTATGAAAGGCCATCTACATGGCCTCACAAATATGGGTATGTCATCCAAGAACCGGGAGGCCACAATATCCCTGTACTACACCCTTACCAGACCCACTGTCCAGTATAATGATTCCTTTGGCATGTACCTTGCCAAGCAAATGCAGACATTACAGCGATTATAGAGGTTCCTGACAAGGCAATTCCAGGGTCTGCAACACCTACCCTATACAGGTAGGCTGAAATCTCTGTCCCTGTACTCAGTCTCATACAGACTGATCTTAGGTGATCTGTGTCTGGCATACAAGGCCATGTCCAAACCAACCTTGTTGGCACTTCTGCATATCTGTTAGACATATTGCACTCAGACATCATGCACGCAAAGAAATCATCTGGTCTGTGACAGCTGTTCCAGACTGCACCAGGAGTGTGTGTGTGTGTGGATGTGTGTGTGTGTGTGTGTGTGTGTGTGTGTGTGTGTGTGTGTGTGTGTGTGTGTGTGTGTGTGTGTTTGTCTTTCTGCCTGTATGTGCCAGCCAATTTTATAGTGCAGGTATTATTTACATATGTTGTCTTTCCCTCACAGGGGGCAATGAGGGTCGTGGTCCCTCCCACATGGAACCTGATGTTAGTGTCTCTGCAGACTCTGATAATGATGATAGTCATAGTGAGGAACAGCTGGGGTTGTCAGGGGCTGAATCTGTGCCATAGGTTGGCATCCCACTGTTGTCCACAACATTCCCACACACAGTCACGATGCAAACACATACCCTATCCCCAGTGGCCACAGATAATGGAGAGTTGATTAGTGGTGGTATGGAACAGTCTAGTGTGGTGAGTATGGTAAGTGTGAGTGTTGACACTTGCCATAGCCAGAGTGCAGGCGAGGTCCCACAGATGTGGATGGACAAGGGTGCTCGCAGGAGGACTGCTGCCCATCCAGCCCCTGTTACAAGTGCCACAGCAGGTGTCACCAGATGTATGTTTAGGGCTGTCATGGATGCACAGGCATGTACTGACCACAACACCAAATGCTCAGTGTCTTGGATGCACATCTTCCTGGTGTCCGTGGTGACCTACATGACCTTGTTGAGGCCACACATGAGAATACTGAGGTCATAAATAGACAGTGGGGTGAGACCTTGGCACTCCTCGACCATGCAAAGTCTGTGCTGAAGCATGTGGTGGGAGATGGGTGGCAGCCACATGGATGTAAGTCAGCGCCACAATCAGCTGAGGGTCTATGGGACCATTGCACCTTCTGACTCCCATAGTGGCAGTACCACCAGCATTACTGAATGGGGGGTTGCTGTCCACACCACAAAGCAGCAGGCCATGGGCACGTGGTCATGGCTGGTCCCATTAGGGACATGGATCCAGCAGACAGCAGTCACCACTGGCGAGTAGTACTGCATCTGGCCTTGGGCCTGGTGGTGCCAGTGAGACCCCTGGCAGGACCAGTTCATCTGTCTGTGGCCAGAGATAAACTGTGCAGCCTGCCATGTATGGTCCACAGCTGTACAATACATCCCTGTGTAGGGCAGCCACATGGCATGACTGTGTGCATACAAACATATACAGACCACCTTCACAGCTAGGTCACTGAAAGACACATACACACCACCCCTGCATGTCCCATTCAAAGAATACCCATCCAAATACACACACATGTCAACCGTATGGCCCAGCCTAGGGCTCTGGCAAACCCACACAACACCCTGTTCATATGATGATACCTGTGCCGCATCCCTGTTATCCATACCACCAATGCAGGGACATGCTAATATGGTTCTGATACACAGGGTGAATTAAGTACAATTTAGCTATTTAATGCTGTGTGAGGTGCTATCAGCTGGCATTTGTAATGGATACTCTGCAGATTGTTTGTTCCTTTTCAGCCATGATGCATAACTGCTGACTGAATGTAGTCTCACATGTTGTATTCTGTTTGTGTTATAGATGTCTGTGTGTCACAAGATGTGGCCCTGCAGACATTGCCAATGATGGGTATGGCAAAGTGGTAACACATTGACCGTGTTGTAGCCAAGGTACAGCTGTATATGTACACATTTACCAGGTGTGTGTAACAGTTATTGCATGTGCCACAAAGCTTATAGGGCTGAGGGGTGTATACAGGTAAGCCTATGGTGGTTGACCTCAGCAGCTCTTGTAAAGTGGACAATGGTAAGTGTAGTGGGTGGAACACAACTCAGATTGGTAAAACTCACACCCCATAGGATATTGTGTAGACCACACAGACAATACTGTTCCCATGCACACGGTCACACACACACACACACACACACACACACACACACACACACACACACATGCACAGGATCACAGTTGCCAGTGTTGTGTTTGGAACCCCTACCCACCTAATTATTGGTAGTACAGTGTTATGCGGTTATCACAGGTGGCACGGAACTATAAGTGTGATCAGTGTTTCAAGGTACCTGTAAAGCGAATAACATCACATGCCCTTGTGAGCTATGGCAATGGGGGTGTACTGGGTGGGAAAGGACTCATAATACTGTCACCTATGAGTCGACACACTCACAAACACTGCTATACACACGCGCGCGCACACACACACACACACACACACACACACACACACACACACACACACACACACACACACACACACACATTAGCCAGTACTGACATTAGCAGCCCTGCCTATCATGTTATTTATTCCATATTGTTGCATGTAGCATGGATCTTATAGGGCTGAAGAATGTCTACAGATGTCTCTACAGTAGATGTGAACAGCGGGCTTTGTAAAGTGGACTTTGGAATGTGTACTGGGAGTACCATGGCCTAAAATTGCAACCCACAGCCAAACAATGGATATAGTTCTCACTCAACCACACACAGGATACTGTTCTCATACAAACACACTTGCCAGGATTGAGATTAAAACCCCTAACTATCTAGTTATTGCTACTACATTGTTATGCATTTATCGCATGTGCCATGAAGCTTACAGGGTGAAGAGTGTCCCAAGGTAATTTGAAGATGAATAACATCACCAGGTCTTGTAAAGTATGGCAATGGGAGATGTACTGGGTGAGAATGGACTCAAAATACATTAACCTATAGTTATACACACTTACAAACGCAAATACACTCACACACACATTTGCCAGGACTGAGATTAGCAGTCCTGCCTATCTTGTTAGTCAGTCCATACTGTTACATAGTTCCTGCATGTGGTACAGAGCTTATTGGGCTGAAGAGTGTCAACAAATGCCTCTACAGTTGATGAAGACAGTGGGCCTTATAAAGTGGAGTTTGGGACATATACTGGGAGTACTATGGCCTACAAATGTAAAACCCACCCCCCAATGGATACAGTTCTCACTCAAAGGATACATTTCCTGCATACACACACACACACACACACACACACACACACACACACACACACACACACACACACACACACACACACGCACACACACACACACACTCACAATTTCCAGGACTCAGATTAAAAACTCCATCAAGTTATTGATACTATAGTGTTATGCAGGTACCGCACACACCACAAGGCTTGTAGTGTGAAGAATGCCCCAAGGTACCTGTAAAGTGAATAATATCACCAGCCCTTGTAATGTATGGCAATGGGAGGTGTACTGGGTGAGAAGGGCCTGAAACTACTTTCACCTACATGTTTACACACTAACAAACACACACACACACACACACACACACACACACACACACACACACAAACACACACACACACACATCCCAGTACTGAGATTAATAGGTGCATAGGTGTGTACTAGGCAAATGGCCATGAAGCCTTTACAAGCCTAGCCCATATGATTACCCTGGCATCATGCTACCTAACTTTACTTCCCAGTGTGCCTATCAAGTATAGCCACTGGAGTGATCCCCAGGGTGATTTAAATTCCCCATCCACACATCCAGATTTCTCTTGCAGATGCCCAGTGAGGTGCTCTGCTTGACATGTATGTGACATCTATTCTATAGGGTGGCCAGTCTCTGCATTATGAATCTGTCCTTCCAGCATGTTCTGTTGATTGTGGAAATGGGCTTGAGGTCTCTGGGGAATGTGGTGCTGATGGATTGGGTTTCTTTAAGTGTAGCATGCCTAACAGAGCTGGGTCAGACATGGCTTTGTAAGTCAAGCAGAGATTGCCTCTAAGTAGCCAATATGAGACAGAGAATAGTTGGAGTTACTGGAGTCTATCCATATAGGACAAGTGTTCAAGGCCTAGGATCCTCTTTCTGAGATGCTTTTGCAGCCATTCAACATGCCAAATGGGCCATTCTACTCAATGACTGGTCTAATGAGGGATGATTAGAGGAAGACTATGACCTCTTTCTTCCTGGATGCAATGAGATGTGCCACATAGAAGTGCTTTCTGACCACAGTAGCACCGTGGTGGTCAAAAGACAGATCACTGTCAACCTGTGTTCCCAGTTCTCTTATAACAACTTCTGTGTTCAGTGGACTACCATCGATGTGGTGATTCATGGGAACCAAGTTATACCTGAAGGGGATGGCAACACATTTCTTGGCACTGAGCTTAAGTCTAGGGTTCTGACAACAGTTGTAGGTCTCGGTGAGGCCATTCTGCAGGATGTCAAGATCACTTGGGGAGGTAATAATAGCAACTGCATTGCAG
Source organism: Protopterus annectens (assembly GCF_019279795.1). Lineage (NCBI taxonomy): Eukaryota > Metazoa > Chordata > Ceratodontiformes > Protopteridae > Protopterus > Protopterus annectens. Next base: position 1,090,357,165 of record NC_056744.1, read on the forward strand.
TCATTTGCAAACATTGTCAGCTAGAGTCCCTTTGTGTTGGGCTGGATTTCAGAGATGCAGATGCTGAACATGTGGGGACCCAGGACCAGACCTTGTGGTACTCTACTCATGACTGGTCAGCAGTCTGACATGGAGTCCGCTGCTTTCACACTGTGGGTTCTATCTGTGAGCCAGTTTGCAACCGACCTAGTGATATAGGGGTTGATGCCTAGCTGAGTTTGTTTGTCTTTGATTCCTGAGTGGGGAATGGTATCAAAGGATTAGAAGCCCTGCCTATCTTGTTATTTATTTCATGCTGTTACACAGTTAGTTCATGTGGCACAGAGCATATAGGGCTGCAGATTGTCTACAGCTACCACTACAGTGGATGGGTGGACATTGGGACGTGTACTGGGTGGACCACAACAGAAAATTGCAAAACCCACCCACAATGGATATGGTTCACACACACACACACACACACACACACACACACACACACACACACACGCACACACATGCACACACACGCACACACGCACACGCACACACATGCCCACACATGCACACACACACACACACACACACACACACACACACACACACACACACACACACACACACACACACACACACTTGCCAGAACTGAGATTAGAACCCCTATCTATCTAGTTATTGCTACTACAGTGTTATGTATTTATCGCATGTGCCACGGAGATTAAAGGGTATAGGGTGTCCCAAGGTACTTCTAGAGTGAGGAACATTACTAGCCCTTGTAAAGTATGGCAATGGGAGATGTACTGGGTAAGAAAGGCAACAAAATACCTTAACCTACAGATATACACACTTACAAACACAAATACACTCACACACATTTGCCAGGACTGAGATTAAAACCCCTACCTAACTAGTTATTTGTATTATAGTGTTACACAGTTATCACATGTGCCATAGAATTTATAGGGCTGAGGGCTGCCCACAGGTACTTCTAAGCTGACTGACATCAGCAGGACTGCTAAAGTCGGGAAATGGGAAGTGTTCTGATTGTGAATGGGCTCAAAATCTTTAACCTACAAACACACGTTTACATTTACCAGGATTGAAATTAGAACCCCTACCTAAGTAGTTATTTGTACTATAGTGTTACACAGTTATCTTATGCGCCACAGAGCTTATAGGGCTGAGGGCTGCCCAAAGGTACTTCTAAGGTGACTGACATCAGCAGGACTGCTAAAGAAGGGCAATGGGAAGTGTACTGACTGTGAAAGGGCTCAAAATCTTTAACCTACAAACACACACACACGTTTACATTTGCCAGGACTGAGAACCCCTACCTAGCTAGTTATTTGGACTATAGTGTTATGCAATTATTGCATGCACCACAGAGCTTATAGGTCTGAGACTAGTCCAAAGGTACTTCTACGGTGAATGATGTCAGCAGATCTTCTGAAGTAGGGCAATGGGAAGTGTATTATTCCTACACACGCGCGCACGCGCACACACACACACACACACACACACACACACACACACACACACACACACACACACACACACACACGCACGCACACACACACACACACACACACACACACAATAACACACACTTACATATGCCGGTACTGTGATCAGAACTCCCACCTATCTAGTTATTTGTATTATAGTGTTACGCAGTTATCACATGTGTTATAGAGCTTACAGGACTGAAGCTAGTCCAAAGGTACTTCTAAGGTGAATGACATTGGCAGATCTTGTAAAGTAGGGCAATGGGAAGTGTACTTGTGGGTAAGGCATCATAATAGTGAGACCTACAGACACACACACACACACACACACACACACACACACACACACACACACACACACACACACACACACACACACACACACACACACACACACACACACACACACACACAAAGGTAAGTGTTGTGATATTTCAACCCCCACCTCAGTACCATTAGACAATGAATCTCATCTTCATGCTGGCATGTGCCAGTGGTTACAACTGGTATACAACTGTCTACAGCAGGACATCACTCTCTGCCATTCAGGGTATCCCTCTGTATGACTCACTCTGTGTGTGTGGCTCTCCTTGTGTGTCTCACTCTGTCACTGTCTGTCTCTCTCTTCCCCCTGTCTATGTGTGTGTATGCTTGACATATTGTAATATGTTGCCCATATATGTGTGTGTGTGTGTGTGTGTGTGTGTGTGTGTGTGTGTATGTGTGTGTGTGTGTGTGTGTGTGTGTGTGTGTGTGTGTGTGTGTGTGTGTCTGTATATATCACATGCAACAGATGCATAAATACCACATATGGGCCACCCACAGCTGGCTGTGGGTAATCCTGTCTGATGGGTGGGTGTGGAGACACTTAGGTGTGCATAGCTCTGTGTATGCAAAGACATCTGCACAATACAGATATATATAGTCCGCTGTGGTTTCAGACATGGGCCTTATTTCTGTAAGTGTAGGAGCATGCCCAGTATGACCTTCTATGTGTGGGAATCCATTCCAGAAATAGTTGCAACTCCAATCCAGGGTGTTATGTGCTACAGCCATACCTTGCAACCTGTTTGTGAGGATATCTGGAGATAGGCTGCCAATATGGGGAAATAATGGCCCAGACATAGGGGGATACTGTCACTATTGCTCTTATTAATGTATGAGTTGCTTGAGTTACAGGATTTGTTTTAGCAGACATTTTCTGACTTATGCAATGTTTGACACGATAATGTATTGTGTCATTAACTACTGACAGATATCACAGGATCATCACAGTTATTTACCAGAGAAATTCAAGATGGCCACTGCACTGACCAATATTATGAGGCAAAGGCTAGACATTCTTGCACAATCTGGCCAGTTGGGAGGTGTGGCTACAGCTGACAGACTGCTGAAGCTACGTAAAATGTCCAGCACTTTGGTGATACACTGGTTTGGAATCTCCTGGTTGTGCGGCATTCTTCTTACTTGAAAGGTCATATCCTGATGTGGCCATACCTCTCAATTGTACAGATTCTCACAGATTATTCAGATTCATGTGTCATATATCTGGTCAATTTCCCTTAACATTGTGGCTTTCCAGCATGTTTGTTGCATATCGCTCAGGGTTGCCATCAGGGAATAATGACCTAACATTAGAGTTTCAGACTTCACACCCTTCATGACATCCATGCTGTTATGCAACCCCTCTGTTATTCTATCACCTTTCTAACATGATGTGAGCATTATTTTAAAAGTGTCCCTATATTCGGGCCTTTATCCCACCATTATGTACGGCTTTGTGCAGATTTCTTGCTCTACGAGGTTGAGTGGTATGCTATAGTATTCAGAGGAATGGCCTTTAATTTGCATTTTGTTGACTGCATTATGTTGGTAGTATGGACCCCATGAAATTCCCTACAACGACACTATGGGTGAGGCATGGGCCTTTGCCAGAGGCCTGTAGGCCATGTGAGACTGATGCAGGCCATTTGTAGCAAGGTAGAGTGTTCGGTCACTTATATGTTCCCTGGCTGCCAGGCAGTGGATCCCCCTGTGGTGACAATGGTAAGTGAGTCACGTGTTACTGACAATCACTTTCTGTTCGTATTGATCCATCATTCTGGGTGACAACAGGATGCTGCTTACGGCTAGGGACACACCTGCATGGGACACATATTCAGCTCGCTGCATCATGTCTGTCTTTCTATAGTCTGTGAGGTACTTCTGACATCATTCACACCACCATGGACCAGGCTAGTGCGATACCTGTACCTGTTGTGGGGTGAATTGAGTGCATATGTGATATGGCAGTTTATGGCACCTGCCAAACAAGTAATCGTGACTTTCTCCTTATCCTGTCTGGGGTGTGGCACATCTGTGTGTCTCACAGTGGAGTCTTCCATGAGTAATAAATTGTGTGTATGGTAAGGTCTTAGTGTTTGCAGGACCCTGGTGTGTGGTGCATGCATGGTCTGTGGTGTGTAGGTTTGGGAAGTTCTCATGTGTTTTTGCCTCTGAGGTGTCCTTTACTTGGGGGTTGATTTGTTGTTGACCTCCACTTATGTGGGTGTGTGTTGTGTATTTGCAGGTGATGCTTACTGACTTCATACACTGCAGAGCACCTATGTTACTGCAAAATGTGCTCTGGTGTGCACATTCTCCATTTGTCTGGCCAGTGGTTCCCTACCACCTTCTGTGTCTCTTTATCCTTCTGTAGTCCGGTGACAGGCTTTTCCCACAGTGGCTGCTGTTATATGTTTGTAATGCTGATGTGAGCATGGTAAATGTCATAACATCACTCACAAGGTTATGGACTACACACCTCTGAGCATACCTATTTGGCAGGTTGCCCATCATTGCACCACTACATCTGCTAGGGTCCTCAGACAGTTTGTGTTGCTATGTTATTATGCGGCTACATGTTGACCTAGCTGTCAAACTGTCACTGAGCTTGGCATCTGGACAGGCCCATATATGACAGTCAGACAAAGGCCCACACATGAGGACAGGGTGTTGATACTGTTCTGCCATAAATAGACAGTTGGGGGACCAGTTTGTTACTTGCTTGTTTTCTGTTATGGGTGTGACATCTGCTTCTCCACAGTCTTCCACTGATGTTTTGATATGCCCTTTTCTTGTTTTGCGTATACTTTTCAGGTGAATACAATGTTAGGGCAAGCAGAACAGATATACAAGACATACTTGTGCTCCTCCTGTGACAACCTGCCATTCCAGGGGTATGGCTGTTGGCCAGTGACATATTGTCAGTGCTGACACAGTAAGGTGGCAGCCTTTTATGACCTGCCAGTACACTGACCTTCAGGTATCTGCTGTACTACTTGGCACCATACATCTCTATGTATGAGAGCCAGACATCTGGACAAAGCCATTAGTAATTGGGTGACAGATTCTTAAATATAGGGACCATTTTAACTATTGGCCTTACAAACCTAGAAGGGTGATACAATAATAGATGTTGCATTAGCATGCATTTTCTGTAGGGTGTGAGGTCTGAGACACTAAAATCCATCATTATTTTCTGACTTTAGACTTCCGTGGTTTGCCAATGATTTGCCACACAACCACTATTTCATGATAGACACCACAAATATGATGCAAACCTCTGTACATTCTGAAAAAGGTATGTACAGTTGGGAGGTATGGTAGGCAATGTGCAGACCACTCCGATCTGTGTACTCTTCATTTGTTTGGCCCCCTGTCCATGACCTGTCCAGCTTACTGGGAGTAATAGATATTGACAACTAGACAGTGTGTACAACTCCCACCACAGGTGTAGGTGACATGCAAAATAGTTGGCACTGTGATTCTTGGAACATGGCCCTGTCTACCACAGTACTGTACCTATGCCATTAAGACACAACAACTGGGAGTAAGTGCTGGCCACATCCTGACAGTATTTCCCCCGCATATACATAGCTCATTGACCCTTTGAATATTTTGGACATGCAACAAGTTATCATGTTGATTGGGACAGCCCTGGTAATGTGTGCTCTTCTGCTATTACCCTACAAACCTACATATTACTGCATTTCTATGGGTGAGGGGGGGAGCACACCTGTCAACAGTATGCCTTTGCACATACTGTGCTGATATTGGCGTTACATTTTGGTTCCATTTATCATAGTATTGTGCCCTGTTTTGGAGAATAGAGGCATATCACTAGAGGCCACAGGTTAGATTGTAATGGCATTCAATTGAGTTTCAGACTTCTTATCCTTCAAAGCCTTTGCCAGACATTCCTTTATGGTTTTCTACAGCTGACTTGCTTGCTGAGTCTGAGGGGTGAGTATGGGATCCCCACAGTGACATCCATGCATGTGACCTATGACCCCCCCCCCTTAGTTGGCCCCCCGCATGTACTGCAGTGGAATTTGTCACCTTGAATAATACTGCATAGTGTGGGGAAGCCAGTATTGGACACACATTTCCTGGTGTCCCACATAGCTGTCAGTTGTCTGCTGTTACCCCAGTAGGCCACCCCATTCCCTTGCATGTATGCAGTGAGACCATAGATATGATACCAGAACATACTACTCCATTCATTTATTGTTTATAAGACTGACTTACCTTGCGCCTGCGGCAGTTGTGGGGATGGTGAGTGAGGGCTGTCTCTGTCAGATGCATGCAGTACACTGCCTATACAGGGTACGCTACAGGTAGCGTGATGTGTGTGGCATCCATTTTATTGTGTTTGTGTGAGCCAGAGAGAAGTGTCAGTCCCTGGGTTCCTACAGTGTTAGTGTGTGTGTGTGATATGTGTTGTCTCTTTGTTAAGGCCTGGGAATACTGGGCATGCCTCCATCTGCCTACAGAAGCAGGGTCAGGGGTTTCCTCCTCCGAGTCCCTCTGTGCCTGTGGGGACCTTTGAAATGGTGGGGGGCTGTGTGGCCCTTCCCTGTGCTGTTCCTTCTGCAGCTGTTTCTGCAGGATCATATTGTTTAGCATGGCACATCCCCACTGGCAAATGCCTGGTACAGCTGTGACGAATGTCAGATATGGAAATCATGATAGATTCCAGGACTGCCAGCACACATATTCATGATAATGCCCTGGGTATTGCACATGAACTAGCAGTTGATGAAGGGGAAGCCCTTGCAGTTTATGTAGACCCTACCCTGTTCACCGGGTGGTGCTTTGATATGGATGTGCATGCAATCTATCACACCCAGTACCTCCAGGTATTCTGCTGCATGGTGGAAGAGACGCATATTGCTGGTCCTCTCCTCATGGGTTTTGGGGAAGTAAATGTGGTCATCGGCATGTGGTAGCATGGCATCCAGGAAATGGTGGAGTACAATGGATGCAGATGTCTGTGAGACTCCCATCATGTCTGCAGTAGGTCTTTGGAAAGTACCAGTAGCTAAGTATTCTTAAGGCTGCACATACCTTGGTATCGACTGGGATGGGTTCCCCTGTGTTGGCTCTGGGTCTGAGTTGAAGCTGGCATAGCTCGATGATTTGCTGAAGTATGTCTCTGTCCACTCTGTAGTGCTCTACTATCTCCAGATCATGTAGCCCCTGGTAGGTAACCCTGGGTCTGAACACTCTTCTTCTCCTCCTAAGTCTGGGGTGTTAGTCAGCATTATTCTCCTCACCATCCTCAGCCTCTAGCACATACTAATAGATCAAACCAATGGCAGCCCCTAGCATTTTTTTGGTTAAAATTCTCCCGCATGTGTACACCAACGGTGCAAGGTTTGTGGGAAAACCAGACTGAAAGGTATTTGCACAGTTTATACTGTTGTGCTTTAGATGCTGCCTGTATGAGTGGCTGGCTATGATACATTGCACCTGCTTGCTGTTTTATTAGTTCTTGATTGCTTTTATTCTGCTATTTGCCTTTTTTTTCCTTTTTTCCCTTCCCATTTCCACCACTTTTAAGCCCCAAGGTGCTCTCCGAAAACCTGGTGCCCAAATGTAACAGTCCTGGTATTTCCAGTTTTTTTTTTTTTTGTTTTGTTTTAGATCCGGTGTGCACCATGCAAACCCATTTAGCTAAAGTGAACACTTTGAAGCAGAAATGGCCTTCCCTTGGACACAAACACACTCTTCATTTCATGGAATAAGTCAATACAGCCTGAGACACACCGCCTTGCTTTGCTGTGCAGCTAAGCTCAACCAGGAGCCGTGAAACTCCAATGTGCTTACACCAAGCATGACACAGCCCCTTTTCATGTCAGCTGCTTCTCCTGCTCACACCACTGCTTTATAGCTCCTACCCAGTTAGGTGCAGCCAGAGAATGTTCTCGCTTTAGTGATTCAGTAAAATTTGCTCATTTGCATACCCCACTGCCTTAGTCCCTGGTTACACCACTACACCATAGTCTTCCTCCTTAGCAACCACTTTTACCTGTTATTGTTTTGATTCTGCATGCCTTAGACTATAATGGCAAAATGCATATTTCACTTAAAATTGCCTTTTCACATTTTTTTTTATTTTCGGCACAATCCTATTTGCGTGCCGCTGCCATATGTTTAAATGGACAAGATCGGCAAAAAAAAAAACTTTTATTTTTATAAATTTGCATCACTTTTCCAAGCCAATGGCCATATATTTGTCCATTAGCATGCCTAAGTGGTATAATACATGCTTTACTTTGAGCTGTCATGCCTTCGTTTTGATTTTTGCAGAAATGTATTCAGCTAGTAGCCAAATACATTTCTGCACCTCACACTATTACCACATGGATGCCTGCCTGCCTGCTTACTGAATTGCTAATTTAACTCATTTGCATGGTTTTCACCAGCAAATGAGGTAATTTGCATTATTCAATGGTGGCTGTGTGGGAATAGTGCTACCAGGCTCATGCACATCCCCAAGCTTGTTTACTGGATTGCTCGGTGGCCATATTCCATGCAGGAGCAGCTGCACTATTCTGACACTCCGTGTCAGCTTTATTGAATCCCAGGGTTAATCTCAATTGTCTGTCACTGTTTCCTGTCTTCAATCCTGAATGATTTACATAAAAACACACATTTTATGAGGAGCAGACCAAAAATATGAGGTAAAAATCTGGACATTCTGAGAAAATCTGGACAGTTGAGTGATATGGGCTCAGTATAGGTGACTGCATTTACAATTAATTTGACACATTGTTGTTAATAGGTTCATAGTTGTGTATGAGGCTAATTGCCCTGGAGCTTTTACAAGCCTAGCCCATAGGATTACCCTGGCATTGTGCCACCCAACCTTAGTTCCCAGTGCCTCTGTCGAGTAGCCCCACTGGAGTGATTCCCTGGGTGAATTTTCCATTCCCATCCACTAATCGAGATTTCTCTTGAAGAGGGCCAGTGAGGTGCTCTGTTTGACATGTATGGGAAGTCTATTCCATAGCATGGACAGTCTCTTGGTTGTGAGCTTGTTCCTCCAGCATGTTCTGTTGATTGTGGTAATGAGGTTGAGGTCTCTAGATCGTGTGGTGCAGAGGGATTGGGATTTCTTTAGATGTAGTATTTCTAACAGAGCTGGGTCAGACATGGCTTTGTAAGTCAAGCAGAGATCACCTCTAAGTAGGCAATATGAGACAGATAATAGTTGGAGTTTTTTTAGTCTGTCCATATAGGACAAGTGTTTAAGGCCTAGGATCCTCTTTGTGAGGTACTTGTGTGGCCTCTCCAGTTGTTGCAGGTATCTAGTGAGGTACATGCCAAATGGGGCATTGTACTCAATGATTGACCTAATGAGGGAAGAGTAGAGGGAGACAATGACCTCTTTCTTCCTGGATGCAAAACCCTTAGTAATGAGATGTGCCACATAGAAGTACTTTCTGACCAGAGTGACAATGTGGTAGTCAGAAGAGAGGTTTCTGTCAGCTTGTCTTCCCAGATGTCTTATAACACCTTCTGTTTTCAGTGGACTACCATCAATGTGGTAATTCATGGGAACTGGGTTTTTCTCAAAGGGGATCATGATGCATTTTTTGGCATTGAGCTTAAGGCCATGGTTCTGGCTCCAGTCATTGGTCTCAGTGAGGCCTTTCTGTAGGATGTCAACATCACTTGGGGAGTTAATAGTGGCTCCCAACTTACAATTGTCTGTGAACTTTGTCAGCCAGAGTCCCATTGTATTGGCCTGGACATCTGAAAAGTAGATACCAAACAGTAGATGACCCAGGACCACTCTCTGTGGGACTCCACTCGTGACTGGTCGGTAGTCTGACATGGAGTCAGCTACTTTCCCTCTGTGGGTTCTATCTGTGAGACAGTTTGCAATCCAGCTAGTGATATAAGGGTTGATGCCTAGCTTATTGAGTTTTTCTATGATTCCTGAGTGGGGAATGGTATCAAAGGCCTTGGCTAGATCAAGGTAGGCTGTATGAACCACCTTGCCTTAATCCACAACTCTGGCGACTGACTCAAAGAAGTCAACCAAGTTGAACAGGCATGATTTACTCTTCACAAAACCAAACTGTGTGGGATCGAGAGTTTGGCGATTCCCTATATACTTGTTTATTAGGTCCATGATTATGCGTTCTATAGCTTTATTAGGACCATGATGATGTGTTCCATAGCTTTGCGTATCAGACTTGTCAGGCTAATGGGGTGGTAGTTCGCAGGGACTGGTAGTCGCTCCTCCTTTGTGGAGAGGGATGACTATAGCAGTGTGCCATTCAGTAGGGACAAAGCCTGAGGTGAGGCTGTGATTGAACAGGACACACAGGTAAGGTGCCAGTTCACTCTGTAGTTCATGTAGAACACAGCCAGGGATATTGTTAGGTCCCATAGAAGCTGTATTCTTGGCCTTGAACAGTTCTGTTTTAACATGTGCAGCAGTAATACTGGGTGCCTGGCAATCTACTGGTATTGTGATTGGTCCTTTGGGGGGGGGTGAGAGAGGTAAAGTCGGCACTGAACCTGCCGGCCAGTATATTGGCAATATCTGTTGGCTCGATATAAGAGGTAGCATTGTGCAGTAGCTCAGAGCAAATCTGGGTATTGCCATGGAGATTCTTTACATAACTATACAAGGACTTGTGGTTGTCTTTACTATCTGCTGCAATTCTGTTGTGTGTTGCCTTTGAGGTTTTGGACATAACTGAATAATGCCTTGTGATTCTCCATAGCCTGGGAGGTTACTATTGCCTCAAATATGGCTTTGATTGACTTAATTAGTCCCCTGACTTATTTAATCAGTTTGATGAGGGATTTCTTACTATGATGGGGGTTTCATTTTCTGATTTTTGGCCAATATTTTCTTTATTTTATTACATAATCTATTGATGTTGAGATACCACCAAGGTGGTTTGTTTCATGAATTTGTCATGAACTTATTTTGAGTAGATATGGTAGCCTCCGTACAGCTGTATATATAATTTTAAAAGGTTCTTTAGAATGATTGATTGAGTGTAGGCAGCAGTGTTCCCTGGGTTTGGGGGAGGTGTACAATTTTGTCCAAGTAGCACTTACAGGTAGAAATTTTGTCTTGGGATAATTTCTAAAAGTACCAAGGTTATGTGGTGTCCCAGGTTTTATTTTTATTTCAGTGGAGACAGCTTTATGGTCTGACATGACTGGTGAGGACAATATGCTCAGGGGGATGCAAAGTTCCCCTATGTTTGTGAAGGCTACGTCAGGAATGTTTGCACCCCTAATGGGCATACAGACTCTCTGGTCCACGGTATTAGTGTTTAAAATATCCAGTAATCCCTAGGCCTGCATATTAGGAGCCATGTGTGAATCACAGCTTACAGTGGATTAATTAAAGTTGCCCATAAATTTGATGGTGGGTTGAACAGGGAGTGTCTCCAATAAATTTAAGTATGTGTTATGGGTTTCTTGGGTCACAGAAGCAGACCTATAGTTTAAATACATGCATGCATATGTACATACATACATACAAATATTTCAAGCATGGCATTAACTCCCTTCTAGCCTGCAAATATACCAAAACAGTTGTTCCGATAATAAGTGTCTAGGCTGTTCATAAAAATATCTAAACTAGTGCTTGCTTTACTGTAATTCGGTAGTCGATTCCAAGCATCAGCTGCTGTCCCAGAGAACCAGTTAGTGCACCTCTCATTCATACAGAATATTCTGCATATATTGTCTAATGATTCTCTTCTACGTTTTCATAACCCCAAACATTCACAGAGGCATAGCTTGGCAAAACATGGTATGGTATGGTATGGAACTTTGCCTATGATAATTAGGACAAGTAGAAGCTTAAGTGCTTCATACTGCTTGACTAGCCTTGACGTGTGTTTTTATTTGATATAAATCAAGACATTTCTACCATTTGTCCCTTCCTGTGCAGTAACACATCTAAATATGTGGAAGGCATTACATCCCTACAGCTGTTGGCATGTTCTCTGTGGCTTTAAAACATGTCTCAGTAACTACACTAATGTCTGTGTTCTTCATGGTGAAGACAGCTTGCCAGAAGTGAAGTTTCTTGTTCAGACTCCTGGCATTGAGCAATAACACCTTTATATTTTCTTGGGCTGGTTTTGCTATGTCTGAAGGTTTATCAGGTTGATAATGTCTAAAAAAAGCACTTTGTGGATGGATAAGGTTTTAGCTATTTACTTTATTTATTTATTTGCTTATTTATTTGTCATTTGTTTACTGGGAAAGTCCATCTGGGCATGAATCCCATTTTTAGCAGAGGCCCTGGGAGAAAAGCTGCAGTATATATAGTTTAATTAATAACTACATAATGTTATCATATGGAGTACAGTAATAAACAGCAGAATCAACATGTAGGATAAATAAAGTCAGATCAGAAAATCATGTAGTGAACATTAAACAACAATCATAGGATACTGAACACCTAGTAAAGTACGATCAATAGTGATAACCAATGATAAAGATGTTAAGCATGTTAAATATGGGTAAAAAACTAAGAGAAAGGAAAGAGATTTTGCAGTTAGGAGGAGATTAGGAAATTGAGGTAAGTAGGGAGCTATCAGAGAACTAACTGGTGCTTTGGCTAATAAGAGAAGGGAGGAAAGGAAAGGGGGGAAAGAAGAGCAAAGGAAAAAAGAAGGGAGATGGAAAGAAGAAGGAAGAGAGGACTGAAAAAGGAAGAGAAGGAAGGAGCAATGAGTAGTGTCAGCCTGGTGGTAATATTCAAAAGCCTAGAGAGGACAGGGGCAGACCATTCCTGGCAAAGTAATGTGGTCTGTCATCCATATACTCCCAGGCTGACACATTTTGTACACCCTTTGAATAACACCAAAAACTAAGCCAACTATTAAAGTCAATTATCTTCTGTTCATATTGTGGCATAATCCACGGATAAGTTAAAATACTGCTCAATTCCTGGCTCTTGCCAGCCTTGGACATAGAGTTTGAGAACTCCAGCATGTCTTTCTAATATAGTCCAGGATGGTATGTCTCACATCATTTATTTCCACATGGATTATGACTGAGTCATGCTGGTACCTATGTTTCAATGACCTGAGCGTAAATGCGATCTAATGGATCCTTGCCCCTGAGAGGCAACTGACCATAACCTTCTCCTAGCTCAGCAAGTGTTTACAACTTTTAGATTTTATTTATTTATCATTACATTTTGTTGTAAACATAACTATACTGAATTCAGTTAGGTGGACTGTATCCTACTAAATCATAAAGACACATTTTGAACACGATAGGTTAGGTATATATGCTCATGAGTGCATACAGAAATGTTCTATTTACCTAAAACATGGAGGAAATTTTCCAGTTATACTTAGATATACTGGACTGCATGATTTTCATAGGGTCAAGAGTTGTTCAAGGAATGCAGAGAACCCACCATAATCATCCATTTCTCTCAAATTTCTTTTATAAACAACTACAGGAATTAGAACCTGATTGTCAACAAAAAAGTAATGATCTTATTATACAGTTATCAGCCAGCCTGCATGAAATATGAGACTAAACATTTAAATGGAACAAGTGTTCTCAATGTAATTGTATTCATTGACGTCTTTGTTTGATGTGATGTGTCACTCCCAAGAGAATGACCTCTAGAATAAGTTAACTGCATTTTTGAAAATCAAGTTCTATTAGCTGTAGGAATCTTGGCATGCAAGACTGTATTCCAGTTCTCAGGTCCAAATGTTTCAAAAAACATCAAGCACCTACCCGATTGAAAGCAGTCCTCATTTACAGATCTCCAGGCAATACAAGAAGGCTTTTCCCTTTCAAGAAAAAAACACCCACTTGATAGACGGCAAACTGGAGAAGACAAGTTTATGCATCATTTAAGGCATTTGTGGTTGACAGCTAATGGAACTTTGGAGAACAAGGCTTGAAACATTTTTCCAGTATTCACCAGAAATATTCTTCAACAGGTAGAGCTATGTTCAGGGAATCTAATGGTACAAAGCTTGATGACATAGATCACAGCACTGTGTGTGTCCTGGTTGCCATGCTATACAAAGATGGCATCACCACTGCTCCCTAATTTGCAGACTACTGGTGGGATAGATGCACAACAGAAGCAGAGTATGGCAATACTAAAAAGAAAGGAGAAAATTCTACTTGAACCTAACAGCAGTCTGCGCACTTATTTATTTATTTATTTTATTTCAGTTTGATGACCGGGGAAGCCCACTAGGCCTAAAAAGAGCCAATTTTCAATGGAGGCCCGGGGAGAAAAGCTCCAGTAACAATGACAAACTTATTAGCATATACACATACAAAGTAAAGAAGTCATACAACATTCTACAGTAAAAACTTTTCTGCATTCTACAATAATAATAAAATCTAGCAGCTGTACACTGTAAGTCATTAACAGTGAATTACAACTAAAATTTTGCATCCCACAATAATAGTAACAAATATCTAGCAACAGAACAGTCTAAGAGTCATTAACAGTGAATTACAATTGAGGTCGAGAAATTGTTGGAAATAAACTATTAACAAAATTTGGAGGTTAAGGAGGAGTAGGAGGGCAAATGATGTGAGTGCAGAGATGATGCAGAAAGTTAGAAGGTGGGTTTTGGCATAGGAAGGTCCTATGTGGAGAAAGAGCAAGGGCATTCCCACTTTGAAGATAAGTAGGAATGGAGGAGGGATTTAAAGTTAGAGTGGTTATGAGTATTTCTAATGGAGGGAGGAAGAGAGTTATATAGTTTAGCTAAGGAGCAGGATAGCAGAAAGTGTTCAGGTGGCCATAAGGGTTTGTCGATTTTGAGTAGGTTCTGATTTTCTGATCTAAGTGAGCAATCAAGAATATAGGGGGCTAAGGTGGTGGAAAGAGAGGGACAGGAGGATGGGTTAAATATGAGCTCATGGACAGTGGTGAGTTTAAGGAGGTTCAGATAGTTGGGAAGCTTGAGCCACTGCAGTGAGTGGATGGAGATGCAGTGATGGGATGAGATCCTAGAGTTGGTGACAAATTTGCATATTTTATTGTAGCAAGTTTCTAATTTAGTTTGAAGGCTGAGCTGAAGATTCAAGAACAGAGGAGCACCAAACATTAGGGAAGGGAAAAGGTATGTGGATGTGAGGGTCTTTCTGGTGGAGGGGGTGAGATAACAGTTATGCTTATATAGGAGTCCTAATTTTTAGTGGAATTTTTTGATGTTAGTTTGGATGTGCATATCGAATTTGAGATGTTTGTCGGTAATGATGCAAACCAGTTTGGTGTGAGAGACAATTTCAATGGGGTGTTATTCTGGCTTATGATCTTGAAGGAGTTTTTATCAATGAGGGAGTGTTTAGATGGGGAAAATCATTAATTTGGTTTTATTGGTGTTAAGGGCTAGGTAGTTGTTTTGCATCCAGGTTTCAGTATTTGAGAAAGCTGACTGGGTATCTGCGGAAGGTCAGAAGGGGTGTCAGCTGAGCAGATGATTGTTGAATTATCTGCATACTGGATTAGTGTAGAATTGGAGATGGACTGGTGAAAGCTGTTGATGAATAGATTGAAAAGTAAGGGGCCAAGGACAGAACCTTGGAGTACCCCAGTAAGGGTGTATAGAAAGGAAGAGGTGGAATGTTTCCATTTAACAGCTTGTTGTCTTTTGGAGAGGTAGCTGGTGAACCAAGCTATGGTGGAAGGGAAGAGACTGAAGAGGAGAATTGTGATAGGAGTATAGGGTGGGAGATGGTATCAAAGGCTTTGAAAAGGTTTAGGAACAGAATTGATACAATTTTGCTGGAGTCAGGAGCATGGTTAATGGACTCAAGGAAAGAGAGGAGTGCAGTGATGGCACTGTGCCAGGACAGAATCCATGTTGTGTGGGGGTTAGGAGGTTGCTTTGTGTTAGACAAGGCATCAGTTGTGAGTGAATACATTTTTCCAGGACTTTTGAGAAAGGGGAAAGTATGGCAATAGGATGGAAATTAGTAGTGTCAGTATTTTTACCGCCTTTATGGAGTGGAATGATGAATGCTTGTCTCCAAAGTGAGGGAACATAAGATTCTTGGATAGACCTATTTATTATTATGGAGATAGGGTAGGCTATGCTGTTTGAGGAAGGATGCAGGTAAATTACCTGGTGTATTGGAGCATGGTTTCAGTTGGAGGAGGAGTTTTTTTTATGTGTGTGGGCACAGGATTGAGGCTGAAGGAAGAGGTACATGTTTTGAGATTAGATGGGAAGGTATGGGGGGATATTGGAGGGGAGCTGGGGAAGCTGGCAGTAGGTTTGGCTATACATTCCACAAAGAAGGTGTTAAATAGGGAGGTCATTTCTTGGTCAGAGCAGTTAGGGTTTAGGCATGGGTTGTCTTTACCACCGGGGTGAAGGAGGGAGGAGATAGTATTCCGGAATTTTCTACAGTTGTTAGTATGTTCAGGTTTAAGCTTAGAGTAATATGTTTTGCGACCTCCGGTTATTACTTTTTTATGGAGTTGCGGAGTTGTTTAAACTCCAGTAGGGTATTAGGTTGCTTATTTCTTTGGTATTGTTTCTACTTTTTGTCTCTTAGGAGCATAATCTGTTTAGTTTCCTTAGATATCCAGGGAGAAGTTTTTGCTTTAACTCTTTTGGTCCTGAGAGGACCAAGGTTATTGATAGGTACAGAAAAGTTTCATTAAAGTAGTTGATCGCGTTGTCAAGAGGCAGAGTTCTTAAAGGTGTCCAGTCAGTTTGTTTTAGGCAATCTGAAAATGTTTGTGGGTTGAAGCTGGACAGGGTTTAAGTTTGAATGTAATGATGTTGTTTATGAAGGGGAGAGAGGTACTGGTCAGCAAAGACTGGTAGATGATCACTGAGGGGGTCAGGAAGGATTCCTGAATTTGAGGTTAGATTTGGATGAGACACTAAGATCCAGTCAATGATGACTTATTAAATATCATATTCCACTAGCACACCTCCGAAGAGTTTTTGCCCCAAAAGAAGCTAACAATTGAACAGTGGACTTACTTCTCCTGACAGTAGCTAAATACTAGCTGCAAGTAGCTCAAAACTGCATGGACCAGCTACTTACAAGATTATCGTGTTACAACATGTCAGATGGATTCTGCATGAATTCCACTAGCTGCTAATCAAACAGTAGATTCTTAAAATGCTCATCCTGGCATATTCAGCCCTAATTGACTTGGGTTTCCCTTTACTATGAGATCTCCTTGCCTAGTCAGAGCCTACCTATTCCCAGTGATTGGCCACCTAGAGGCTACTGGCACCATCAGATCTATAGCTAGAGTATTTGGTCACCTCTTCCTTTGTTTATAAAGGACCTCACCTCTAGAATATACAACCTAGGCAGTTGAGGGAGACCCCAAGCCAAGTGATTTTAAGCACTCATTATATTCATTCTTTTTCACCTCTTATAAAACCAGTTATTGTTATATATTTGTCTGCAGTTCCGGCCTGTACTTTTATTATGTGTACTCATTGTGCCTATTTATTTGTTGATTGTTGCTTTATGTATTATTGTTTTATTCATTATTGTCATTGAATTTCTTTTATTTGCTTGTTTTATTCTATTTATCAATTTTTGAAAAATGTTTAGTTTTTTAAGTGCTTAAATAAACTTAAACTTGGGCTACCCTATTTTCAAGACCAATCAAGAACAATCATCTTGACCACTGCAGCCGCTTACGATGATTCATAATCATCGGAACATACCAGAAACTCTGAGCAGTTCAGATCCTACTGTTGTTTCTTTGCCTCACTGCTTACTATCTGTAAACATTCATTTCTTCTCCATGTGCACCCTAGTAATTTGGTTTTCCTTTCCAGATGGGATAAGACAAGTCGTCAGGGTGGCTGCCCTCTCCAGTATGGTCAAGAACTGCTCAAGTACTATGCTCAATTTGTTAAATACAAACTCCAGAGCAGAATCTTTTGGGAGTTTGTGACCAAACTCCATTTGGTTTGTACTTATCAATAACTACATAATTATCCAAAAGCTTTTAAAAAGCAACTACAGATTATGTCTGTCTTATAGTCAGTCAGTCTATTCTACTGCCCTGCCTCCCTTACAGAAATAGCTTACTTTCTGTAATGGAATATATTATTCCAAGTTCTTTTACTGTGATTCAGTCAAGACAAAGTAACATTTGCCAAAACCTCATCATGAACACCATTATAAGCCTTGATAAGTGTCTAACTTTTAAGTCTGTACAATTTTTATTTAATATTTCTTTTATTTATTTCAATTTGGTAAGCAGGTAAGTGGAATAGTCAATAGATCTTCTCAGCTATGCTCTGGGCACCATGGTGTAAGACACAAACAGAAACTTTTACATAGACAAAAGATACACAGTGATCACAAATCAGAAATAATGCATTTGTATGTTAGTTACAATTATGAACACAGGTGATGTCATTATTTACAGTATGTAGCATTAAGCTAGGCAGTCAACCAGTGGTCATTTGTTAAAAGTATATCTTCACAACAGCAATATGACTACCACATGAGCTGTAAGAATTAAGCATTGCAATAGAAGCAAGAGCAATTGCTGTCCAACAGATGTTCTTTTAGTATGTTTTCTTAATAATTGAAGTATCTCTTGCTGCCTTGCTTAAGCAAGTAGCTGATTCCAAACAACGGAGCCTAGCCTAGAAAAAGTTATTTCTTTGTGGAGGTTTTAAAACAGAACTTAATGAGGTAATACCATCTTCGTTTTGTCTGTAAGTACGTAGTTAAGCTGCTTGATGTGTGATTTTGTTTTCACGGGCATCACTATCCTATTTTTAACAACTCGTAAATAGACAGCTTAAGTACAAATGTAGCCACAACAGTGTAGAAGTTGGCACTGATGCTTTTGGGGTTCTGTAAGAGCAAATCTGCACATTTTGTTTATTCTATTATATATTTTAGAATGCAAGTTACAAGAGGGAGTCCGTGTTTGATTTTAGGGATAGGCATATTTTTAGCTAAGGCATTAAGAGCTGTAGGTTTGAGGAGGTGTCAGATTTTATAGTATAATTCTAATTTGTGGAGTGTTTTGCTAATAATATTGTCAGTATACTTGACTAATAAAAGAGTAGTGTCCAAAGTGATCCCTAGGTACGTCTGTTCTGTTACAAGTGATAGTGGGTTGCCATCTGTATCACTAATAATTTGACTTGGGGATTTAGGGAGTCATTGCAGGGTGCCAAATATGATGTTAGAAATCAGTTGGTTGATTAGCAGCATCTTTTAATTCATTCAGTGGCATAAATCTGCAAAGCTAGATTGCAGTTCTTGTTGAAGGGTCAAGATGTACTTACATGATTCAAGTAGTAAGACATGTTGAGGTGCAGCAGGTCAGTAGAGACATTACTGATGGACAAGGAAATATCAGTGGTCCAGCAATGAATACTGAATGCTATACTTTTTTATAAATGCTTATCATGTAGTGGTGAAAGGGGTTATGCAGTTTGGCCAAGCTTGTGTATCTCAGTGACATTATGAGCAATACTGTGTAGGGCCATCCAAACACAGAGAAGTTGTGACAGAGGGATGAGCCTAATGATGTAATGGCAAAGAAGGTATTGGTAAACTCTAGTCTTTTTTGCCAAAAATAAACGTATGGACAAAAGCAACCAGTCACATGTTGACATGACAGAGGAAGAATGAACCTTCAAGTTGGAGTTTGTCCTATATACTGCCGAGGGCGAGTAGAGGATAAGTGAGAGTAGTGCTAGAAGTCCTGATGCAGATAGACTAAAGCTGAAATGACATCCATTCACAGATGAAAGAAAGGTTTGATACTGAAAAGAAGTATATGCCACTGGAACTTTGAACATAACTATGAATCAAGGTAAATGTGATGAAATTAAGGATAAGACTGGAACAATAAGCATTGACATTTTAGGAGTAAGTAACCTGAAATGGACTGAATTGTTCATTTTTTACCATATAATCATCAGATTTTATGTTGTGGACAAGAATCCTGATAGCTACCGTAAGCATGTCAGAATCAGTGCTCAGTTATAAACCCACAAAAATAAATAAATAAATGACTAAATGAAAGGCCATTCTCAATCATATTTACAAGGCAATCCATTGAACAGTAAAGTAACAAAAGTTTATGTTCCAATTACAGATCCTGAAGAGGAGGAAGTTGACCACTTTTATAAGCATCTGCATAACCGGCGTTAGGCACCCACCAAACCCATGGCCGCATGGAGCCCCTGGTTATCTACCCACATATGAGGGCCCCCATATGAAGCAGCCACAAGTTTCTCCATCTCTTCCACTTCTTGCTTGGTGCCTCATTGATTCGGCTGTTTAGCGCTGTCACGCGATTCTGCTTTTTTTTTCCCTGAAGAACTTGCTTCCTTGACTGCTACAGCCAATCAGGTCCCTTGCTTTACTTGTAAGCTGCACTCAATCAGGTCCGCTTCAGTGAAGCAAGGGACCTGATTGGCTTCAGCAGTCAAGGAAGCAAGTTCTAGTTTCCTGATTGGCTTTGCCATAATATGGGGTCTGTTGGGTCAGTTCTGTTAGTTATCGGCATTAGGCATACATCTGAACTGCCCAGATCTTTTAAGAATATCCAGATTTTTGCGTTATATTTTTTGTTTTTTCTTCATAAAATTTGGGGTTTTCTTACATAGCAATGAGTATTGAAGTCACTAAATAATGGCAGACATTTAGGTTTCAGACTTTATATCTTTCATAAAATGTATGCTAAAGCAAAGCCTGAAAGCAAATTTGTAAGTTTATATGAGCAATATTTAAAAGGTGTCCCTATTTTTACGCCTTTGTACCCCCATTATTGTTGGCTTTGTCCAGATTTTTCATGCTAAGAGGTCGAGAGGTATGCTGTGAGGATGGATGGAGGATGCAAGTTTTCCTGGAACGACAGTGGGACTAGCAAAGCATCTGTATTTTAACTGCCCTCGTAAGGGCAATTTCTAAAAGATCTGAAAAACTGTCCATTTGAGGGCAATTTAAAAGGGTTGAACAGGTCTGGTTTATGTGTAGGAGAAGCAAGCAGAGGATTAGTAGCAGCCTTCTATCAACTGCAGGAAAGGTAAGTTGCTGGGTTTATTTTTAACTTTATTTTTTGCTGGGGGGGGGGCTAGGAAACCTAGGGAGAGGATTGTATAACGTTTTGTGAGGGGCTGTGGTTGTAACAGTTTTATTTTATCTTTGTCCAAAATTCTTCTCCTAAGAGACTGAGGAAGGAAGGTTTGTTTGTAATTAATGTCCAGATTTGATGTAGTTTTTTTATCTAGTCTTGTATAAGAATATTCATTATTGCATTTTTGTTTTGTGTACAATTGTGTGGAAATATTGGTAGTGGGGCTAGTGGCTGTGAGAATGCTGCAGAATATGCAGATGTTTTAATGTATACCAAGTCAGACCCTGTTCTGCTAGTATGTCTTGTGTATATCGACAATGTTTACAACTATGCCTGATGCTACACCTTTGTTCTACGATAACTTTTTGCTCTGTCCAAAATTATTGTGCTGAGAGGTTGGGAGGGGAGTTAGTGGCTGTGAGAATGTTGCAGAAGTACAGCTGTTGTTTTAATGTACACTAATGCAAACCCTGTTATATTAGTATTGTATATACCGGCAGTGTTTACAACTATTCCTGATGGCGCGCCTTTGTTCTATGATAATTTTTCCGCTTTGTTTACAGTTATTGTGCTGACAGGTTGGTAGGGGGGGGGGTTACGGTCTGTGAGAATGTTGTGCAATATTCAGATGTTTGCCTGGTATTTATCTATTTTCATTAAAACATGTGGGGTTATGCAATGAATTTTACTACAAAATCTGTTTATTCCAGCATTTATTTGCTGATAATTACATTGTTTTTTAATGTTATGCCTCTGTGTTTTTATTTTACTTTCATTTCATCCAGATTTATTCTGCTGAGACACTGGGGGGTAGGGGCTGGACAATTCTGCAAAATGTACTGATGTCTTAATGCATGCCAGTGCAAACCCTGTTCTACTATTAAAGTTGATCATAGCAAAGGTTCAAACTATCCCTGCTGTTACGCCTTTGTTCTGCAGTTTTTGTTTTGTTTTGGCTTTGTCTGGAATTGTTAAGCTGAGATGTTAGCAGAGGGATAGGAGCTGTGAAAATGTTTCACATTGTTTAGAGGTTTCACCTGCATTTTTGGTCATTAGTCATCAAAAATGTGAATTCACACAATGCATGCTACTGGAAAAATCTGTTATTCTACCATCCTACCATCTTTATTAGTTCATAACCACAGTGTTTTAAACACCTAATGTTATGTCCTTGTCTTGTTTTATTTTTTTTTTTGTACCTCCTCTAGAAATGTTATGAGACTTTTGGGGGGACTATGAGAGTTCTGCAGAATGTACTGATTATTTTAATGAATGCTAATGCAATCCCTATTGTTCTAATATCTTTCTACGTTTATCATAGCAACAATGCTTGGAAC